>NC_092865.1:23528699-23606610 GCF_032062135.1 Pyxicephalus adspersus | reverse complement strand
GTGGTTAATAATAATAATAACAATAATAATAATAATAATAATAATAATAGTAATAATAATAATATCTCTCTATCTTTGTTGTTTTTTTGGTCATCGGTGCTCTCAGTATTTTCTCTCTGAGCCGGTATATTGAAGAAACCCTTGAAAGATTCACCCTTGGGTTACAGGAAGCAATTTGATTGGCTCGAAAATCTGCATCATCTGTAGCATCAGGAGGGGCAGTGCGCACTCTGCAGGAATCTGGCAGGAATACAGCATGGGTAGGCCACACGCATCATCCGCTCCTTGTATGGGGTTTTTGGAATGTGACACATGGGAAATCCACAATAATATTTATTTACATGTACATACACCTCATCAATGGGTTTCATGTATACATTAAAGTGCCAGAAATTACAAAGTACACATTGCCATAGCAACCAATCAGACCTGGTAAACTCGTAAAGTGACAACTGAGATTTAAATGGTTGCCATGGACATTCATAAAGCTCCCTTTGTATATAAGAAGCGATTGTAAATTGAGTTGTATTGTAAAATTCTATTTCCAGTTTTGCCCTTTCTCTCCAACAACATGTATTTTTGTAGAAGATCAAACTTTATTTTAAAATGTAAATACTCATTTATGTTAGTTATACCAGGGTTGCTAATGTTAGGGGTGTATACCTGTTCAGCCCATTCAATGAGTATTCTCCCCATTTTCATATGTCAGACACAACTATAGAGAAGCACAGGGCCTTTGTGTATTCAGTCTGTGTTGCCCATGGCAACCAATAGGAAATAACCTGAAATAATACGTCTTTCATATCGCTCTCCAGTCATAAACAAGCCCCCCTTTTTCTCATATGCTTCATACAAAATGAGAGTTAGATTCTGATTTGATTTCTTGGAATTGTGAAGTCTCGGGGGCCCATCCATAAATCCAGGAATAGTTATGTCAGCAACAATATATCATAAACAAAGTGTGGGTGTGAGGTGTGAGCCCAGCCAGGCCACCTGGTACAATATTCAATATTAACAGCAACGATCCTCTTTTGGCCCAACGAAAATTCCTACTAATTTAGGCTAAGTCCTTTCTTGTATGATTACCACCCTCAGTAAGGATTTTCCCCTTTCTATCTGTTCTGGATTTCTGGTTAGTTGTTCTTTTCACAGGATGTTTCCTTTTTACAGAGAGAATATCCTCCCGGCCTCTCCAAGATTTAATGGATGATGAGATCTTTGGAGATTTTTTTAACACATTCCTGAACCTTCCTGTAAGTTGTACATTTCCGGAACCATGTGCATTTTTATTTGTAATCTCCTGGGTTGCACTCACTTGAAGCTTATTTTTACAAGACCATGTTTCTTTTGAACGTCTCCAAATTACACATACAAAAAAATGTTAATGGAAATTTCTAAAACTTTCAAAAATATTTGGTTTCACCAGTATAAAAAATAGGCAGTCATTCCATCCAAAACTAAAGGTTCAGATTGACTTGTACGCAGAAGTGTGGTTTAATACCTGAAGCAGCTGACCCAATGTCTTTAACCAATATGCCCAGAAGGAATTGGGGGTGCCACACTACCAGGAAGTGCCAGAGATATTCCCTACCTACCTCTTTGTGTGGGATCTGAAATGCTTGCTCTGATATGCAGAATGACCACACTATTAAATAAAAAAAATGGGCGGCATGTCTATATTTCAAAATGTAAAGAATTATGATTTGTCTTTCCATGCATTTTAAAAAGTTTAAAGTCATTCTTGAAAATTTATGTAACAGTTGATGGGTTAATCAGCAATGTAAGTGTTTTTGCAGTACAGTGAGTGCAGCTCTCATTTTCTGTTTTCTAACTCTCATTTTCTAACTCTTTTTTTTGATTATCTAAAAATGTATCACTAATATATGTTTTACAAAATGCTTTTTAAATGTGGACATTTTTTATACATAATATCTATTCTGTAGGTCTTCGGCCAGACTCCATGCTATATTCCTGTTTTGCGACGGTGGGAGCTGTTGCCACCTCTGCCATCCCATAAGGTAATTTTACAGTATAGTTAAATATTATTATTACACAGTATTTATTTAGCGCCAACATATTACGCAGCACTGTACAAATTCCATAGCCATATCACTAGCTGTCCCTCACAAGGGGCTCACAATCTAATGTCCCTACCTCAGTCTTATGTCATTATTACAGTCTAAGGTCAATTTTGGGGGGAAGCCAATTAACCTAACTGCATGTTTGTGGAATGTGGGAGGAAACCAGAGTACCCAGAGGAAACCCACGCAAACCCGGGGAGAACCTGCAAACTCCATGCAGATAGTGTCCTGGCCTAAATTCGAACCTAGGACCCAGCACTTCAAAGGCCAGATTGCTAAACTCCGAGCCACCGTGCTGTGTATAAAATCTTCCTCCAGACATACAGCTGATTCTAAACTTTTCATAGCACAATATATATTTGCAGGCAGGAAGTCATATATTTAGTTGCCTAGGCATTTTTTTTTATTTATTGAAATTTATTTATTGATTTTTGTGTGGTTGGAGTATTTATTTATTTATTTATTGAAATTTATTTATTGATTTTTGTGTGGTTGGAGTGTGCTTTTTTAGTGTTCTTATTATTAATTTTAGTGTATTTAGTATTTCTGTGTTTTCCCTTTTTTGTGCTTTTATTAATGTAGATGTTCTGACACTTCATTTTTTTTTAACATAAAACATTGTAGATAATTGTAGATAAAATATTTTTTTTTTGGTACAGAATTAGGTTCAGAATTGTTAAAGGAGCTTTGGTAACCCTTAGGAGCAATTTAGTCTATTGTTCTTCTAATAAAAACAAAATTTTAATGTTAATGCCAACATATTTTTCCAAAATGGTGAACTTTCAACAATAGGTTGTTATTTTTGCCAAAATATCTAAGAACTGAAAAGTTTCAGGTATTTCTATATATTACATATGCAGATGCTCAAACTGTTTGGACCATCTCTGTGTATGCAGACACTAAAGGTTTCCATTTCTATGGGGAAAAGAATACAATTTATTGCCATGAGTGCACTACAGTAACCTATGGGCTGGGCTGGAAACATCTTGGCAGATCCCGGAGAACATTTCTTTTTTGGTAAGCCCAGTCCAATTGTTCTTTAATCCTCTCTTTTTTCTGCTATGTAGACTCCAGTTCACCAAGGCTTCATTTCCTGGCTACAGAAGCACCGGCTCCAGCTCTTTACTCACTCTGACTTGTGTATGCATTACCTTCTGTGCCAGCAATTACTAGAAAACCCACCAAGGAAAAAAACTTCCAAAGAACCAAAAAATGTCCAAACTAACCCACACGACAGAGAGGATAGCATCCAGATAGAATGTGAGCAATTCTCTCTCGTTCTACTGTACTCATATATGATAAGTATATATATAGAAACTTACATTCTCAAATACCCACCATAATCTGCATGCATGTAAAGTCTTCTGCAAGAACCAGATCATTGGTGGTAGGCAATGACTCATTGAAAACACTAACCATCAATTATTCCAGCGGCTCAGTGGATCTAATTGCTGTATAATGACAGATACAGAATATATGTATTCAGCACCCTTGAGATTGAGTAGGTTGATGTGAAATCTAAGAATACTTAGCAGAATATACAGCAATCACTAGTATAAAATCAACTGTCTGTAATTGCTCTAAATTTATATCTACCAGGTTTGCAGCAGAATACTCAAGCAGATGATATAAATAAACATACAGGTTCCTAAATGATTTTTTCGAGCAGAATACAACACACAATAATGTAAAATGTCTTACATTTTATTGCATGATTATTTTTAACCACATTGTTATTTTTATAAAGCACAGAAAAAGCAACCTATGTAATTTTAAAGCATGTAACATCTGTTATTTTAGGTATAATGCACACCAACATTTTTTAAAGAGCTGTGGACATAGTGGAGAGAAATCTGACATCTGACAGCTTTTAAGTGTTATTTGTGCTGCAAAAAAAATACATAGATAAAAGTTTATTTTACCCTTCCATACTCTATCCAAAACAAATAAAAAAAGGTTATATAAAATATACAAACAATATAAAAATATATTGCATATATTGCCATTTCTTTGGTTGTACGCATATAACTAAATACGAGAAATAAAGTATCATATATCATAGATCAAAGGGTTATTTTCAGAAGATTGTCACACTTTCAATCTAATAACAGGCGAGAACAAATTTGCGGACCATCAGCTGCTACTCCATTGTTTTGGAAGTGTTTGTGGTATTCTACAGTTTCGTAAATTCCTATGTGGAACAAAAGGTGAATTGTTTTTTTTATTAAATTTTGAGAACAGTGTGAGAACAGTGTACAATGTGAATACAGTGGCTTGCTACAAGATATTTATTGGCTCAACTTAAAGTAATATTTACCTATAGGTTGGTTTTGTAGATATACCTTTCCTAGCTGTGTCAATGATTGGACAGTTTGAGATATTCATTGTTATATTTTATAGAAAACAAAGCAAGAAATATATTTTCGTGTAGTTTCAATAAACCAGTTGCCAAATAGGTTATCCTTATATAAGAAATACATAAGTGACAGTTTTAAGTAGTTATGAGCGAAAGATAAATGTGCCTACATTGTGCCATCTGGTGGTCATGTAAGTTAAGTCATAAAGTGCATAGTGGATTTAGTAAAAGTCTAATGCAACAAAAAATAATTTTCAATTATGTAATCGTGAATATTATTTGTAAAACATATAATTCAATACATATAGGTCAATAATCATCATGTGATTTTTCTCGACAACCCATAAAGGTGGCGAACTAACAAGCTTCTGGCTGATTGCTGCAAAGATTTTGGGCTTAAATGAAAATATTGAGCTGGAAAAAGACCTGTGTCATTCTCTGTACAGAATATTGAAAGCTACTCATCTCTCCCCTGATTCCGCAGTGCTGGTGACTTGCAGTGTAAATAGTTGTTAGTACCTGTCGTGTATTATTATTAACGCACACTAGACATATATCTATAACAATACTGAATTGAATGCAGGCCTATATTAGTTATCTGGAAACATAAGTGCTGGATTAAAGGGGCATTCCTACACTGTCTCTAGGGCTGTAGACATTGGGCCTGATTTGTTGAAGCTCTCCAAGATTGGAGAAGATGGGCTGTCATAGGAGAACCTGGGTGATCCAACAAGATATGAATCTGGTTCAGGATTGAAAACATTTGTCAATTCATTTTAGGAAATATATTCCGGGTTTGCAGGTTCACCATGATAGTTAATCTTCTTCAGTCTTGGGGAATTTTAAAAAGTCAGCCCATTTTGTCACCATTGCTCTCAATTCAACAGGAAGTAAGGTAATTTGCAATGATTGGTAAAACATTTAAAGGTCTCAGGTGGATGGGGACAAATGCCCCATTAAGTTTATTTTTTTTTTCTCACAGCATCTATGCTGCAGTTAATGAGCGGTCATCATCCTAAGGTTAGGCATGACATTTTGAAACAGATGCAAACAGAAGCTTTTTGGAAAATACAACACTACTGGGTGCCTGCTTATGTTTCTCACTACCACGTCTGCCTTTCTAAACTACCCAAGGAAGTAGCTTTGCTTGAACCCCATCAACAGGCAGGCCTAAGGAATCACGAACTCCTTGACAATCAAGCTCCAAGTATCCAGGGACAAAAATGGACATCTGAGAAATATTCAAGCAAGGAGAATAAAAAGCAGATGTGGCATCTTATGACATGTGGCGTAGATATAATGGACCTTAAGTTATCAAACAGAGATATAACAAAATCAGCATATCTAGAAAACAATAGCTGTGTTAACCGGCCAGGCCAAGAACAGAGATTTGTCACTCCTGAGCAACCAAATCTGACGGACAGCAAACCATTACTACATTTTGAATTTCCTTTCTTTTCTCTCGCTCGTCATCACACACCAGTCATAAACCTCTTTCCTCCAACAGATATAGAATATACAAAGCTTACTTCTGACTGGTTGCACTGGGCTCTGAAAGCCGAAGGGTATGCAGGTCATCCTTTCTACTCATTCTTGATAGCAACTGGAAGGAGAGAAGCTACTCAGTTGGTTGACTTGTGGCAGGACTTGGCCGATCTTCACAGTGTACTGCAAAGTGATAGGAACCTTGAACTCTGCATCCTACTTACAGAACGATTCTTTCTTCATTGTGCTCAGGAAATAATGGAGGTTCCCAATACATTTGGCAGCATTCAGTCCACTAGGTTAGGTGCCCATATTGCACCACTCACTATGACACAGCTAATGGAATTGTTGCCATGCCGAGAAGCAATGCCTTCAGTCCTGCAAGCACAGTATGAGCTTTCCCAGGTAATGTCTAAGCCTTTATGAGTTAACCTTGAAAATAAATGTATGTTTCAGGTGTTTTTTATTTCATTTTTCACACATGAGCCTTTAGTAGTTAAAAGAAGTGTCAGGTTTTTTTATACATCACTGTAAACAATTGTGTTCTGCTTCTCTTCCTTGAAGATGTGGAATTAGGCCAGAAAGCAAACATCATATAAGCTGCAGTGTTGAACAGATCCTCACAGAGCAATATTTATTCAATACACAATAGACATCAGATAATCATTGCCTGAGATGAAAGCTTGTTGCGAGTGAGAATATGACATGTGTACAGGGGTCGCCCAACTTCATTCATTAATACACCATGTGGATCCATGAACAACACTTGGGAACAACTAATTAATGGAAGCAAGCACAGCGGTGTGCCGTACGCTTTCCCTCTGGCCTAACCCTTTCCATGGAAACAGAATGGGTACTGGGTTTACAGTGCTGGTTCATTCACCTGTCACTATTTGTCAATGGAAACGATCATAAAAAATCATTCTCATCAACAAAAATGTTAAGTGTATACGTAGCTTTAGTGACAATAACCAGCTGATCAGGTCCAGTATAATAAAATCAGACCAGTGAGAGCTAAATTCTGATTTATTGCTGTATAATATCATGTGATAAGTGAATGAATATTAATTGTAGTTAAGGGATATCCAGTTCCCCACACCTATTCATAAAAAAGTTAATGGCACACTAGATCTGGGTTGTGTCTTTACTTAAATATATTCACATATATGCAATCTTCCATTCCAATTGAAAATTCCAGCAATATTCAATATTGAAAAGTAGAATTTATTTCTATAAAAACATTATTTCTGTTTTCTCAGAGTCTACGTTCTCATTATGAACAGTTTCTTGATGTAGAAGACAACATCTTCCTGCACTTTGTGGTAAGGTTTTTCCTAGTTATGTGTATGAGGTCTCCGTAAATATTTATGTATTTGTCTGCAGTATGTCTGTCTAGGAGAGATTAGCTCTGACTAGTGCCATCTCAGCAAATATGAGGACTAAGCAAACATGGAACTTGAGACTTTTTTTAGAGTGTCTGTTGAGAGCTTTGGTTGTCAGTAAAATGAGGCAAACTTTGGTAATAATATAATATCATGGCAGTGGTCCATTGTCTGTTCATGTGAACAGTAAAATAGACATCCATGCTTTTTTTAAAGCACAAACATTTTCAAATGTTGTATATTGTATGTCTCATTAATAGTAATAATAGTAATATTGTTGTAATAGCTGTAAAAAAATTAACATGCAAAGTTTCTTATTTGCATTTGCTCATATATCTTTTTCAAGTATCCTGCTCTTTTCTAAGACTTGCAGCAACTCAGATCCCATTTCATCAAAACCAGAAAGTTTGCCTATGGAAGACAAAAGAGAACACATAATACACAGGTTTAGAACGGTGCTATGCTTGGCAGAGGCATGTTCCCCTGCTGGTGATATTAAAGAGCTGAATCTAGAAGGTTTGAACCTGCTCCAAACAGAAGACCATTCCAAGGACAGCACTGCCCAGACATGCACCCCTTTTCCATCAATACACAGGAAAGGTAATGTCATTTATTCCATGTACTGCTGAAATGAATTTATTATGCCAGTTTAGGACCCGGTATACACAGGTTGAGTTTCACTTCTGATCCAATCGAGTAACCAGTGTATTTTATGTATATATATTGATCTTTTTTTTCTAGCAAACTACAATACTATGTCTTTTGAGGATCTTGCTTTATGGAATCCAAAGATGGCAGTTGGAATGCTCAGCAAACAGTTCCAAGTTTATAGCAAGGACGGGACAGCCCTATGTAAGTAAACAACTTTTGGATATGTTGCTATATGCATAATGAAATAAAATGACATATTTGGTGCCTGAAGCATTAACACAGCAGTTTTTGGTTTTTTCTGGGTTTGCCTGTAGCATATTCTTATTACCTGTTGACCCTGCTATTAGATCTCTTGGATTTTACATTTTTTTTGGGCAGGGTCCTGTCCTCCTCCTGTTTCATAGATTGTATCTGTCTGTCATTTGCAACCCCTATTTAAAGTACAGCTCTGCATAATATTTTGGTGCTTCATAAATACATAATAATAATATTAAAAAATAATCAATTATGTTTCTAGTTTACATAACAGGCCAAACTGTCCCTGCAAATGTTGCAGGTTCGGTAAAAGAATATAACACTGTCTGGGGTGCTTACAGCAGCATGTGCAAAAAATATTTACTTAAAATAAAGAAAAAGGTTGGTATAACCATTGAAAACAGCTAGAGACCGCGTTTGTCTCTTACTTCCTTTTGCTTTCATAATGTTTGTCAGTCAAAGATTATCCTGCGTATGGATTGCACTTTGTAAATGTAGAAAGTGCAATAAATAGTGTTTAGTATGATAAACCTTTATTATAATATCTATCTTCTATAGGAAAAAACTGATATAGAAAAATGTGATATAAATGTATAACAAAAGAAACGGGTGGGTTTGTTATTTGGGTAAATTGTGAATAGGAATATGATTGGGTAATATGGGTTTTCTGTTGGTGGTTACCCACTGTAACCAAAACCACTTTTTGTGTTTCAAGCTTAATTTTGATTAGATATAACGGTGAAATGGATCGTAATTCAAATGAGTGATTGAATAGATGGATGGCACACATAATACTTTTAGTCAATCGCAAGGATCTGCTTTTTTCAATTATATAGAGAGAAAGATCCATAATACGTAATTATAAACTGCTGTCACGGCTAGGGATGATTTTGTCAGCAGGAGTTTGATTGCTCCCACAGGAGAGGGATAATTAGATTATGTTATAGTGTTCTCTATGGTTATATAAATATTTTATATATTTATGGCAGATATTTCCTTCTCCTAGTTCCTTCCAAGTCCAACATCCAGCAATGCAGAGGACATATTCATCCATCTGTACAAAGTATAAGGAAGCAGAAAATACTACTACATAAACCATCCACTAGACCAAGGTATTCTACACACTGCTGATCTATGCAATTGCACTTATCACTAATGTTTGGCCACACAGAATTCTGAGGTAACATTTGTATTTATTAATAAAAGTAATAGAAAAAAGGCAGAAGATAGGCAACTTGGTGGAGCTAACTGGGGCACATACCGGATTTAGCTGATGAAAATAAGGCCATGTTTTGTTAATTCTGAGAATTTTATTAAAGTTGATGCAAACCTGAATTTTAACCATTGAAAAAAGAATTTTTACGCAAGTTTTACCTAATGTTTACAATTTACTAACATTTGTCAAAACAAGCAACACACAACATATTAATTCTCCATTAGTTCTCTATCACACCATTATTTCCTTTTCAGACCTCTATGCTATGATTTTAAACATACTTTCACTTTTTCCTGCATTCCCCGTGTTCTTACTATTGTGTTCAATGCCATTTATGCTGAGTCACAACCACAACCCCTTATCACAAGTGTCCTCGCACAGAATTGTGGTGTAGCATAAGGACAGGGCCATGTATAGGCAAATCAGTTGCAGTGCATTCTGTAACTCTGATGACTATTGAACTGCACTGTCATCAGATAGAAACCTGTTGAGAGTTTATGATAATAGGCATTTTGTTTTTGTTTGATGTGCGATTGGTACATACGTCAAACGCAGGTCAACACAATTGCTCATGACCTAAATTGACATGGCAGTTCAGAGGCTGTAATTGACTTTCAATGTATTGCATGGTGTCCTTTGGATGCAGCTTGTCCTATTAAGGTGAGTTTGAACTGCATACAAAGCAGGACAGATGCGGTCTTGTTTTGCCAAAAACTGTATTTCTTAACCAAACACAAATCTATGTGTTCAAATGCAATGTTTGACAAAAAAAGACTGATTCTGTCCTGCTTTGGATGCAGCATTTGAAAAGAGCATCCGCCGACATGAGCCCCTAGACATACTGTGTAACTGCTCTAAAAGAAAAGTTGAGATGAAACTTTGAAAATGAAGGCTCTTAGTACAATGTCTGTTGATCTGTGTTTATCTTTTTTGCTATGTCCTTTGGGCTTTAAGATTTTTCCAGTTTTTCAGATAGGGTGTCTGGTGCATTTCCCTCCCCTCATCCTTAAAACTCTGTGGACAAGCCACCTTACTTCATCCAAATCAGTTGGGAGGCCACAAATTTTCCCCTCCAGGTTAAAAAGCCCTAAATAAATTAGGTTTAAACAGACTGGCCTGCAGGAAGACTGGAAAAACTACTGGTGGCCCCTAGTCATACGTTCCCAAAATTAGTTATTGTGCCCTTTGCTGGACCCCTAGTCTCTACTTGCATACTACAAAATGCCAGGAAAGTTATGCATTTTGGTAGGTCCCAAGTCCCAATGTCATGCCTTAACTCAGTAATGTAGTGTACATGTTACATTTCATAAGAACTGCTTCAACTACCAGGTTAGTAAAAATAATGACATTAAACCTCCCAACCCCAGCAAGCCTTCAGAGCAATTTATGACTTTGGCAAAGCAGATAATATAGGAGAACAAGACATAACTAAGTTGTTAACTTATAGATCAAAGCATTCATTAGGATATAAAGAAGAGTAAATAGAATCTAACCTGTTCTGGACACCAAACAAGATTGTGGTGACAGTACATCACAATGGTGTAAACATAGTCCACCATGTCAAGATCTTTTTTTTTTTTTGCAGTATGTAAGGGTAGAGTGAGCACAATGTGCAGTTTATTGTAGGGCACAGTTTTTGCTCTAAGGCTAACTATGCATAATTGTTTTGTGGAAGAGGTAGTAATCTCTATAGGGTCACCTATACACCCCATATCTCTTATGTTCTTACATAATTTATTTATTTATCGCTGTATACCTTTTGCACTCACACTCCCCTACCTCATTTTTTCTTCTTAGTTCTCTTGTTCTATGGGGCTTACCCTGCCTTGTGTTCTTGACCTTCTAGGACACTATATGAAGTCCTTCATGACCCAGTCCATCTGGAGTTTTTCCGACAGTATCTGAGGATGAATCATTCTGAGGAACCGCTAATTTTCTGGCTGACCGTAAAGAGACTGGGTGCCATGAGCAATCCAAAGCAAGAACAAGCATACATAGAAATAATTCTTCAACATTTCTTTCAGAAAAATCCAGGTATAGTTGTATGATCCATACACAGGGGAAGTAAAAGGCAGCATATTAATAATCAGACCCATGGAAGAACCCCTATTTAGCTGGCTTATCACAGTTATAATGGTTTGCATCAATACATTCCTGGCACGTCACAATATACAGCAAAAGTATTTTTTTATAACCTTTCATTACAAAAAACAGTCCTTGGATGACTAAGTGACTTTGTCTAGTCTAAGTTAATGTCATCTGTCTGCTGCAGCCAAGAATAAGGATAATTTCTCCAGTGTCCTTTACCTCTGAGAGGTAGCAAGTCACAAGAGGCGTTGTCACCTATATGAGGAAGTACTGTGGTCAGACTTCTGTTTAATAGGAACAAGGTCTGATATTTACAAAATTTTGACAGTGAAAGTAAAAAAGGCTCAGATTTTATTGGAAGATTGTATTGGAAGTGCACCCAAAAATATTGTACATGGTTATTATTGCCAAAAATGTATCAAATCAATTCTACATTGTAGTGTATGGCAAATTATTTTTGATGTAATGTAGTTCATATAACTTTGAAGAGAGTTTAGTTCTTAATCTGATGACCATTTTCTATATATGTTATGTAAGAATGGATAATTATTAGAAGATTCAGCCTGTTCCTTGTATTTTTTTTTTTGCTTGTCCTTTCTGGCAGGAAAACTCTTGCAATGTGATGCTGTCATCATAGAGGTAATTCCTAAGATGAGCTCTGTGTCAACAAGTATACTACAGAGTGCTCAGGCATTTGTCTTCAAGAGCATGGATGAAAAGTGGTACAGTATATTCTAATTTAGGCCTATGCAAATCTAAACCAGATCAAAAATGTTCTAGCTCCAAACACAGAACCAATGCATCATTCAAAGTTGGCTCATTGGTGCTTCCAAACACTAGGACCAAGTGTGAAAGGTGTAAATTGTTTTTTGTGACTCTTGTTTCATAGTATATGTATTTCTAAAAGTTTCTACTAAGTTAAAAAACCTCTGAAGTTAGCTGTCACTTTAGCTGTCTAGCATTATCTACCCTCATTTTTACTGTATTTGTATCTATTATTTACATAATTCTTTCTGACTAACCCCTTTTCAGCTTAGTTGTAGGTCACTTTTGAATTTTTGCATCACTTTCTGTTATATTGAACCATGTATTGTCATCCTAATGGTTTCTGCAGGCAAGGGATGACCTTTTCACCTGGTTATGTTCCAGTAGAACAATGATGGTAAAGAATGATGCACTCTGTAACCTCTCCGGGCTTGTCCTGGCAGACCTTTATAAAAGGCAGTCTCGATTGGGTTAAGAACAGGTACCACAAGTGTCAATAAGCATAAACATGCTTTGCATGTTTGTGAACACAAGATTTAGACAGCTGACTGTACACGATCAAAAATAAAGTAAAAAACACAATAGATCCTTTCTACTCATAATGCATATCCTTATGAAGTGTTAAATGGTGCAGTACAATGTGGAGCTGGCTTATCTGCTCAGCCTTTATTTCTCTATTATCAGAGATTAACATAGAAAATTAGACAAACATTTCTGAACCATCTGATCACAGTTACGGAACAGTTGTCTCTTTGATTATGTACAGCTGACTTTAGTGTTATTCCACTCAATTTTTGCCAGAATCGAGAATATGATTTAGCCATGCTGGAACCATAATATTTTTTTCTTAGAAACAATGACATGGGGTGGCATATTTTAAAAATTAGATATAACCTAATCTTAGATTGTAAGCTCTTCAGGGCCTCTATTGTCATTGTCTGTATCTGTCTGTCATTTGCAACCCCTATATATAATGTACAGCGCTGCGTAATATGTTGGCGCTATATAAATACTGTTTAGTAATACTATTAATAATAATAATAATAATAATAATAATCTATAACCTCGCTAAATGCAGTTTTGTCATCGGCTGCATACTTTTTACATAGGTTTAAAGAATATCAAGACACCTTTCCAGATTCGTGGAACCCTGGACAATTGCCTGTGCGCTCTGCCCTAAAATCAGTCTTTATGATAAAATAAGTATAGTGAATTTGAAGGCAAAAACAGTGCAAACTGAGAGGAAAACCTACTGTATAATGTACAAAAGACCGGATGCATATCTTAAAGAAAAACTAGAAATGACAATTTACACATAGTATAATAGTTGAACATTGATACACAGATGTTTTTAAATATCTTTGTGGATCAAGAAGGTTTTATTGGACAGATATTTTCCTTAAACCAGAATCCTTAGTGGGAGAACACATGTGTACATGTGTACATGTGTATTTGTTTTGTTTTTGATAAATGGTAATATATTTATGTTTATTGCCTTATTGTAGATCATCCTGCATGCAAATATGAACAATCAAAAAGACCCTCTTTCTCCTTTAAGCCAAAAGATCCATCTATTTTACATCTAAGGCGTTGTTTTGCAATCAACCATGCAATTGTTGTAAATTATTTGGTGAATGATTTGTCCTTCTGCATTGAAGTCATCAGGTACGTGAAACAGTTACACTGTTTGAAATGGCTTTGCATTATATTAGTATATTATTTGTAGGTGAAAACAGTTGTAGTTTTAGGTTTATATTTATTTACAATATGCATAGTGATTCATGTAACAAAAGTGCTTGTTTTACCATTATGTGCAGTGAATTACTATACACTTGTTTTCATTTCAAATAAAGAGGAACACAGCTCGACCTAGTGGATCAACTAAAAATGACACCTACTTTTAAACAAATGCATCTGTTTATTTGACCATGTCTACTTAATACCTGTCATGTACATTTACCCATCTCCAGTTAAAGTGGAACAAAACTTAGGAAACAACATTGCAGCCAGGTTCATTGTTGCAAAAAGGACAGGTAAAGTGTTTCTTGCAAATAAATAAACTTACCTACCTGTTCGCAATCTCCTAGCACCCATGAAAGGGCAAGGACAGGTGAGTATAAATAAAAAATTGCTATCAGGCGGGTAAGGTTTTTTTTGTCTTTTGCAGAGGGGAAATTGCCTGTCCCTTCTACAATATTCAAATCTGCCTGCTCACACATTTTTACAGGTTATGTTTTGTTCTGCTTTACTCCTGCATTTAGTCATCTTAGTTCACATTGAACTATAAAACAACCACTTTCATATAATTAATCCCTCTTCAAATTGCTTATAAATATACCCTTTAGTATGACTGATTGGAAAAATTTCATGGATTGAAAAACACTTTTCAGGGAATGGCTCCAAATTAAACATTCACTCCAAAATCAACTTTCTCTTTTTAGATTCCTTCGCATGTGTGATGCGGTTGAAGCATTGGCTTTATATGGAATGTGCAGGTTAAACAGTGAAGCAATCTTGCGTGAAAAAGTTAACATCATTCTTAAACTCTTCCTGGCATGTGACACCCCACCAAAACTTCGGGTAAGGTTAAGAGAGACCATTTGGGGACATTTGTACAGTTCTGCAGTGGGGTAACAAATAAAGAAACTAATAAAGTCTACACTGGGAATTTGTCTCAGAGGTGGAGAAGAATAGAAATCGGTAAGGGTCAATTACACTAAGTAACAATTAAAATAACCTGCCTAAGATTTTATTGTGTGTTGCGGTGCATTGTGTTATTTTAGCCCAATTATTATAAATGGACCCCAATGCAGAAGAAATCACTCTTTATAATATACAGAAAATAAAATATATTAAGAGGTAGAACCTCACAAGTGACATTTCAGGAAAGAAGATTTTCCCTTTTACCAGCATGTTCTCACGTAGTACATCAATTAGAGGAAACCTAACACCTTGGTATTCACCCAGCTGGCTTTTGTCAAACGTGCCAACTAGTTGCCCATGCTGCACTGTGGATTTGACATAACCAATACCCTTCATTATGGGGTTTATATGAATTACACCTCTTCTGCTCTTTTGCCATACACGTAGTTGTGACTTGATGATTAGTCAGGGATGAGAAGAGGCAGAACTTCTTCTCACTCCCATAGATAAATAGAGCTGTGAGTCAGTAAAAGAAAAATAAGTATAAGCAATTGGTGAGTTCATAGGAAAATGAGCCTGATATTTTGTCCTGCATAGGTCAAGTTCAGCTTCACTTAAAGCTGCAATCCCCCCTTCACTTTCACTACGATTCATCGTTGTTCGTGGGTCTGCCAAGACTGATCCATGAACGACAACACAACACACAAGCCGGATTCTCATCTGATATTAGCCATGAAGATATTATTAGACAAGATTCATCTGATGAGTGTATGTGGCTTTACTCCTTATGAGATGATGCAGACACAAACTGGGGATCTTCCACTGGTTTGAGCAATGTTGGGTTTCTGTTGGGTGGCTGCACATTTATGGAAGAAGGGGCCACCTCCAGATAAGCCCCCTTTTGATGTATGCTTTGGAGTTATAGTTTATACAACCCCTGACAAAAAAAAAAAAATATATTAGTATCTACTAGTTTTCCGAATTTAGATTACTAGGAAAAAAAAATCATGACATAAAACCATTTATTTAGGGGGCCATATTTTGCACTGTTTCTTTCCTAGAGCAGTGTGTCTTTACAAGTATACAACTATTTTTTTTAATATCCTGGCTAGCTGGGTAGAGTGCATTAGATGTTTGTAATATCCTTTATGTTTGTTTTATTAGATAAACATATCCGACTCACAGTGTGATCTCATCCAGGATATGGCAATGCGTGGAGCTGCATATCGTTCCATGTTTCATTCGGCTCTTATCACTCTTTTCCCAACTGTTATTTTCTTCTGGAAGAGGTAATGGAGTTATTATGAGTTTTTATATTATACTGTACAATGAACAAAATAATATAACCCATATCCAACCAAATTTTATTTTAGTTTTTACATAAAGTGGGAAAAGGTCGAAACTGCCTTTTATAAAAGAAATCCCACCATGTTTTGCAAATTCACCCAAATCTATTATAGCGTACGTTTAAAGCAAATGTCTAGGCAAGATAACACATATCCACATGTCTTATTCCTTTAATAAACCCTACAACTACAGAAAAAGAACTGTAAGTACAGTGTAAGTTTATGTGGCGTGTTCTCTTCGGTCTTCTGGCTTTCCTCTGTATTCCTCCTCCTCTGCGATCCTTCCCAATCCCTGGGCTGCAGACTGTCAGTGAGCTTGTCACTGATAGATGCTGTATGCTCGCAGTGCTGCAGACCAGGTCTCTCCATTGCTCCTTGCTTAATGACAAATTTGCTTAAGGACCAGGTCGCGGGAATGGAACCTGGTCGTTAAGTGAGGAGCATTTAGGCTAGGCCTTCTGCAGTCCAGGAGAATTAGGAAGTCTTGTTGAGATAACACAAGTGCAGAGGTATGCAGAGGACATAGGACAGCTCTGAATTTCTGATGTAATCAACAGTTGTTTTTTTTTTTTTCACTAGCATTTTTAGAAGGAAGTCCACAACGGCAGCATATATGGTTTGGTTCCAATAAAATAATACCCTAACTTATCCACTGACCCTGTTCTGATATGATGTTTTCTCCTTTTTATTTTATAGATTCTGTACAGTAAAAGCAATGTGTGGTTTTCGCTGTAAACAGACACAAAAGTCAAATACCAGTCACAGCTTACCAAGGGAAGGTTACCACAGGATTCAATCTCATTGTGAGTTTAAGTTGCCCTATAGTTGTCATTTTATGGAAGAGAAACTGTATAGATAATGTACAATTAAAGGAGAATGCATGACATTTATAGTAAAACTCAGATTTAGTTGTTTACTTTTGCTTAGGAGGTTATGTCACAATATATATATATATATATATATATATATATGTATATATATATATGATATGTTAAAAATGATTTATTATTACTTACATATAGTGCCAACTTATTACACAGAGCTATATAAAGTCCATAGCCATCTCACTGCCCTATAGAAGATCTCACAATTTAATCTCCCAACTATAGTCATATTAACACAGTGGAAGGCCAGTTTTAGGGGTAAGCCAATTACTTAGGAGTAGGTTTTTGGAAAAGGGGAGAAAACTGAAGTACCTGGAAGAAACCTACAGTGAGAAAATCTTACGCAGGTAGTGTCTGCGTAGAGTCTAAATCTTGCAAAGTCAACAGCTAGAAAATTAACATGCAGCTGGCAGTTTTTATTTTCTAATTTTTCAATGGACGCACTGGACTAAATAAATTTATAATACATTTGCTTTTCTTCCAGCTTTTGTATGTTAGGATATTTTTTTTGAATGTTGACCTTATCATTATTAAAATAAGTAACTAAAGTTCCACTCTAAATATGTAGCATGAGGCAGGTCCCTTTTGTAGAAATGGACAGGTGATGTCCCTTCTGCAATATGTATTTTTACCTGACTGATCGCTGCCCATCTGTCAAAATTGTCTGAGCTGCACATGTCCAGGTCAGAGTTGGCTGGCAGGCATACCTGGCATTCCTCGATTAACCTGCCAGTGTTTGGACTGAATGTGCCTGGCCAGGAGTTACTTTATTCAGTCAATATTTTCCTTCTGAAAATGTTAACTGCCTGGTTGTTATACCTTATTACACTGGTACAGGTATGCAAACAAGGAGCACTAATTTTATTTTAACTTATCTTTCTCCATAGTTGTTTAATGTAATTGGCTCGGAACATAATAAATACACTGCTTTGACATATCCGACAAACAATTAGCATTTTCAGAAATAAGCCATCATTCAACCTGTAGCACAATCTGTGGCAAAAATCCTGCTGAGAAGACTCTACTAGCAAAAAAGAGAATACTTATAAAAGAACTTTACATGTAGTACAAATAACTTATTTTGTACTTTTATGTAAAATAAATAATAAGTAAAGGGAAGGAAATCCTTCTTTTGTTTTGGCACCCCCTAAAGCTACAGACAATGCTTTTATTATATATATATATATATATATATATATATATATATATACTATTATGTGTTCACATCCATTCTTTATCCTTGTGCAGCCTTCACAGGGGAATCACTAATCCTTTGCACTTGTCTTGTTAGTTGATGGTGGGGCTTAGCTTTCTATTTATGGAAACTTTGCTTTCTTTGGCCTTTTCAACAAGCCAGATGTAGAAGCAATATGTCAATTCCACTGTGGACCAGTTTACATCTGTTTGGGCAGTTCTTTTTTATTTGTGGCATGTTCCAACACATTGTTTGACATGTGTGAAGACAAATCTTCTTTATGTTTATATAAAAGAGAGAGATAAGTTAGGGGAAAATATTACAATGTATTAAAACCACATAGGACGCCCTAAAATACATTTTTTCATAAGATTTTAAATATTTGTACATAACCTTTCAAAGCACTTTATAGCAGATTTTTTTGTCAGTGCAGCACATTTATCTGGACAGCCTGCATATGTATTAGTTGACTGTCTTCGTTTTTACTCTCAGCAAAAGTAAAATGTGTTTTTTTTCTGCAGACAAATGCACAGATGTGAATGGCATACATACCCGCAATAGTAAGGTACAGACTATCCAGTAGAGGACGCTCTTGCTTTACATCAGCCTTTGATATTAGCGCAGTTTTCTGCAGTAAAAAAACACCTGTTTAATAAAAAGATCACGTTTTCCTCCAGCTCCATTTTTTCCACAAATATCAGCCAGAAGTGTATACATATATAAATTTATTTATCTGTAATTTTGACTTATCTTGACAGATGACTACCCTATTTTGAGGTTCACTCTGTCTAAAGGAATCCAGCTGTTGCTGCCAAATGTGCCTGAGAAGAGATATAAAGCAGGTACTGAGTCACACCATACACCGTGCACTGCATATAAACTATCGGCTAAACCATAACAACAGGATTAGCTTAAATATAGACTTTCTATTTTTGTCAGAATCCTCTGATCATCTGTCGCCATGGAAACAGCACACTCCACCAACCAGTCTCTCGCTGACTCCATATAGCATGTAAGTATCTGACTACAAGGCAAGGACGAGACACACAAGTGCCGCCGCAGGCTTATGCCAGTCACAAAAATAGAATTACTGAATGGACTCAGAGTTAGGAAAAGCAATGTTCTACTTTCAACTTTTTATCAACAAACATCTAAATACTATTAGTTATATTTTTTCATATGAAATGTCATTAGTAATAAAATATCACAAAGTCACATGACTTCGAAGGATGGCAAAATTAGCAAACAATGTGGCCAACAGGAGGAAGAAGGACCAAATTATTGAGATATTTAGCTAGACCTTGTTTAAAATACTTTGTCCAGTCCTGGAAAAGGAATTTACAAGATTGTTTAGGGACAGAACTGACTGAAACATGGTAAAAGGTCTGAGGCATAGGGTTCCAACATTGGTTGCCAAGGGTTCCTTGAGATGTGGCTCACTGTCCTCCTACCCGATTGGGGTCTAATGCCACTCAGAAAGGCCACTAGCATGACCCCTTTTTGCCTTATATAAGAACTGAATTTGGACTACCAAAGGAAGAGGGGTGTTATACACTGACTGTCAATGTAAAGCAGTGGTCCCCAACCTTTTAGAGCTCATGGACCACTGATCTCGTGGACTCCGGACTGCGCACGTGCAGGGAGCCGTGTGTCACTCAAAGGGGAAGAAATTTCCCCCCAGGGTGATGTCATGATGCCAGAACCCGCCCACTCTCCCATCCCAGGTCTGACCCTGTCCAGAGACACAACCCGCCCACAGCCCAGTGCCTGTGATCCGTACGGGGGGCATAGTCCCCAGTGGGGCTCCTTCTCCTGACCCCACTGCGGGGTGCACGGGCCAGAGCCACGGCCCACCTGTCAAATGGCCGGGGGTTGGGGACCCCTGATGCAAAGAATATATGTCTAATTAAATACATTTAGTAGGGGTTCCTGCCCCTGCACAGATCATATCAAATTATCAATACAAAAACATACATTAAAATAATAACCTCATGTTTTGGGGTTTTGAAGGTCAGAGCTGGAACACCTTTAGCGCTCTAAAATATTAACAGAACACGATACACCAGCTCTGAAAATAGTTTCAGTCATGTCATCTGTTGGTTTTGCTGTTTTCTAACATTATTTATGAGTTTAAATTCCCCTTATAGTGAATATTTAGCATTGGTTAGTAGAATGGACTCATGGAAACAGCTAATAATTCATTATCAGTTGTTAGACCCAGCCGTTCCTGAATTCAGTGGTTATGATATGGGAATAAGTATATGGACTAAGACAGTGACATCGCTCATCAGTCTCCAGCAGAATCACAGATAAATAATAATGTGAATGCACAGAGAGTAAGGTATAAATGACTGTATACACTAGCAGAATAATGGGTAGGAATGGTTGGTATTATAACAGTCTTGGTGCATTTATTGGACATAATCAAGTAGATTTCCCGATTGCTAATGCCTTAAACTATTTACAGAAGGGGGTGAGGGGAGCAGAGCAGCCATCAATGACAAATTTAGAATTTTGTTTCTGAAAGATTAGTTCATGCTGGAACAGTGGAGCAGTGAACTATAAAATTTCAGCGTGACTCCTTTTATAGATATTCAAGGTAAGGAGTCAATCTTAAAGTGAAGAAAGTGACAGATACCCTGGGATTGCACCCATGTCTCATAAATGCTAGAACTACACAGCATGAAGAATATAGATCAACTGCAACCCCCAGAAGGGGAACTGATTTTGAGTTTTGTCACTGTAACTGCTGTGGAACCTGGGGTCATGGAGCTGAGACAACATTTTTTTGTGGGCAATCTTGAAAATTACATGACATTTTTGTACTGCAATCAAATCTACATTGCATTGATTTGTCTGGAAGTCATATGCACTTAACCACTGAAGTATTAGAAATACTCCAAGATGGGCAGAGGTTGTTTGTCTTAATGCTTTGGTATGGCAGGCCAATGAGCCCTCAATGTCTAAAGCATGAATCAATAATAATGGACTAAAGCAATACAACTGGATATTGGAATACAATATTGTATATGTTGGATGATAGGTTGTTTTCTGTTTGACTGCTACATCATTTCTAAATTTAACAGGCTACTTAGTTCCTATTTTTTTTCCAAAGCTGATAAGGGGGGACTTTCGACACATTGGCAATGTAATGGATATAACAACTTGATTAAGGTTTATTGAATTTGCACTTCTTACTGGTTTCTCCCCAAATCTCTCTGATGTACATGAACTCCCTTAGCCAGAGCATTGTCCTTCATGATTCATGCCTAGTTTCATAAAAATGGGCGAAAATATCCTGAGATCTAGCTCCTTGTAGCCATTCATCTCATATATGTTTTTACATGTGTCTGCTTCCATATGTCAGAAGAAAAATCTATGCAATATCTATTCCAAGTAGACAAAAACTAATTGTATGCATTCTTAGAAAGAGTTAGAACTGACAATGTATGACAGTTTTTATTATCTCTGTCCTTAGCATCTTGTCCTGGTGACACCTATCTCCCCCCCAATATCTTGCATGGCATCATAGGGACAAGAAGTAATGGAAAGTTTTACCAGAAACAGAAAGAAACACAAACCTGACAGAAATGTTCACTCTATTTATAGAAAAAAGAGGAGTTGTGCTTTAAATAAACTTGTGGGAGTAAGCATGAATATGTTTTAATGTTCTACCTTACCAATTCCATTGAAAACTCAAAAAAGAAAGTGCTGAGCTATAAAGTCCCTAGTTCAAACCAATTTATTACCCTTTAGAATAATCCAACCAACAAAAGGGTCATCTTAAAGTGGAACTAAATGTGTTGCTAAATGGTGAGCTACTTGCAAAATCAGTAATTTGCACAGAATACTTGCAGATTTTGGCACATGATCACCTGTGTACAGCAACCCCGCAGCACTGGCAGGTCCAAGACCTGTCATTGCCGCATCCTTGAAAGGCAGAATCTTCACCCCTGGCTCCATGATGGACTTCCATAAACATGGCAATCCTTTTGGTCCATTGGATGGCCACTGATGTTGTAACTCCTGCCGTACAGTGTAGAGCTTAAAGAAAAAAGCCATCAGGAGCCAGGGTATTATTTTTTGATAAAATACACATTTCATGTCTCTTTTGCCAATTAGTACTAACTCCTGGTAACTTTTTGTTTTTTTGAGTTTAGGTCTGCTTTAACTTTGAGTAACAATATGTAGAATGGCTTTTAATTGTGTGATCTTAAAGGATGTCTAATGATTGTATCCTGAGAATAACACCGTAATCTATGTTTTTGCAGAATGTTAGAATAACATCCCTGAGGTCACCCTCCAGAGAGAGTTCGATGTTTGCACACAAAGTTTGGATTTGTGATCCAGCCAAGCTGAGGAGAACATCGTGTCTTTCAGCTGGGCAATGCCCACACTCTAAACGCTGTTATTTGTACCAGCTGTTTAATAATAAACGTAATATTTATGATTCAAACTCCCACATACCTTATCTTGTGAGAAGGCTTCATTTTTCCACATCAGGGATTACAAAGAGAGATAGAAGACAAAGCATTAATAAATAAGAGCGAACATTTATCTGAGGTTAAAATGCTACTAGAGGAAAACTACTATTATAGTATCTGATGGAATACCACTGCATGGTTTTGTGGAATAACACAACCTGGCATGAGCTGCAGAAGACCTTAATACAGTTTATGGAATCTTACTTTATCTGATGAATGTGGTGTGAAGTAGTATAAAGGAACTCTATAGTACATGTGCGTTTTGAGTATAAGGCTATTGAGAAGTAGTATTGACAAAGAACAGCCAAGGTGTCATTGGCTGAACACAAATCTAGAGAATACAAACACAAAAAAGATGAGCGAACGCACACTGTGCTGAGGAGAGGGGAAAGGATGAGCGAGCAGTACTTTGCTGTGTTCTACTCTATAGACCACACAGCCATTATTACTGATTTATCGTTCATGAATCTGCCACTGTGGGTTGATGAACAAAGTCAGGGGACCACCATACACATGTCAGAGTTTTGCTTTAGGTGAGTATGAACGTCATTATCTGGTGTGTGTGTGTACCTTTAGGCATCCCATCTGCCTACAGGCATTTACCTTAAGGGGTTCAATATTCAAGCTAATAGTTATATCACAAAGGGTTAGGTAAAGGGTTGTCTTAGGGTTAATTGTTGGGTTATCTGTTATGAATTAAGTGTTAGGTTAGGGTTCATTGGGAAGTTAATTTTAAAATATAATATTAGGATTAGGAGAAATGATAGCATTAAACATCATAAGGAGGGGTAGCTGTTAGGATTAGGTTATCCTATTGAGTAATTAAGAATTACCACGCTTTGGTTGTAGGCCTGTTTGGCCAAACTTGTCCAAACATTCTGAACAATAATAAAGTCAATAATGTAAAAAACAATCTAGCAATTTACCTGTCTTTGAAGAGTAAAAAGCCAAAATGGCTTGGAAATGTCTCAAAAAAAAGGAGGAAAATGTCGTAAGATGGGGAGGAGGAGGGGCATTTTTATGCAGCTTGGAGGTAAATATGGGAATGATGTAAATCATTTAATGTAAAGCTTAGTTGGGATTTGTTTTATTAGGGTAAAGTACGGGTGTTGTACTCAATAATGGAAAATTAAAAACAAACTCCAGACAAACTTTCCTATTAGTGGAATGACACACTATTAAGGACAGAGGATAGGTGGAATATTACAACAGAGAAGAGCTAAATTATTGAATGAACAGAGGAGATGGGATTATCAGAAGAATACTGGAGATACAAGTTGCAGATAATACAATATAGGAGAGTAAGGCTAGGTACACACGTGCAATGGTTCTCATCTGATAATTGGCTCCGGGCTGATATCGGAAGAGAACCTTGCGTGTGTACAGCCCTCGTCGTCCATAGGCCGAAAGACCATCCTGGCGGATCCACTGACGATGGACACCAATCGATCGTAGATGAAGGGGGAGAGGACGCAGCAGGGTGCCGTTATAGAGCAGAGCTATAGAGCAGAACAGTGCTGTATGTACAGCACTTGTTCTTGCATCGTGTAGTAGTTAGAAAGGATTGTGAAAGATCCTTTCCAACGACAATTATTGCACTTGTGTACATAGCCTTAATTTTAGTGGAATATTACTCTATAGAAGCCAATCTCTATCAAGTTTCTTCCAGAGGCTGCTAGGCTTCCCTAAGCTGTGGCTGATTGAAAGGAGTGTCACTAGACAAGTGGTTTTAAACCCTCAAGAATGTGGACAGTCAGTGTTCTGTAATGTTCCAAAGGGCTTGGTGCACATGTGAGTGGTTGAGGACATTTTTTAAGGGCCACCTCAGTGTGAATTGCAGTGTTTTTGCCATGACCACGTATTCATTGCATTGCTTCCCCTGGGCCATGGTGTAACATTACCTTAGTAACATGATTATTGGTTACTTCTGTGATCCCAACATTTATGTGGCACCAGCTTTAGTAGTCAGTATGTAGCAAGACTAGATTTTGCTTTCCTATAAATGTTTAGGCAATCACCTATCTTGGTTAAAAAGAAGCAGTAGCTCCCCTATATCACAGTAGTCCTGTACATGATTGTACATCATTGCATTTAGATACTCATATCTGCAGTAGAATCC
This sequence comes from Pyxicephalus adspersus, assembly GCF_032062135.1. Classification (NCBI taxonomy): domain Eukaryota; kingdom Metazoa; phylum Chordata; class Amphibia; order Anura; family Pyxicephalidae; genus Pyxicephalus; species Pyxicephalus adspersus. Next base: position 23,581,660 of record NC_092865.1, on the reverse strand, counting down.
CCCCATAACATATCCTAAATAAAATACAGCAGAACTTTTCTTCTCAGTATGCAGCAAGACACATTTTCCTTCCTCTAATCAGAGTTCAGTAAGTCTGCAGCTTCTATGCGGCATCTGATTATGATCTGCACGTGTCTAGGAAAGAGAAGCCACGTGTGAAATGCCATCCACACACACGTCATTGTTGCTTTGTACGTTTTAGGTGCTTTTTTAGGACTGGCAGAAGAAAATGCAAGCTCTTTATAAAAGTGAACCTTTCTGGGCAATTACCACATAATCTTACAGTTTTGGCCTCTGGGTTGTGTGTGTCAGAATCTTTGCAGAGCTTGATTCGCACAGAGTATGGCATCAGTGAGATTCTTAGGGAAAGCAGAGAGGTGCTGCAGTCTGTTGTCATAGCATCATTAAATATGAAGCACTGCAGAGGAGTAAAAGGACAGAGAAGAATCTAGAAAAATCTAGTTATAATAATGGAATATCGTTGTTTGCTACGGCTGATGATTTAGCAGTACCTAAATACCACTATTAATAATAAAGACGTAAATTCACTTGTTAAGGGAGTTTAATGAAGATCTAAGGACAGCTACTGTTAGAGCTGTGACCAAAATTTCTATGATACACGTGACTATCCTACAAGCTGCTGCAAGTGGGTTTGAAAAGACTCAGTCACATGGAAAAATAATGTGTCCTCCAATAGAAGAGCTCTTATTGTATACTCACCTTTCTGTCAGCCCATATCTTCCAATTAACTTTTATTCCAACTCTACAGAATATGTCAGACACTGACAAATGTCCCTTGCCCTGACTCCATCCTTTAATCTCTACATTACTGCTGGATTCTGTAGTGATGAGGATTATCCTAAAGTGTCCAATGCTGTAGAGTGTAATGAAAACTTTTGGATTTGGTTTAATATTACCTTTTTTTGCAAAAGGTTTTTCTGTCACATTTGGGCAACTATGGGCTCTATCAAGTGATCCTGATGACCTTATGGCATCCTGAAGGGCTCATGGAGTTGTTTAAAGGCCATAAATTACCTTTTTACTGTGTGTGCACCCTTTCATCTTTATGGCAACTATTTACTCAAGACATCAGAAGTCAAAAATAACCTTATATAAGGCATGCCACAATTTACTTTCTGAACATAGCAAATGACCCTAAACAAGGATGTTATCTAGAAGTCCCCCCTTTTTTTTACTGGTGACACCACATTCTTCATTGTTTTTAAACAATGCCCCATCCCACATATGATGGTCTAAACATAGCTACAGGCCCTAAGCATAGCTAAAGACTCCTAAGTTAGGATAGCAATTCTTGCACAGGTGACACCCCTTTCTTTATTGGTTTTAAATGACATTCCATCTCACGTATGACCATAACTACAGACCCTCAGTGTGGATATCAACTAGATTTCTATGCTTCCATCTAATCATTTTCAACACATTTGATTTTATCATAAAGACCCTTAATTTCCTATTCCTGTAAACCATGATAAAGGGAGAGTGCCAGAATAAATAGAGCTAATGAGCTTTACTGAATATGTATTTCTTATTGAACTTTAAAACCAAGAGGAACCAGAGCCTCACACCCAGGTGTCTTATATTTAAGAAATTAACTGATTACAAACACCCTCCTTCCTTATCCTAATTACACCGGGGATAGTTTGGTATTTCACAGAAGATAGCTGGAAAAGGGGTAGCATTGTTGGATAATTCATTTTACAGACAGAAATAACAAGGACACATGGGGCTCTGTTTATATAACGGAATCTAACATTCCCTTGTAATTACTGCTATTGAAACACATGAACCTGGAAGATTCCCACAAGAAAATCTTTGAGAGCGTCTGATTTGCTGTTTTATAAATAGTGCCCAATACATCTTATTCATTCTCCTGGCTTACTGCTGCATAGCAATTGTGCTTGACTTTTCCTCTCCAAGTCTGTCGACAGACTTTTCCAAGTCTGTCGGCCTATTCAGACTGAAACACCACAGACTGATTATGTCAGCAGTTATTAAGCAAGAATACGGATCTAAATTTTTGTAACACGTCATGTAGAAGGCAAATCTATATTTTTGTGCTTCAAATACAGTCACCAGTATGGACCAACAAAAATTTGAATTTCAGCTATTGAACCCTATCAACAACAGGCAAGTGAAAATAGCCTAGAACTCCAACTGCTTAGTGGAAATATTGAACATTTACACTGATTGTCCCAAACCCTGTGGGGGCAGTGTTATGATCCGGGGATGTTTCAGTTCTAGAGGTATAGGTTATGGCAATGTTATGTGCCAATTTACTGAATGACCAGGTTTTCCCCTCAATGGGTCTTTTTTTCCTTGAAGGTATGTACACTTTCTAGGATGACAATGCCATGATATATCAAACACACATTGGTAATAAGGGGTTTAGGAAGACACATATTGACACATGGAATGGCCACCACAGAGTACAGACCTTAATCCCAATAAGAACCCTTGGGATTTTGGATTTCTTGCCATTCTGACTCTCCCATCATCAAAACAAAATCTAGGTGAAAACTGTATGCAACTCCATACTGAAATGAATGTTATGACATTGCATAAGCTAATGAAGCGATACCATAACAAATCCGTGCCATAATCAAAGCTAAAGGCAGTCCAAAATAATTTTAGAGTGTGTCACTATTATTTTGCTGGACAATGTATACTGAAAAACACTTTACAATTCCTTAAAATACACCCTATTCTCTGGTCTAAAAAAACATGCCAGTGAAGACATTTCAAACTGGCCTTGTAATTCTATATGGCAGCAGAATACAAGTGTACATGAATTGCTGGAACACACAAGCAGTCATTTCATGCTGCACTAAGCAAAGATGAGTTGTATTCCAAGATCAGCAATTTGAGCAGCCAAGTATAAAGCTCTGAAACCTATTTAAGTCACACTAGATCAATGTTTTTCCAACTGGGTTCCATTAAACCCTAGGGTTCCTCCAGAGGTTGCTTGGGGTTCCTCGTGCAATGAGCAATTTGTACCTCTCTGGTCTTTACCAAAGCCAAAATCTTTTTGGTTATCTGATATTCTTCCCAATGGCCAGCTATGTAAGAGGCATTCTTCCTATTGACCACCATGCTAATGTACTGTGAGCTGGGGATATAATAATTACAGCATGGTTTTCTGGGGTTTCCCTATGTTATAAAGGCTGCACTAGATCCTCATACAAGCTGACTTCAGAGATAGAAAAGCAACTACTCAACCAGAAGTGACTTGTTTTCAAAAAAATAGTGCCATGATCCACTATAATTGCAGCTACATGCAAATCCATGCTGAAATTGAACCACTTTGTGCAGGTGGTTGTGTTGAATTTTGGTTGCTTCTAACTGCCCTTAAGTGCCCAGCTGCTTTCATGGACTTGAATGAATCTGCCTTTAACCGCAGTTCACAACAGTGGGAAAGGAGTTGAACATGGTTGTGGTTGCTGCTGGAGGACTGCGATGGCACAGAATTCATCTTTCTAAATCAACCTGAAAACATTGAACCCCAGTGAAATACATCGTCAACCAAAAGCATGCTCCACCACATGACACGGAGGTTGAGTGAAGTTGCAGTTGAACTGCAGCTGACACAACAACCCCAAGGTAAAAAACACAGTATTAAAGAGAGGCAGCTGGAAGTGGCAAACAGTGGTTGTTTTCAATAGAAAGCCTGGAAGGGACCTTATGGCAGGTTCACATCTGCCTCACTATTGCACAATTTCACGTGTCTCCCCACAGCTAGGACCTTGCCAGCCATTATGGGGCTACTTGTAAAGTCTTCCCAGACTGAAGCAGTTTCTGGCTTGAGGAAGCATTAAATGCACAGCAACCTCAATACCAGTGTGAATTAGCTCTTATTCTAATCCTATTTAATGTACAGCACCACGTAATATGTTGGCGCTTTAAAAAAAACTGTTTATTAATAATTACTAGGACCACTGACATCACAATCTAGATGGTGAAACCCAGCAATAGTCTTAGAGCTCAGTATGGCAGAGCATGTGACCTTTTATGCATTATGGTGCATGGAGTTATTAGCCAATTATTTGACCTAAGCACTGTCATATGAGCAAGGACTGACACTTGGGCCACCAACACAGCTAATTAACTATGTAAGTAAACTTTGTTTTTAATTGAGTAAGAAAAGAACAGCATAGTACACAATAGAATCCCACATGCTGGTTTTGGGGTGGGGCAAGCTGGGCAATTGCCCTGGGCTTCCTCCTTCTACAGGGCTCCAACTGAGAGTATATTTGCCCAGAGTGACATTTTGTCTGTAAAGATCAAGCTAATTTATCTTATATCTCATTTGCCCAACAGCCAGCAAACTGTTCTTCCATCTGGCGCTGTGGGTAGTGGGTGGGCCCCTACAGTACCAGACCATTGCAAGACCACAGGCTTCAAGAGAGAGGCTGTAGGCAAGGGAATAAGATAATTGAAACCCCTTTTACAACCCTGCTAGACCTAAATAGACATTTAACCCCAGCATCGATCCTGCATTTAAATGAGTAGTTGCCTGTTTAGATCTAGCTGGGAAGTCTTCCTTTGTTCCAGGAGTTACACTATATCAGTGTTTAGGTGGGTAAACTTTTGCTATATTCTGAAAGTATGCACAGCACTCTGCCAACAATGCAACATCCTCAGTCTCAGTCAACGCCACTGCGATTATTTGTCTCTGATGATGTGACTTACCCACAAAGTTTCAGCACCGGGCATAATTTCCAGCATCTGTAAAGCTATGTACACACAGCAAATTTTTCTCGACTGATAATCGGCTCAGGCGGATATCGGGCTTGAATCTGGCGTGTGTACAGCACTCGTTCATGCATCGTGCCTTTCTTATCGTTGGAAAGGATAGTGAAAGATCCTTTCCAACGACAAGAATTGCACGTGTGTATGCAGCTTAAGAGGCGGGATGTGCAATGCCCAGTGTGGATACCACTGACAGTCTACAATAAGGCCTGGCTTTCATTTGTACAGTGTGGCACCACTCACCACTGCCTGCATTACTACAAGGCATGGACATACATGGAACGCACACTGGTACCCCTCTGTGCTAATTATTCCTAATGGTACCCCAATGTGTCTTACCAACAGATCTGTGTTGCAGTGTACTACACTGCATAGTAACACAATACCATGGGTTGTGTTGTTTTGTATTAGAAAACATGGTTAACAATGTACAGCAACACATTCTATAGCTGTACAATGTACAGCAAGTACACTACTATAGACTTGCAGTAAACCCATTCTTATAAAACATTGCTGGTAGCAAGGAGAATCTTTTTTTTTTTTTTTTTACTTTTTGGAGGTCTTTTGTTTTCAGTTTAGCTCAGTTTAATTCTTTATTTATTTTTGTTCCCCCAACACGTTATGTAAAGCGTGCCAATGTGCAGTAAAGTGCATTTATTTTGTTTCTAGACTTGAGGACTGTCGTGTCATTAAGTGGAGAAGCTCAGCGTTGTATTAGACACAAGAATATCTGTGGATACACTTCTCCATATTTTTGCCCCTTGATGTCTTTTTTTGCTCCTCTAACTTTGTGCATATTACATAAATGAGACACAAATGCTGGGTGATATGTTTCATAGGCAGTAGATTGCAGATATCTATGATTAGCTCAGTCTTCCCACTTGTTTAAATTATGTGTTGTATAAAAAAGCAAATAATAATAATTTCCAGATACATAAAAGAACTGCAGGACCAGGGAAAGAAAAGTGCAAGCATTGAAAATATGGTGAAAATCAAGTAATATGTACATACACAGAACAAAGAACACATACACAGCAGGAGGTATGATGTACAGTATTCCCTGACTGCAGAAGTGATGATGTCTGGCTAAGCTTCATATGGATCCACAACCAAGAAAGGAAGGGGGGCACAGGCCCTATTCCTCTTAATGCATTCTGTTTAAAAAAAACAGGAATGTGCTGTTTCTGGCAGCACCGTGTTAATTCAGCTGTTGTATCCCAGTCACATAAAGGGAGCTTTTGTTTACTAGGGGATTTGTCTTGCACCTTCTACCCCAATTCTTGCAAAATTTCCTCTCACTGTGCTATGACATTGATTAATGCATAGATACAATCTCTTATTTGTTGCCTCTTCAAAATAGCTGCAGATACAAAAAAATACTTGTTGATCTAGCCAAAAAAAATCCAGCATGCGCCATACTTTCTGTAAACTCTGTCTGAGCTGAGCTGCAAATCCCAAGCACTGTTTTCAACCATGTCCAGTTCAGATATGTTGACTACTAAATTACTCCCTCCATGCTACATAGGTGTTTTGTAATTCTAACACACTTCCTGTACGAAGCAGGGAATACTGGTCCTCTATAGCTACAGTACCCTTGTGTTACTAGCCCCAGATGAAAATAGAGCAATTCTACTATATATTATTTCCAAATCCACCTTTGACCACTACAGGTGTTCTTTATCACACCTTAAGAATTACAAATTGCCAAATAAGGCAAGCAATGCTCTAAATTATTGGTAATGCTTTCTATTGCCAATAGTTACTATAGATGGTCAATGGGATACAGAAAGTTTTACTTTGATGCAAAGGACTGTTAAGCTAAATATATATATATAGGTTGATATTTGTTTTAAATTTATGTTAAATAAAAAAGCGTTAAAGATAACCATAATTAGTTCATTTAGATGCTTGGTATGATCTGCTGCTCTAAGTCCCAATCCACCAGTACCTTATGATTTATATGGTCTTACCAATGCACAATGATTGACAGCTCCTCTTATCTCAGTGTATGTCCAGCTCATATTATAAAAAAACAACAATTTTAGCAAAAATGAACGAAATGCGTTTATTTTGTTTTTATGTACTTTTATTTATTATTAAAATGTTTCATATAAATTAACACATCTGCAACAATGTATTTTCCAGAAATACAAAATATTCATTTGGAATCACCACATAATAAATTTACATAAGCTGTCCAGCAACATTTAAATATATTGAACGTAACATAAAAAGTAATCTATTTACATATATGTACACATGTATGCTGCAAGTGTTTTTTGATTACTACCCGGTGCTTTCCATACATCTATCATCTAAGATTCTGTAGGGTCAGTTCCCACATCCAGAATACTGTCAACAATTAACTACAATTCCTGTTTGCCAAAGGAAAAAGATTGGCTAGGAATGTGTCACATTTTTTACACATTGTGCCCCGCTTCCTTCCATTGTTTTTGGTAGGTTAGGAGGATCTCATTATTATGAATGGACGCTGCTAAAACACTTGGCATCCATTGTGTCCCAGGTGAAAACTCATTTCCAGACACTTGATAAATGATCTACATAGCAACACTATGAATAACAGAATCTTGTTTCTCCCGGCTATAGGAAAAAACTACAGCTGTGGGAGGATGTGACACTTAGCAGCACAGGCACATTGCACAAACATTAGCACATCAGCTAGGAATCACACCATTGTGAGTTCTAGTCTGCTACAGAAGGACTCTCTCATGCTATCTCAATCCTGTTAAGGTTTTCCTATGAATATAAATGATTACAGGAATTTGTCTAGGCAGTCACAGTCCTATCATGGCATTTTGGTGACTGGCGCCAATCAAATGTTGTTGGACTAGGACTCACAAATCCATCCTATACATTGCCGTCTCTGTTCTACTGTCCCCGGCCCATCTACACAGATGGACCTTGCTCTAAAGTCTTCCCAATCGGCGCCCAGACTCCAACACACACATGGTTTTGGGGTGATGGCATGAACCTGGTTCTAGATCTCCGGAACTGAGCTCTGGTCTCAATGTTGTGGCTTACTTCCCAAACTTGATCTTTGTTCATGTGAAGGAGAACTTTAGTTTCTTAATGGATGACTGTGTCAGCAGTTGCTGGTAGATGGGTGATTTTAGAAAACGCGGGTAAGAGTCTTTTTCCATCAGAATTCGGGTTTGTTCTTGGGCAGCATCAAAGCAATTACGACAGGCAGCAGAAATTTGCTGACGTGTATGTTCTCTGGTTTGGTGGTCAATGTTGACCTGTGTAGACAAAAAATAAATGTGATTTAGTTTGAGGGACATTGGGTGTTTTTCATGCATACCATCTAAGAACAAATATTACCAACTAACTAATAAGTTTGGTTTTGTGGGCACAAGTAACAATGCCCAGTTTTTTTGGTTCACCACTTTTAGACTCTCTATACAATCTGAAGTCTTTAGATGTACCTATACAATGTGAGTGTCAACTTAAGCAATTCCTTCTGTTGTAACCCACTTTTTGGTACATCTACAATTAGATGGAAACATTTATGGTCTCAAAAGACAGGCTGATTTTTCTGCATGGCATGCATTTAACTGAGACCCAGCACAAGACCTGCTTATATTGTGGTACATATTGAATTCTTTGATTTGTAACTCTTCAACACAGGCGCGCAAAGAGCCAACTCGCAGAAAAATATTCTATTTCCAATTCCACCTCGGACCACTAGGGGCTCTCTATCACTCCCTAAGAGAATGCAAATACCCAATTAAGGCATGCAATGCTCTAAATTATTGGCATTGCTTGGTAATTTTTGTTTCTGGTTTATACACAGTCACAACTATTGACTTACAAATTTAAAATTGATATCTTTTTATAACTAGGTGTTTCTACAACTTGGAATAATGATTATTTATATCCATTGTAGTTATATAATGATCAATAGTAGAACTGATTTAAGGAAGCATTTGGTTTTTACAAAGGTCTGTGATATAGTAGTCATAGATGACCCTTTTTGTTTATCGTTTTCCAGATTGCTACATTAACATAAATACATATTTTTTTATGGACAAGGCTGTGGTTCCTATAGGCATTAGTATCATAATTATAAAAAAGTATTTATTAAAAGTCAATCAATAATGTACAGGCAATACCTATTTTTATGTCAAATCTTAATATATGATTGTTTTTACGATAGATTTGAAATAACATAACCTTTTGCTCTTAGTACATATTTCCAAGCTCATGGGCTTTTGCTAATTACTCTGATGAAGCCACTGGGGCAATGTTTTGGACTGTACAAGCATAATGAGTTAATCCCCTTTAAAACTTTGAATGTCTGGCACTTCGGATTCCAGCTGCACAATGTATTTTCTTATCGGGATGCTAAATATAGAATAAATGCTTACCTCTCGTGGGGCTCCAGTCTGCAGGAATTCCTGAAATATGCACTGAGCTTTGGCAGGAAGTTTGCTGGCTGTTGGCGTCTTTTTGTACTCTTCACAGGCAACCCAGAACTCTAAATTCTCCTCACTAAATTCTGTTTTCAGGAAGGTGCGGAAGGCGGTGAGTCCATCTGTAGACAGGATAGGAGGCAGACATTAAGTGGAGCCCTTTACAAATTACCTGTCACACTCAACTTCCTATCAAGATCCCATCATGCTAATAAAAGTGTAAATCAAGCAAAAAACTCTATTTTTAGTTTTGGAGTGGGTTAGAACCCCATTACATTAATATTGCTGTCAGTAATGGAATAGTTTTCTTTTTTTGACTTGATGATCACTGTCACTGGGACATATAATAAGTCAGCTGTGTAAGAGGGAATTTCTTTTACTTTTGGAGACTTTTCATCATCCCATAACAGCAAAGGTTCACACTATGGAGAACTTTTGCTTTTTTTCCTAAATCAGATGTACTGAGTGCTGTGCATGTTTGCAAAGTACAGCTCATGTTGCAGAAAAAGATTGTACCTCTTAGGAATTTTACCAGTGCTCATACTTAATAATAGGTATGATCAAGTGCTGACAAGGGGTGAAACGCGTAAGCGATGGAGTCTTAACCTGCTATGTAAGATTGTACTTTGTAAACATGCATAGTGCTCAGCCAGCACCGGAGTAGATGTGCGCTGTATAAAACCCCACCTGGCTTGGTGGACTCTACAATACAGAAAATCTGACAGGTAGGACAAGGGAACACAAATGGGGAAAAAGGAGATTTCAGTATTCCCTAATTCAAAAAAATATTTTAGATATGTTTACAAATATTTATTAAAAAAGGTTTGCCAACAATCCTATTTCATGATTTCAATTATAAGCCAGAAGTGTTCTAGTAACATGTAGTTCGTAACTTTTGCATACTTATTTTTTATTGGCTTCCTAAATACTTTATACGTTGTTTAAAAAGCATTGCAATGCCATCCTGGGTATTGATATGATAAATCTGAGTTGGCAAACAATATATTTGCGAAATTGAGTGCAATAATAATTGACCTTTCGAATTGACGTGCTATGAAACGTAACAAAGAGTGTGATAAGCCGTCATAGCCATGCTTTAAAAATATATTTTAATGATTACGGCTGTTCCGTAATGGTAAAATATAATTGCCATCTGAGTCACAGCACACTATCACTTGTTTGCTAAATAAACATGCTTATCATGTAGTAGCCTTTATTTCACAGATTCATGTGGTTAATGCATTAAATGCCACTTTCACCATTTCCCTCCCTTGATATCCCTTTGCATCATCTACTCCCTATCATTCCCTTTTCAGAATTCCCCCCATTTCTTTTCCCTGTGCATTATATTCCCCCATAGCATCTGTGCACATCTTGTAGCCTTCACATATTCTCTTTGCTCACCTTTGCTGCTGAGAAGTTGACTGAATGATTCTTTCCACTTCATGGCTTCCTTCATGCAGTTTCTGTGGAGAGATAAATTGTATATAAGTTTTTATTTTAAAGTCCTTGGTAAATGTATCCATACCTGTGGTCACATTTATTTACAGCACACCGCTCTGACCTCTAACAACCAGTCCAAGCTGATTATTTACTTACTCATCAACAACAAATGTAAATCAGTTATTAAGTCATTGCTCCTTGCACTACTATTATTAATCCTGCCTGCCTATAATTAGAACAAGCATTGCACCACTGTGTCACCTATGCAATTTACTAACGTCAAACAAAAATGTGCAATCACAGTCTCATAGGTGAGATGAATGTTGCAACAGTGGCTCGTCAGTGCACAATTGAAAAACCTGTTTCTAAAAACAGAAACCAACCCTGCATATACATGCAATTATTTTTTTAGGATATGTTATCAAATTTGACTGCGAACAAGTTTTTTGCTATATTTTTTAAATTCTCTATGTAGGTTACTTTTGAAAACCTTCACTTGGAAATTTGATAGAAGAACATTGGCCTCAACAGATGTAAGACAGGTAGGTATTTTAGATTGGTTTTCTTACCTGTGACCTTCCTTCTTCTTGTAAAAGCCCGATGGGACGAGTTTGTGTCCGACGTCCACTTTGTGGATTAGGGTGCTGATTGAGGATCGCAAGTCCTTGGCTTTATCACAAAAAAAAGCGTCAGGATTGAGTGAATTCAGATACATCATTGTTTTGTGAGCAGTCCTTTGCTAGTGGTCTTCTCAGTTGGTAAGCAGCAAAAGTCTCTTTTAATAAAAATATCCTTGCAGAGTGAACGTTTTATCGTTCCAGGATAGAACAATGGAATTCTGCTAGTCCTTTGTGCATGCTTTTCAAACTGGTTCTAGAATCTGGCATCCTGCCTTTTATCTGCGAGTGTACAGATTAGTACAGCCTCTCTGGGAGGAGAATCTTAACATGACATCTATGGGAGGATAAAGGTACAAGAGGAACATACCTCCTCCTAATCCAGCTGTGCCAGACTATGCTGTGTTATGTGACAAACTGAATCTTTGCTTTTCTCACATTTAGTCAGTGTAATTCTATTGTATTCACTAGAGCTCCACATAATGATTGAAACAGAATGGGGCTGAGGAATAGAGATAAGCGAAGGCAAACAAAGGTGAACATTTATCCAAAAACAAGAACAAAGCTATTCTACAGATGTCTTTTTACCTGCTGATACGCTGATAGCATATTGCTAAAGCTACGTACACACGTCCAATGGTTCTCGCCTGATATGCGCGGGGCCGATATCGGACGAGAATCTGGCGTGTGTACAGCGCCCGTCGTCCATCGTCCGAACGACCGTCCTGCCGGATCCACGGACGATGGATGACGAATGATCCTAATGCAAGGTAAGATGGATAGCTTGCAGCAGGATGCCGCTCCGTCGTTTTCCCCCTCCCCTCTCCATAGAGCAGAAAGGGGCTGTATGTACAACACTCGTTGATGCAACGTGCAGTCCTTAGTGGTTGGAAAGGATCTTTCACGATCCTTGACAATAATTGTACATGTTATTGTACAAATGCTGGATAAATGTTGTTAGAAAGGAATGATGTCTGAAAGATCCTGGACACATTGTTCTATAATTGTATATATGAAATTTGCCATTAAAGATAAGGACAAACATGGATTCTCAGTTAAATTAAATAACCATCCTAGGAGATTTATTGATTCCGATGTATTTGTTGTTATCTTATTGTGTGTACATTCAGTGAACAATCGAACAATCCCCACACAAGGATCTATGTGCTTGTGTGGGGAAAGGATCTTTTACCAATCACATCTGCTGTATCGACATATAGCGCTGCAGATGTTGCCATGCTGGCTTGTGCCCTATAGTCCCACCCTGAGACCACCATTGAACAGTCAAAAAGAAGTGTCCATGCCATACAGGTAGATGTTTATCAGGGTGATGGCTGTAATATACTGACAGTCCTTAACAATCCATATATCTGTAGAAATACTGTGATAATGGAGGTATGGTACAGCAGAAATGTTAAATAAAAAAAAAACTTCTTAAACAGCACTTTATATTGGATCTATATCAGATATCCTTTTTCATTTAGATGCATATGTTCCAGTTGTATATACATATATTACAGGGCTCCATCTGACAATTCCTCTTCTTTTTTATCAATAGGATGGAATCATCTTTTTTCCGTCATCATCCAAAGTCAACATCTGTTGGTTTAGAGATGATCATGTCGGTTCTGGTGCCTGTCCAGATCACAAATTTCTGACTCAGATCAGCCTCCCCCTTTAGATTTGCTTCACACTCATGTGTTGCAGTTTATGGTACAAAGGGAAATGATGACACTGTTACACCCAGCCCAGGGCTGCTGAAATCATTGATAAATGAACAATTGTCCCCATTCCTTGCAATGACTGATTCTCTATCCACCCGCCCACCCCATCATTATAACTGACTGTAAATGTACTGTACATCCAGTGAATCCTTGTAGCTCCCATTGCATCATGGGATCAGGATTCCTTTTTTAACTTGTTCAGACTTGTTCACCAGCCATTATTTACCAGCAACTATATAGTAGAATGTGCAACATGACTGGATAAAAATTGTGGTATATATATATGTTCAATTGAACACTTGAAGGATACATTAAATGCTTGTAGTTGATTGCAAGTTAAATCAGTCATTATATCAATTAATGTATTATGTATTAAAGTAACACCAGGAGAAATTTGCATAGTGTATGCCTGGCATTATAGAGACTGTACAGCCATTGTACAATCAGATTTTGATGTATGCCATTATCTTAACCTATGCAGAATAAGCATTTTAAATGTATTTGCCTTATAAATAAAATATGAAATGATCTCTATAAATATTTTATCTGTGCACATGAGGGGTTTTCAGGATACTTGTAACCTCCTTACATTGCTAATGGCTCCCTCCTTGCCTATCTCTCCCTCCTTCTCAATGCCCTGCATTTGGTACAACAATCCAGTAGTAACATTTCCCTTGATGGTATTGTAGATGGTGACGGCTATGGCACTATGCATTTTTTCCATCAGTCATATAAAATAGCAGCCCACACACCTACACACACAGCGCCGATCAGCTGCCATTTCAATGACGGATGGCTGGGACACACAGCCGGGTAATGTAAGTCACCTCATTCCTTCCTGGAATCATTGTATTATTGTGACTGAGCGTGAACAGTAACAGGAAGGAGAGAGGAAACATTCTCCATCATCTGTTACTAGACCACTTTAGTCAATGACTGTGCCCCCCCCTGTCATCCACTGGCTGCAAATCATTATGTGTGCAACAATCTTACTAAATGAATATAAGTGCACCTGTTACTCAGGGGATCAGTAATCAGCATTGTGTTGCCTGTAATTGATAGTTAAAACAATGCAGTACAATAATGTCATTACTGAGTCTGGAAATGGCTATTTCCGCAAAATGCACAACATTTGCTAACCGGCTGTCACCATGCCAACTGACAAAACTGGCATTAGGAGTCAGGTTTGAGATAAGGAACATAAACCACAAAATATTCAGTGCATTACTTTCTCTTTTCTCTGTTTTTTTAGTTTATTATCATTTCAAGGAATTGGCAACAAATAACTTCCTTTCAAGTGACAACACTCAGCACTTATAGCAGGCTAAAGCTGCGTACACACTTGCAATTTTTGTCGTTGGAAAGGATCTTTCACGATCCTTTCCAACGACAAGGGAGTGCACGATGCATGAACAGTGCTGTACATACAGCACTGTTCATGCTCTATGGAGAGGGGAGGGGGAGAGCGACGGAGCGGCACCCTGCTGCCCGCTCTCCCCTTCCCTTTCATTAGGATCGGCTGTCGTCCATCGTCCGTGGATCCGGCAGGTCGGTCGTCCGGACGATGGACGACACCGACTGTACACATGGCAGATTTTCGCCCGATAATTGGCCGATGCCGATTATCGGGCGATAAAAATCTGACGTGTGTACGTAGCTTAAGGCAAACCTCAGGATAAAAGCGATTCCTCGCAGCTCCCTGCAGCAGGCATAATACTCGCACTACAGTGCTGGTTCCTAAAGTTCTCTTGTTCTAGAGCAGCCATTGCTTACCAGGGCTGTGTGGAATACTAGGGTTCCTTAAGAGGTCGCAATGGGTTCTTTAAGCCACCTCTCTTCTTACTGGAGGCCCAGCAGCAAAGCTGAGCTGAACTATATTGCCTTACTACACAAGAGCGATCTCTCTTAAAGGGACATCCACATTCTTAATCTGGTAGCACTTTGCTATAAAGCAGGGGTGTCAAACTCAAATACATAGTGGGCCAAAATTAAAAACTTAGACTAAGTCACAGGCCAACCTTGAAATTTATTGAAAAAATTGAGAAAGTTTTCCTTCTTATTAGATATAAAAACCTTGATACGATCACGACCGGCATCACTTGGATAACAGCAGGCTACGCACAGCTATATGACACAAGGCCATGGGTTGCCAAGAAGCCCCTGTAACTCCAAAAGCCCCCTGGCAGCTCCCACGTGTAGCTCGGGGAGTGCTGGAAATGCCAGACGTGGCCAATGTGTGTGGCTAATTCCTATGAGTGGCCCGCTGCTGGAACTCCCTTTTCATTGAAATAGCGCTGCTGCTACAATTCCTGGCACTGCTTGCATCTATAAGTCCAATGCAGGGCCACGCATAGGCAGAGAGCCCGCTGGTCTATAGAAGCGAGTGATGCCGGGAATTGTAGTAGTTACGCTATTTCAATGCAGCTGTGGGCCAGCTGCAGTTTATATTTGGGATTCCTTTGGGGGTCAAAAAAAGGACTTTGCAGGCCAGAGTTTGACACCCCTGCCATAAAGCATACCCGCAGGAGGTATTCTCCATGTAACCACTCCTTTTCATCCTCCCCCTTTGTCCTTTGATTCATTTTATAAAAACCTAATAAGCAAGCCCATCAAAACCATGGTAAAGAATGGACCAAGTATAATTCCACCAAAACATTAAAAATGCCCACCAAGTACATGGATAGCTATTGACTGTTTAAGAAATATTGGTTCCCTCCATCAATACCTATAACTATTTTGGCAGCTCCAACTGTACAAATCTGTTAAACTATGATGAGTCCGCTATATTCACTGTACCTACTGAAAATGAATTTTCTGTTCATCTACCTTGATACTACACAAATATATCTCTCGAATTCCCCTGAGGAAGCCATAATGTTGAAACGCGTTGGGAAAAAGAGATTACATATGGATGATTTCAACTATGTGTCTCTATGGACTAAATAAGATCAAGCCATTTTGTCGATAGAAGTGTATGTATATATGACTACCCCCTCAGCTAACAGAAACTGAGGTTGTGAATATAGTCTACTTGTATTTTGTATTGTGAATGCTACTATTTGCATTGTATCAGAGATTGATACTGTTTGAAATACCTATTTTATTCTAATTAGCACAAATAAACTCTGTTGTACATTGGTCTTTCACTTTTTCCTTAAGCTGTGGCTGCTCAATCACATTGTCTTAGCCACTTGGAAGAGTCATTTTGCAAAAGGACATGAAACAAACAAAGCTTACATGACCCATACAAAAGTTAAAAACAAGAAAGATACCAGTAGGTGTTATACAATGTTCAGTTATTATTGCAATAAAACTTGTCAAAAGGTGAGGCACAGCACTTCTTAATTTATGAAGGAAGTAATGAGTGTGTTCATTGCATAACACATACCAGGACATTGCATTTATAACCCTAGTTTGTTTAAGACAATATTCACCCTCGTTGTTTGTTTTTCCTTGTAATTTCCCATTAGATTTTTATATTTACTCTGACAGTAACAATATAAGTTGCCAAGATGAAAATAGTACTGTTGACTATTAGGTCATTGGGCAATTTATAATCTTCATATCTGCCATATGATTGTATAAGACTGACACTTAATAACCAAAATATTTATCTACAAAGGAAGGAAAATGGAAATGTTTTTAGAACACGTCCATATATATATAACTTTGGATCAGTGGATGAGATTTATGTAATAAGGATCATACAAAATTTTAGAGAAAATCTGCTTTGACCTGTTAATTTTCTTCTGTCAGTATCTCCCGAGTACCCAAGGAGTACCCAAGGGTTTTCCTCAAACATTACCATCACTATTTACCTGGGTAATATTCAGACTGGTGGTGAGATTGCAGTGTGGTTACCGCTAGTAAAAAAAATGCTTCTCGGAAGATGAAACATGTCCTGGTCACCTGTAGTAGCTCAATACAGAATGAATAGGGGTGGCAGTGAGTGGTTCAGTACAGTTCACTTCTGCTGCTGTCAAATCTACAAATTCTGTTTCCTAAAGAACTGGTGCTGCAGTGTGACCTTCTAGCAGATGTCACCTTGCAGGGAAGCGTTATCATTCGCTCCTGCCCCAGTTACAGCCTTAATTCAGCTGTCTACTAATAAGAAGCAATTCCAGATATTAAGGAAAAACAATTAAATCATCAAGTTTATACTCGACTAATAAGAAGCAATTTCAGATATTAAGGAAAAACAATTAAATCACCAAGTATTTACTTGATGATTAAATTAAAAAATTAAATGTTTACTTAGTTTACTTTGTTCCATTCCTGTCTGTAATACTTTATAAGTTCAAATAAAAAAAGCATCCTGCTGTGAGAATATTAATTTACTTTGCATCAGGGAACAAGGATTGTGAATGTTTGTGCTTCTAGTTCTCAGAAAACGTATTCAGAGTTCCTGTCAAGTCAACTTTTGCATACAAATGTTACTAAACTTGGTTGGGGCATCTCCAATCACTAAAGGTTTCATGTGAGATCACTGTAATCCACTGCACTCAGTTTTCACAAAGCATCATACTGGATCAGTAGACCTCTACACCATTAACTTTCCAAGTCAGTTATATATCTAATTGGTTGCTGAAAAGGAATATTCTGACTTCCTGTATGGGAGAGACTGCAAGGAACAACTTCAGCCAATCTAGCAGTTTTATTCCAAGATCACAATAAGATCAACCGATAATGAGTGGTAGCCTGCAGAGATATGGAGCAGAGGTATTGGCAGCCCATATTAGCAGTCACAAAAAATCTCCTCATGGGCCATTGCAGGTGTATGGGGCCCGTCTAAAGTTTTTAGGCTCCTAATATCTAATTAAACTGCTGCTGCAGACATTGGAAGCAATTACAGGTCCAAACTACATGATGAAGCACAACGGACTAAAGGACTTTTTGGCTGGTTACTGATGTATCACCTTGCAAGGGAAAATTCACTTAGGCTAGTAAATGTGGTGATAGTTTACTATGAAGAGTACACAATCATGCACAAGCAGATCTAAAAAAAACAAGATTTTTCATTGGACATAATTGGGTGGTTGAAGTCAGGAGAACTTCATCTAATTTACTAAGCTTTTTAACCTAACCCCTTTGGGTCACTTATTCAGATTTCTGAGTTCACTCTGACCATCATTGAGCAAGGATATGAATCTTTGCTCCATGATTTAGAAAGTAGTAAAGACAGAGGTCGGCATGACTGCCAGACATCTTGCACTTTCAGAAGGTACTCAGCCAATGGCAAAAGTTCAAACAACCATTTGTATACCAAGAACTAAAATTAGGTGATTTCAACAAGTATTTATTGATTTTTATTGATTGTGACCTCTCAGCCGATGACACATTACAAGGAAATGCCAGAACATTTAATTTCTAATGAAGTGCATCGCTCAAATGATTGTGCGTTAGAGAACTTAATTTTGTGCAGCTGCTTCTGTGTTTGAATGCTATGAAGATTTAATGCCAGATCAGCTATGCATTTTTGGGTCACTTTAGCCTGGAGCCTTTTAATGTAATTAGGCTTTTAATTGATTCCCCTGCCAATGACGTCTGGGTTTCTAGTGTCTAACAATATTCAGTAGTTGTTCTGAGAAGTTTCGTGTGTGCAGAGAATTTGCTAAACTCAGAAAACAATCTACTCTTTATGTACTCCTGTTCTTTTACTTCCTTGAAATTAGTATTTTGAGAGCAAAATTAGATATGTATTTCACTGAAGTTTGCAATTTGTTTTTCAGCAAAAGCATAATTTTAACATCACTAGACCCAACCCATAAATAACACAAGCAGCTGATCCAACCTCTATTACTCTGATCCTCCATGATGGTGCAGTTACAATGACTGTATCATTGTGGTATGTTGTGATCTCTTAACCAGAGGTAGGTGAACCAGGTGGAAAAGATCTCAGAGGTTTTATCCAGAACAGCAGATTATCAATCTACTAACCCACTGATAATCTAATAAAAGGTAGATATTAGCATATAAAATCAGTACATAAAACATGCATTAGGGCAATTCATTCAATGGTTAGGTGCCCGGAGTTGGACCAATTAATACTTTAGTCTGTAATGCTGAGCTCAAGCCTAACTTAGCATTTTGCAGAGTTGAGCAGGCCCCTCCATTCTGTACTAAAATTGTTTTCATTGATTTCATGGGACACTTCCACAATGCAATAATAGATGCTTCAGGTTGGATAAAGCATATTTCATAGTCTGGAGGACATCCAGCATCATCTAACCTCTTCCTCCCCAGCCGTACTATCTCTGGCCAACCTGTTTTATTCTTTGGGGTTTAATTATATGAAATATGTAGACTCGGTATCACATCTGGATGCTACCAACACTTTCTGTTTTCAGAAAGCTAGGTACAAAGCCCTGTCAGTCCCCTCCACCAGTCTTAATCTGTCTACAATGCATAGAGGGGTGCAAAGGCTGAGTGATAATGTCACTGATTCTAAAAAAAGATATTTTATTTAAAAATGTAATGGTCATGTTGAAAAGGAGGGATAAGTAGAACATAAGCAGCTTAAATCTCAGCTTTGTGTAGAGAGGCATCAGGACGTACACACAGCAACTGTACTTCAGTAGAATGTGCAAAACACTAGTTCATAATATGGAACTGGGGTCAGACGGCAAACATCCCAATTTCAGGCCCAATGGAGATAAGGGGGTAAAAATATTCTGCATGTCTTTTCAGATAGGAAGTGACGGAGTTCATCACAGCCTAAAGAAATGATTTATGAAGAATGTTTCAAACTTTTCAACTGCATTGGATTAAGCTGACAGCAGCCCCAGTACCTATCCAACCAACATGTAATGTAAATGAGGTTATAAGTCCTAGAGGGTCACATGCAGCTGTACAGCCAACTCCCTACTCCAAGAGTGATTCCAAAAGTCATGTGTAATCTGGAATAATGGCTTTTGGAATAACAAAGAACATTTCTAGCTCATTCTGAAATATAAAGAGGGGAGTTCTGGTAAACTGTTTTGATTTCATTATTTCACACAGTGCTAATATTGTAACGAAAAGGCGTACGCCATTCAGGCGTACAGAATGGCACAATTCAAGCACTGGTTACATGACTATGAGTTACAGCAAAATCTTGCACATTGACCTTCATACTCCATACCCTTTGTAAACCATATATTTTGCAAATGTTTGAGTATGGAACCACTACATCAAAAATGTTATGGAAATATGTCAAAATAGAGACATAGAGACTTGGTTCCAAAAAAGAGCGTTACACTTCCAGGCTCTGAAGGTTGGATTGGACCTAACCAATGCCCTCTAAAAAGGATGGGGAAATCCAACAACAAACAGAGGACTGGAATGTGGGCAAGTTAAGGCCAAAGGTCAAGACATACACTAATCAGGCATAGCAAGATTTTAGGACAAAGGGTAATTTTTCAAATCCAAGGCCTGAAGTCAACCAGAATAACAATTGGGACAGTCTGGAAATGAAAGCTTACTGGAATCAACAATAACATTTATCGGCCCATGCATTGAGCAGAATTTAGGAGCACAAAAGTAGTGATGCATACACACGGATAGAATTACTAAACATGGCACGTAAGTCAGGGTCACAACAGGCAGCCCAGGTTTCACAGGATTCACCAATTTGTTGTACCTTTGTACCTATCCCACAGAAGACTGATGGTGCTACTTTTGTATTTTTCCCATAGTTCTATGGTATAGTAAGCATGGAGCTGATCTGGTCCAAAAGTATGTAGTATCTGCACTGCTTTACACTGCCTTATTAAGGTCAATAATGTTCTGGAAAATGTCAAATGATTACATCAGAGGGACTGTGAAAATAAAGATGCAATGTTCTCACAACATAGTACCTCCTGCTGAAATATGTTTTCTTTTAAAAGAAAATGCCACAGCCTTTGTGTATTGCTGTGTATAAGGAATACATAGCAGAACGTTGCACCAGGGTGTTAGCTAACTGATTTCAGTGATCAGGATGTTTTTCAGCGGCAAAAAAGGAGCAAGAGTCTTTCAGAAAAAAAGTAAAAATGAAGTTAGAGTGCATATTTCATTGCACAATAGTAGTAAAAAAAAGAATAATAAAATAAACTATACTAGAACACAAAAATGAAAATAAACTCCAATAGCTAAAAGCTTAATAAATGAAAATGAGTTTTTGTCTTGGTACACACACACAGGTAATCAGCTGTGAAATCTGTTTCAATGAAAGCACTTGCCACATCTCTAATGTCTAGGCCATAAGCATAATATGGCTTAATGCAACAAAAAATAAAATAATAATAATGCATTTTGGCAATACTGACCTGTGAACTATTGATGTGTTTGAAATATAATTTATTAAATGGCTACTTTAAAATAAATTTGACTCTGTTGTATAATTGTTCACTTGTCTTTCTCTGTATCAGCAAGGATTTGAAAATGATACAGTACATCTGTTTTGGATAATTTAAACTGATGGACCAATGGCTTTTTTATCAACCTAATGATATATTTGGCAAGCTTTGGCTCATTTTTGACTCAGACCATCAACTTTTAATCACCCTGGGCATTTTGGCACTAATGCATTTATAGAGATTCCAAAAAACAATGCTTTCCTATTAAATTCACTTATTACTTTAACCACAAATTAAAACCGTTATATAAGTAGCAGGAGTGGCCGACTGATTTTACTATTGCAAAATGAATAAAGAATCGTGCTTTTAGGAATCATGGTATAGGTAATATTATATATTTGACATTTTTTGCCAAATCTGACAGAGGAATGTGTTTGTCAAATGTACAGTATGTATATAGAACATGATATATATGAGTGTTATTCTAGGGCACACACAGGCTGATTTTCAGTTTGAACCCAATTTCTGGTCTGATGAAATTGTATCTTAAGTGAATTCAACAACCTTGCATTCCAAGGCATTCCAAGGTGGCTGATTTTGGGGTTTGTAGTGGGACATGTTAGTAAATATCAAATGAAACAATTCATGTTGTATGAACAAATGATCAAACAATTCCAATTGGGAGCTCCCATCTGTCCCATAATTTATACGTCCCCACCTCCAAATTTGGACGTGTAGAATACCATATTGTGTACTGTGTTTTCAGACCTCCAAACAGTCGATATCCAATTGGAAAATTGATTGGCCTAGTTGGTTAAATAAAAAATTGTTTATGTGAACGTCACCTCACCATAGCAAAATAATTATATATATATATATATATATATATATATTTATTATAGAATAATAAAGTAATTCAGAATCCATGTAGGGTTCATCCACATTGCTGCTTATACAGTAGTTCAGCAAAAAAAATTTG
Organism: Pyxicephalus adspersus; assembly: GCF_032062135.1. Taxonomy (NCBI): domain Eukaryota; kingdom Metazoa; phylum Chordata; class Amphibia; order Anura; family Pyxicephalidae; genus Pyxicephalus; species Pyxicephalus adspersus. The sequence continues at coordinate 23,559,382 of NC_092865.1, read as the reverse complement.
CAATCAGGCAGGGGTTCATTTTGACAGATGATGTCCCTTCCTGGTTGTTATCTTCTTTTTAAAAAGCAGAGTATATGCAGCTCAGAGAATTGTGTAGGGATTTGCCAGGTACTGTAAAGTGGCACCCATGGGGCTGCCTGGATTGAATGAACTCCAAAACGAATATTCAGGAGTACGTCATCCTGGCCTGGAAATGGTCATCTTGGTTGGCCAGGTTGGCCAGGAAATGGTCATCCTGGCCATCAAAACCAGGAAAAGGAGATTTTTGCCCATGATGGAATAGGAACATACAATTGTATTTTTAAAAAAATGTCAATAGGCAGGTTATGGTTTTTTAAGGTAGATATTACCTGTCTCTTCTGCAAAAAGAGACCTACTTAATAACAATTTTTAGAGTATGGGTTTAGTTCTACTTTAATGTGGAAAATTCCAATTAGCTACCAGGAACTCAAAAATGGTACACCAAAACAGTTAAAAAATGTTAATCTGCTGGATTGTGGAACTGTGGAAATGTGCTCTGTTCTGCTTTGCATTCTTGTAAAAGACATTTAAAGACAGGATTGGCCTATGTGTTATTTAGGAGGCTCTTCTTTTCCCTGAATCTAAAAACAATTTGGTGCACCTAATCAAAATAGCCAGCGGCTCACTCACAAATGAAATAATAGGACACTAAGCTCAGAAAAAAGAACTGAATGCACTGTGACTGTGATCAAGTGCAGAAATACATTATTTGTCTTGACAATGTCTGAGAATTTGATTCTAAGAGGCAGTGGCATAATCAGGGCTATAATGTGTGTTTTAGTAGTGATGGTGAGGGTTCTGGCATGCAGAAAAAGTGGCCCCTATTATCAAATTTTTTACTGTATAAAAAAAGGTAGATACCCCTTTCCTAAACCACTGCTAAAAACATTTTTTTTGTAAAAAAAATAAAGGGGAGGCCCTAAAGATTGAATGGGAAGCCCAGTGCCTCCTGTGATACCTACCTCATGTATCCTAGGAGGCTTTGGACTGATCTCAGGCATGAACAGAAGGGGTATTTCCCAACAATGTAAAAAAAAGTGCTGATCTTTCACAGGCAGAGTGAGATTGACACTTGTTTCTTTTATATTTACAGGAGGAAATGTCACCCAATCTTGCATCTGCACAGTGCCAGAAGAGAAAGAAAGAAGATGGCGGCGCTTGGCGAGTTCTCCGACCACCAGATGAAGAAAGAATGGATGGATTGAGGGCTCTGTAGAAGTTAAGGTGTATTTTTTTTATTTTTTGACAGTTTTGCTTTGATGGGAAAGGCTAAGGTAAATAAATTAATTTAATAATGGTAATAAAGTATAGCATACATTTCTGTCTTGGATAGTATAGTTAAAATCAAATACATTTTTCTTGGGAGATTTTCCTTAACTTTCTGTTGTGTAGGCAGAACATCAAATGAAAGGAAATCCTTACTCGGATAGCTTTTACCACATTAAGTGACCCCACTGGAAGATTTCCTCCTGTTTCAATAATACTTTTCTCCCTGATTGCCAATACAGATTTCAATGCTTGTAGCTATTTCAGAGGCTGGTTCATAGATATGGATTCAATAGTCTGTAGTGATCCAGTGCAAACTAGGCCCATTAGTGGCCCTCTTCCAGAGAAAGTAGATACATTCTCCCTTCATCACTTTTTTTGCCACATTGTATATGCTAATATATATTGCTAAGGTAATAAGTAATCTTTATAATAAGAAATTATAATAAGAACCAAAACCTGTATACAAAACTAAACCATTGAATTAAAAAAAATTCAGCCAGGCAGGTCCTTTATTTAAACATACCTGACTAATTGCAATTTTTAGGGTTACATTCACCTGTCCTTGCTCTGTTGAAGGGACAGCCATTTTCACCTCTTCTTTTGGGCGTCGGAGTTTCTGCAATCCTGATTGACCAGGCAGGAATGACTTTACTCCTGGACATGTGCACAGGAAATCATGTTCTGCTAAAGACCTGAGACTTTTATTTCTGTAGCCTGCAATTTGTTGTCAAATAGGTTATTGTTTTCTTTTCACTCTTGTATATGTGTAGTGCTGTATCAGTGGAGACTTTAATCTATCCATTATCTGTTTCTTAGGGGCATTGCAAATGAACTTAAGATGAACCAGTGCCAGGCAAATGGAAATCTCTTCTGATGACCTAATTCTGAGATCAAGCACTGTTGCGCCACAAGCTGTCATCTCCATCCTGTCTTCTTCCGGGTTTTCTGTCTTCAGCCATTGATCAGCTGTGTTAACTTCTGGATGTGTCATATAAATGTTGGCAATGAACATTGAACTTTGCAGACGTCACAGTCAATGTACAATAAATTAAAAATTGGTAGCAGGAAGGAAAGGAGATTGTATGGAGGAAGTGGCATACAGTATCTTCTCTGCCATAAAACATTACCCGCTTTTATTAATTCATTATTTAGATTTAGTTCTGCTTTAATTCAGTTTGAGAAGACAGATAGACTTGCACTATAAGAGAATAGTAAACAACAATTATTGTTTGGCAGTAGTAAAGGACAGACAGCCTGCAATCTTTAGGTCTCCTTTGCGTTCGTTTTGTTCTAATATGAATATTACTTACCAAGAAAATATGTCAGTAAAGTGTGAGAGTAGCTGAGTATCAGAACATTCTGTCCAAAACTGTGCTTCTCCCTGTATTTTAAGCAGAATAGTAAACAAACAGAACTATAGCATTAAACATTTTCATGATATTCTAGTATGAACTGATGGGAACACTGAATGGTCTGTATCTGAACCCCGAGGGCCAGTAGGGGTCTTACTATAGATGAGGTCACAAAAAATACAGATGACAAGGTTTATGAATGGTAAACTAAACCCATCACAAAGCTATTTTAATCTAATTGCACTTGTTTTAATCTTTTCAAATTGAAAGAATATTTAAAGCCATTTTAATCTTTTTTGACATTTTTTCAGCTACAATACCCCTTAGGGTTAATTCCAAGAAGATTAAAGGGTATCTAAACACTAATAACAAGATTTTCTTGTTTGCTCCTATTTGATTTGTAATGATGGAAATCATTCAGCAGGTGCAAACGTTATCAATTGAATTTGCTAGTAAAGTCATTAGCTAATAACATCTTGTGCTTTCTTACAATGATGACTTTTGATAGGGCTACAAAACCCCTTCATTCTATTATGGAGATTAGAATAAGAAGATAGTAGTTCTCACATGAACATACTGCTCATCCATAGGTACAGTAGTGTGAGTAAGTGTTACGTCTCTAGGACAGGACGTGTGTTACTGGAAGGATGAAGAGGCAAAAGAGGGGTGTGATAAAAGCACTGTTTTTTTATGTGTTTTACATTTGTTTTACCCACCTAAGTTTTGCACTAAAGCCCTGAGCATCCTAAGGAAAATGGTGAGAACACTTGTTCTCTCTTTGATGCGGACAACATTATCACGTAACCTCTGTGCTTATCATTTACAACAATAATATACTTGGCAAGAAGATTACAGAAGCAAAGTAATAAAGATATAAACTTACGACATAGAGATCAGTAGATGCCAGTGTGGATCAAAGGATGACAGCTCATACGAAATGCTGCTGCTGCCATCTTACTATTTATATCTGATCTTTAGGAATTGGCGTCACACAGTTGGAATATGCAGTGTTCCATTAAAATCAAATGAAGACTCAATTATTTTACTGAGCATGGAGCCCCAGGTTTAGCAAGACACATGAACAGCCTTGGCCAAAACTACATCTGCCAAGACCTTTCTGGGAGGAGTTCTTGATTCATTTACATTTCTGATAGGACTTCCTAATAAGGTAGAAGGAAGAGTATTGATGATAGGCCAAGTACCCTAACCCTGTAAACCAATCAGGTTTTATTTAGCCAGATTCCAGGGGGTGCTTTTTATGCATATAATTAATTTATTAACTTAAAGTATCTACTGCTCCCTGTAGTGCTGTCCTGAACAATTCATAAAGCAGAACTTAAGTTAGCCTTTAACAGTAGGTACTTTATGGCTCACATCCTTATGGATAATAAAGGGTTAAATTCTAAGTTAGTCTGTGAGTTTAAAAAAAGAGGAAAACCTATTTTATTTTTGATTTACCATTTCGTAAAAACAGAAACAGGGAACACACCTGAAGGATATTGTATGATGCCCTAATGATTGTTGTGGTTGGGAATGGGGTGAACCACTGGACCATGCTGGGGGTGCTCCAATAGATGGAAACTCTTATTTGTTTTTGCTCAAAAGCCAAAACTAAAAAACAAAGCTGTGTACAAGAGTTAGGAGTTAGAAGTGGCTATCTTTGGCTGCACACTTGTAAGACTTGGTTGACAGTGGGAATCTTCATTGTCAAAAACAGAGGTTCATATTTTTCCTCTTCTTTGTATAGTAATAACTGAAGACACTGGAAGACCATTGCTTCCAAGCTGTGTCCTACATCAAAATTTTAAAAAAAAGAGAAGAATCTTGATAACTTGGCATTAAACATGTATCCTGCATCACTCAGTGGGTTGGTTCTTGACCTAGAAGAATGTACTCTGTGTGAGTGGAATTTTTTCTCTTGGTCCATTTAGTGATTTCTTCCACAGGATTGTATGTCACTACAGGACATAAGAAAACAAGGGTAAACGCAGCATGTGATGGGCAAAAAAACAAACTGGTATTTGACCCACCTGAAGGGTTGAATACTTGTAGCAGTCAGGTGCAGAAAGACAAGTATGTTGAAGCTTCTTTTACAGGTATGCTTTTATGTGTGATGACAAGGTCATCACTGTCCACTTTGCTATTCACACAAAATATTTAGATAAAACCACTAGGACAATGGAAGCACAGACATTAGCCAGACATTAGACATTATGCTTAGAAAATTATTTTAAGATTTAAATGAAGAATGTAACATTTATTTCTGATTTGTCCATCCTTACTCTGTGTTGTCTTGTTTGGAATTTATTAGTATTAATTGTTCTTTACATTACAACCGTCTACAGATGGCATTCCTATGCGCAGTCCATTGTTAGTTGTAGATCAATGTGGACCACAGCAGAAAGATAACATGATCTAAGCATTTATCATCAGCCACATCAGATGCTTTAATAGCTTAATGCATTGGGGAGCAGTGTAGAAATGTAGAAAGTCATATTTAAGTATGACTATGTTCTAGTTCTTTAATACACAAAGTCATGTTATAAAATATAGTCAGACATAAACAAGTACATTAAATAGTGCTTTATTTTAATTTATATAGTGCTAAATGAGCATTTTATAGAGACAGCAGCAAGGACATAATACAAAAGGAATAATTAAATCAGATACAAAAGACAACAGGACTTTCTGCATAACACTACATGACATAAAAATAAGGTATCCATTCATCTGAATTCTACAGTATTAGGAAAGGAAAATGGATCAGGAAAACATTTATTTTACTATATTTCAAAGCGTTGTTCCACCTGATTTTGCACTTTTAAAATCCATTCAGTTACTGTGTGCATTGAAAAGGTCCCCATAGTGATTATATTCTACAATTATAACTGTAAATTCAAGTTTAACACTGAGTTTGATATCAATCATTCTTGTGCTGGTTAAAGCCCAACTAATGTCCCCCACCTTTGTATCTCTTTCTAGTTCTGTACCCCTTCATGTTATGTCGTTTGGCTGCTTTTTAAAGAGTTATATAAATCTCAGTAAAAATGCCACCTCCTGTCTCACACTGCTGTGTACTATTCAGGCAGGAGTCACAACCATATGCCTTATAGAGATGTGTACAGCAGAAGGAGAGTAGTCCTTTTATTTTTACCAGATATGCTACTAAGTGCTGATTTCTGAGAGCAACTATTTCCCCGGTCCCTATTGTACTGCACAGTCATATTTAGACACCATGTACAACTGCTGTAACATGAAATTATAAGGAAAGAAAACTTGTTTTTAGCATACATCTTTCTTTCAGCATATCTATTTTTGGACCTTCAGTTGGACTTTAGTGTTATATACTCTATCCCCTAATATCCTAACTCCACCTGGATGACAATGACATTCTTGCCTTACCATGCATGGGCATTAATATAATTCAGCATGTGCTAGTTGTCTAACACAAATCTCATTACCTTTGAATGAAAGGGGTATGAAGACTTTGTAAAGCATGAAGTTGGGATTTTTGAGGTAATATGAGCTCAAACACTGTAAAAAAAAAGCCTGCACTACTTACTTTTTGTAGCCGTTAAGTATTTATTTCAATAATTTTATTTAGTTTTTAATGTTATGCTTTTACAAAGAGATACCTTTTTAACCACACACATATCAAACATTGGTTGGAAAAATGCACTATCTCTGACAATATGTGGTCATTTAGTTTGCTAGGATACAGTTCCTAAACAGAAATATTTTGTGACTCTTCTTTTGACTACCAAGCCACTGATACTTGATAAAAATTAGTTCATGTTAAAGAAATAACCTCTACAATTATAGTGATTGTACAGTACCAGTGGGATTTGACCTAGATGGGGGATACGTGTCTCAATCATGTAGAGCATGGGCACTTTAAAACCATGTTTCGGATGGAACAGGAGATTAGTGGAGTGGTTGCTCCACTAACATTGTTAGTTTATTTCATGGACCTGGACTCTTGAATGGGAAGAAAGGTACTGGGTGGGCCCTCCAATTCCATTCTGTGTGCACCTGAGGGTTAGGGCTATAGCAGACTAGAGGTGTGCTGCAAAGACAGAGGGGTGGAATATCAGCAGGGAGTCTGCACACAAGCCTTTGTGGGAGGCTCTGTGAAGAAGCTGAAAAAGTGGTCCTGTACACGATGTATTTGAATAAATAGAATGTTGTAGTACTTGTACATAACTACATATTAGTGCATTGAGCTACTCTGTATCATTGGACCACCTAATCAAATTAAATGTATGTATACACAGTTTATTTTGCATCAGTACTTGCTTGTTTCCCCTTTAAACGTCAATGGCAATGCTAAAGCAGGTTGATGCAGCTTTTAAAGAGGTTAAATGCAGGTCACAAGGCCATCAGTTGGAGTTCAAATATACTTGCCAATGAGCCCTAAAAATTACCCCAAAGTGAACTCATGTCCTAGAAATGCTCCCAGAAGAAAGGTGCAATTTGAAGCAAGATACCCCAAAGCTTATTGCTATGAGCCATATTGGTACTTCTCCTTGAAATGTCTTTAAAACCAAAGATTCTTTAGTAGCCCACGTCTGAGCTGGCAAATGACAGTTGGCAAGTTAATATTAGAATTATATGGAGTGATATGAGGGATACTCAAGGCTGGAATTACGATAAAGCACAGTAGGCATGTGCTTGATAGTCAAGATGCAGAGGCAAAGAGGCACTTTTTTATTATTATTGCCCATATTTATTTCATTATCACAGGTAAAGTCATCTCATATAATGATTTTTATATTTAATCACAGTATTCTAAGTCAGTATTCTAAGTCAGGGCAGGGAAAACCAGGAAATGTTCTGTGCCCACAGTCCCAGTGGTTACAATCCAGCCCATATATTTTTTATCACATAGTTGGGGAGTCCCCTTAACTTCGGTAACACAGTGTATCAAATGCTCTTACCCTTGTGCCCATACCTATGTGGATAGAATGAGAAAGAGCAAAATTCACTCAGGTTTGCATTTCTACCTGTGGCCTCCATTGAGAAGATTTTTTGTTTTCTGTTCTTGTCTCTTAGGATGTCCACAGAAGATAAATGAACCTGCTTGTATGTAACTATAAAATATTTTAATTAAAGTCTACGTTGGATCTTTTAAAGTTTATCTCCAGGCAAAATTTATTCCCACCAACACCCCCCAGCCCGTTCCACACTTTTCTTCCTCTTACCTTGTAAAACAATATAGATAAACAAAATCGAATGACCAGGCCTATTTCTAAGCCTACGTACACACAATAATTGTGGTTAGAAAACGAAGGATTAATGACTGATCAACGATTATTCACGATTATTTTGAACCATCGTATTGTGAACAATTCTGTACATGCTGAAATAATACGATCGTTCAAAAATAATACACTAATAACGTACACACTAGTTACGATAGTTTGAACGATGCAGGAAGTGACATGTACAGGAAAAAGTGTATCACAGAACAATCCATGATCACTAAACGACCGTACACACAATAGATAGCGAACGTTCGTCGCACAATCAGATCCACTGGAATGGTCATTCTTTTCCAGTGATATTTCTCGTTCATCAGCGTAGTTGGCCAGTCGTTGTGCACTTTTTTGTTAACAATTATCGTACGATCGGTAGATTGTAAGTCGTTCTTTTCCAACAATAAATATTGCACGTGTGTATGTAGCCTAATGCCCCTCTGGTTGCAGAGGAGTGCTTTTCCAGCATTACAGATATGCCCATGCTGGCTGGTCCCTAACAGTTCTTTTGTGCTGGCATTACTGCTGTAAACTCTTCTTCATATCCTAGAGAACCCTGCCATTGTGCCAGTAGTTAGAATCCATTTCACCCAGGTAGTGCCATGGACACCTGGCACTACCTGGCACTACAAGGTCCTGTTTTTCTGTAAACATAGGAAGTGAGACAACTTGGGACTAAAGCACTACATGGCCATGCTTTTAGGTAAGTAAATATGACACTGAGATAATTTTTAATGTCATTGATCACTTAGAGACTCTTCTCTAACTGGGGTGATAGGGGGCATTGACAAGGGGACCCCTGATGTGGATTCTAGTACCCTATTGCCACCCAAGCTAAGGTTCACTTAAGCAGGCCACCAAACTAAGGTTCACTTTAAACATTAATCCTGATTCTTTTAGGTTCTATCTATTTGTTCAGAAAATCATTAAGATCTCTACCAGGTCCTAGCAAAACAAACATCTAGCAACAGCATGTGTAATGCTAGGCTCTGTCTGGGTGCCCAACCTGATAATAAGGGCACCCAAGGCTATGGCCTTGTAAGAGATCAAGCCCTACCACTACCTCACACTACAATGTGCTGGCTATTCAAAGAAAATGTTTTATAATGCTAAACCAACTCCTCTGACTCTGTTTTCATTACTTTGTTGCCATTATATTGTAGTTAGCAATAACTTACAGTGAATGTTTGATATTGGTTGCTTTCCTAATAAAATGATTGTCCTTTCACTATACAAGTAGCAGCTGATATGTTTAAGGTGAAGGTGGTATCACATCCTTGCATGATTGCCAACCTCAATGCCCACCTCATCCAAAAGAATTAGCAATGTTTTCTGGTAAATTTCTCATATCCTAAGAGACAGACGACAAATGTACATTGACACTGCAGGATTTTCACTCAACACAGCAGACACTACCGTACATGGGTTTGAGATATATAGCTAGATACACTTAGGTTTACTCATACAGATTTGCATATACATATGTAAACCATGACACCATGTTAATTTACACAAACATTTTCTTTACAAACATTTTCTTTTTGTATTCAGGACTACAGGAAATGGAAGAGAAACAGGGATGAATAACATGCTTCTTTTTTTACACAGTCCCACAGAAGTATACAGAGATTCACCACACAGAGTATTTGACGTGTTGCTATAGTTACAGCTGCAATGCACCGGTAAGCTTTGCACAATATGGCTGACAAGCAGAAATGGCTGAACTGGATCGGTATGCAACCAAATCTAGCATAACGTTCAGCAAAATCAAAAAGCAAAACAACACAGCAAAGCAGGAGCAGACTCACATCTTGGAAACAAAGTACCTTCATTTCAGATTGATGCATCTGGTAAATTTAAACTGCTGATATTAATCTTTATTATTCTGCAGTTTCTATTGTATATGCACAACAGCTATTGAGTGAAAAATACTCTACATGCTTTTACATATCACAGAATATATTCTTTGAGGTGTGACATACCATTCTTTGGAAGACTTGGATCAGACCCAGCTTAAACCTGTTAAGCCAAGTTTCTATAAACACTTGAAAATCATTGATTAGAGAAGAATCTTTGATGTGGCTTTTTTACTCTTTTAATTCTAAAGTGGTAGTTGTTGGGGGAGCACATAAATACATTGCTTAAATACCTTTTGTTACTTTATACTGCTGAACATACCACCCCAACAAAGTTATTATCATTTTACCTAAAAAATTCAATAGGCTTTGCAACCTTGGTTTTCTTGAATGTGGGACAGGTTAATAGTTCAATGAAAATATCTATCTAACAGTCCAGTGTGGTTTAAGATTTGGTAAAGTTTATATAAAATGAAAATATTGCAGTTTGCTAGTCATACTACTGCTAATTAATTCTAATCTGAGCTAAATCTAAATTGGTTTCAATTACTCCAGTGAAGGTAGTTCATGTTGTAACATATTTCCAGTTGTAATGAACTTTTTTCATGGTAAGGCTTCAAACAAAACAAGAATAACGATTCAAAGTGAAAGTAAAAACACATAAAAAATGGCAAATTTACAAACTTCTCTGTTACCTAATATAGGACAGTGGAACCAATCTTTAGGTCATCTCATCTGAAATGTAAATTACATTTGCTGAAGCATACCCTCTAAAGCTGTATTTCTAAACCAGGGTTCCTCCAGAGGTTGCTAGGGGTCCCTTGAGCAGTGTTTATCTCCCAGGTCAGTTTAACAGAAACCAATGATGTTTTTGGCTATCTGGAAGGGTAACATCCCAATGGTCAGCACTGTAGGAGGCTTTCATCCAAATAGCCACCACATGTACTGTAAGCTGTGGATATAGTAATTAATAACAGTTGTTCCCTAAAGAGCATAAAGCTATTTCAAAGGGTCCCCCATGTTAAAAAAGTTTAGAGACACTGTTGATTATCTCGATGAACACACAAATATTTCCCCATGTACCATTAGGACAAAATCTTTGATCAGACCAGGCCATATCAACCGGTCAGATCTTTTTTTGCATTACAGTTAACTTTCACTACTTATCATGGACACCCATTATATAAACAGAAGATACATCACTTTGGGCACCCACAGCTCCCATATCTGATTGGGGTGGATGGACTTTTTTTTATACTAAATTAGAATAGTGTACATATTTTCTTTTAGATATTTTCAGCTGAAAAGTTTAAAATTAGCTTTTTATTCCACCACAAAGGGTTCTTTGAAATAAGTTATTTGCATGATCTAATTTTCAAATTGAATTTATTTGCTTACTTATCTTAAATTTAATTTTTACTTTGAAACTATCATTGAGGTCATTGCTTCATGCCAACATGCATTGAATAAAATCATGTGGATTGTCTGAACCTCCCCAATACATTTCACAGAAAAAATGTAACTTTGTTATTCATTATAAGGAAATACATCAATCATTTCCAATTCTTGGAAAAAATAAAGCAGTGCATAGCTACAAGGAATGGGCAAAATAAGGACAAAGCCTTTATTCTGCCCTTATTCTGAATCACACAATCCATGTCCGTATCTACTAAGCATGTGGCACCAATTTTTTGTGCAAGAATACATCACTTTTATCTCTGCCTTTACTTGGAGACATAAAAATTTGCATTAATTTTTTATCATTGAAGCCAACCTTATCTTTGCATTGATTGCTTTGACTTACTGCCCTTTGCTTATTGCTCTCATCCCCATTGTCTTTATACAACGGTAAACGGTAAAGTACCTGGCACACTTGTGGCTATAGGACTGGCCGTATACATAAGGACTCATCTGATCTGTTCCTTCTCCATAAAGTAAATATCAAAAGAGCATAAACTGCACAGCTGCTGAACTTTCTGAAACTTTAAAGAGCTCAATTTACTCAACAGTGCTCCTCCTCTGACTATTTTCTCACCACCAGGGGCTTAGTCTATGTACACACATAGGATTTACATTTACATTGTCATTTACAAGTGACGGATGAATGACAGATGAGCGCTGTACACACAGTACCTGTGCTTTTTTTCTATTGGGGGGGAGGGGAGTGAGTGACAACCTGCTGTGCTCTCCTCTATTTACTTGCATAACAGTCATTCCCAATCATTGTCATTGATCCATCCTGGCAGACAGACAGAATGACACTGGACAACCATGAGCTTAAAGCTGCATACACACGTGCAATTATTCTCGTTGGAAAGGATCTTTCACAATCCTTTCCAACAACTAAGGACTGCATCATGCATGAACATTGAGAGGGGAGGGGGAGAACGCCGGAGCGGCACCCTGTTGCTTGCTCTCCCCCTTCCCTTCCATTAGGATCGTTCGACGGCCATCGTCTGTGGATCCGTCAGGACGACGGGTGCTGTAAACATGCCAGATTCTCATCCGATATCGGCCCTGAGACGATTATCGGGCATGAACCATTGGACGTGTGTGCGTAGCTTAACTGTTTGCCTCGGGCAATGGTTATCTGAATTGTGTACACAACCTAAGTCATAGAGATCATTAATCTTTTTACGATGTGAAATTTAGCAGCAATGCAGGTTATATTTTTTTTGCTTCAGGTTTTTTATTTAACATTATGATTCATAACAAAGCAATGACAATACTTTGAATATGATAAAATTATATACTTCATATGCCTTGTCTCAATTGCCTAGGTTTGTGGTGAGTTTTCTTTAAGTTCTAATTACTTATGGAGTTTCATCCTTTGTAAAACATAAGTGAACATCTAACAGCTATTTTATATCATTGGTCCTCCAGTGATTTCAAGAGTTCCTTGTCCTCCTTCATCTAGTATATTGCACATAAACTAATCAAATACTCCTAAAGAGTATCTAAACCCAAGAAAAACAAAAATTATATATATATATATATATGTCTATAGATGTGGTGACTCCTCCTTTTTCTTTTTCCACTTGGAAAAAGCATCAGTAACCCATTTTTCCTGTCTAAGGGTGACAATTTACTGATCTACGGAGGAAAAGTGATGTTACCCTAGGAAAAGACATTAGGTAATTAGCAGTGCAGCAGAGACAATATGTATAGGAAATTATTAGCTCAGGTTTTTTTTTTTGTTTTTTTTAGATCAACAGGTATTTTTTGCACAGATATAACAATATGCTATCAATGGTATACTTATAAGACCAAAGGAAGCTCACTGATAGGTTTTACATACACTTTAATCCTACAAGATATGAATAGCTACCCTGAATAAAAAGCTACTGGTAGCAAAGACATGTATGTGTATATTGGTTTCCATATTTTTATACAACATAAAATGCTTTTCATTTTACCTTTGCAGTTGAGTTTATCTGTGATGCAAAGTAGACATTTTAGGATTAAAGCTGGCTAAAGGCTAACTACATTTGTATTGAATGATTTCTACAGAATTCTGACTAATTTTGGATAGCCATAGATGGACCTGTTTTTATCTTATGAGGGCAACATGATTTAAAATGTATTCATTTTTGGCAAGCATCTGAAATTTGTACATTTGGATTTATAAATAGCAACTTAGTTTTTAAATAAGGTAATCCTTGCTTCAGGTTTATTCTTTCTTGCCAATTTGCTCTTGTCTTAACATGCGCACAGGGATGGAAGGAACAGCCTTACATAGTCAAACTTAAGAGGACCCTGAAGCCTTTCCATTCATTACTAGTAACTTAACATTCACTTAATTAAATTTCTGACATGCTGTATTCCCACTTTCTACTAATTCATACCCTTCATTGTTTCTACACACTAGAAACATTTCAGACAACCTAATCTAGAGCATTTTTGGCTTGTTCATTGAAATCTATGCCTATGTAACATAATGATCAGATATGAAATATGCAATATTTAGGTATGTGCGTATGAATATGTTGATTGGATTAATGTGATAAAGATTAAATTCAAGCATTTGTTATGGTAATCAACACAATGAATTTGTTTTGTAACTTAAGGGTGTTATCAGGACTCCTCTGTTCTCTTTCACATTTTTATAAACCCAGCATTTCCTCTGTCCACTGATCTGCAAGGCTAAAATTATTCAATGGAGCCACAGGTTGATTTAGAATAGCCAGATGATGATGATGAGATATTAATGTTGGCAGTGAAGACGCTAAATTGTCAGAAGCCTTCAAATCTAGGTCACGTCTGTTCTTCTGGCCATAGTGCAAGACAGTTCTTGGAAGTGACCATCAAGTCTCTGAATCCATACATGAGACTAGCATGGGCTCTTTTGTGTGTGGCTGAGTAGGTCATTGTAGATTTGAGATCGGAGAAACCTTGGGTAGGAATCCCGCTCCATTAGACTGCGAACTCTCAACTGGGCCAGGTCAAAACAGGACAACGTTGGGTGCTGGAGATTCCGTTTAGTCATTTCTCGAGTTGGAAAATCAATATTTACCTTTTAAAAGACAAAGTTTTAACCACAGTGAGTGTACAAGGTGATGCTATATTACTGTATATTACTAAAAGGCATTTGCCCATTCCATATTTTGCCTAATGTCTTAATATAACACAAGATTTGTACCTTCACCTATGTCAGTGCAGACAGTTCCCAAATTACTTTGCGATCAAAAGATGAAGATTTGATAGGTAACATCTAGACCTTGAAAAAAAGGTATCTTTTGTATTGGATTTCAAATCAAGAAGTAACAACTGATATGTGCCTAGGCACTCCTGTGTATCTCCACCATGAAATCATCTATTGCTGCCTCTGACTGCTTGTCCTGTGAGATTTGGAGTAAGATTTGAGACAATAAGGTAGTAGCACTACAGTGTCACTGATTCCTTAATTGAAGGGGGAGCTGCAGCCACGGACATGCAGTTAAAGTATTTTCCTGCTTTGTTTTCATGTTGTGGTCTGTACTTTCTCTACTTCTACTGTACCATTTTAATTTATTCCACTATCAGTCAGGAGATCACCAATTAAGGGGGACTGCTGTGACTTGAGACAAAGCTCCCATTCTCTACCAAAATTGAGTCTGCACATATAGATAGAAAAAAACAAATGGCAAGTCAATGATGGGGAAAATACCAGCTACATGGAAAGTACAGGCAGCGCTGGTCACTAGTTACTCCCTGCCTACTGGTCACTCCCTGCCTACCTTTTTTGGGCTCAACATATTTTAGAGTTTATGTACATAGTAGATGTTAGAGCCTTTTTTGTTTTTTTTATGTGTGCCCAAACTAGATTGAAAATCATCTTGTTACAAACACTGCACATTACTTACTTTTGTAAGAAGTTTGTATGTTCACACCATGTTTGCACGGGTTACCTCTAGCACTCCTCCCACATGCTAAAAACATGCAGTTAGTTTAATTGGCTTTTCCTTGCAATTGTCCTTAGACTGTGCTAATGTCACAGGTAGGACTTTAGATTGTGAGTCTCTTTGAGGGACAGTTAGTGATATGACAATGGTCTTTGTAAAGCTCTGAGTAATATGATGATGCTCTATGAATACAAGTTAATAATAATAATATTATATTTCACTATGACCATTCAGAAAATGTGAGCATCAGTATAAATAGCAAAGTAAGTATAGTATATTTTATGATCCAGAACATCAAGTAGCTGAACTAATCCACTAATACATATTCAAATGATAGTTTTTTCTTCCAGCAGCAAAACCACAGCTCAGTGTTCTGGTGGTTAACTCCCAGGGCAGTATAAAAAAAATTATGAATTAGGGAACTGAGTTGAAAGCTTATGATTTATGATTCATTTGAATTTATTAGAATGACCTATACAAGGCCTGAATCACCACTAGTGCAATATCTAAAATAAAGGCATCTTCTGACCTTATGGGAAGTAAATGTTGCTCAGCAATTATTTATATCAGCATGCGTAGTCAGCATGTGACATTCTATATTTGTGCTAATAGGGAAGGACAGAATAAGAAAACGAGCAAGCTGTTCTGACCAAAACTGAAAGTATGCAAAGAGACAATATAACTGGTATATGTTTAGTGGAAAGACACAATGTGCATCATACAGACAGTAAGACTGTATTGGGGAAATACACAGGTTGCTGTTGGTGAGTTATCCCTCAGAAAAGTAGTAGTAAAAAATCCCATATTTTCAAGATCTGTAGGTTTAAACATAAAGTGAGCAGAAACAGCAACCTAACCTTTACCTGTAAGATTTAGGCATAGACAAATCCCTTTTGCTTCCCACGTCTACCTACTGGCTGGTGAAACTGCTAATCACATTAAAGCATCAACAGAGATTCAGAAGGTGAGAGGGTGGTACCAAGCTCAAGTTCTTATAAAAAAACATAGGTATATGATATCATTAGAATTATCTTATGTAATCAGTTTCTTTATTTTGCACAAAACCTAAACTTTTGTACTACAATGACTAATGTATTCCAGCACTAGGGGTGGAAAACAGCTTTTTTTTCTGGCTGACCTTTTTCTTAATTTAGAAATCGAACATTTGGGGGTCAACTTATACATTAAGTCAATTTTGTTTCCAGTATATACAGGTATGCTTAGAGAATGAATTCTATAGCAGCACATAACAGAATCCGTTTATCGCTGTGATCCTGGGACTGCTATCCAAGGATGTTCCTTACCCCAGACATGTGCCATATTGGCTTGATTGGCTTTATCAGTCTCATAAGTCCTGCGCCTTAAGGTACGTACACACTTCCAATGGTTCTCGCCCGATAATCGGCGTAGGGCCATTATCGGATGGGAATCTGAAGTTTGTACAGCATGTGTCATTCATCGTCCGAACTACTGTCGGATCCACGGAAAACGAATGATCTCAATGCAAGTGAAGCGGGGGAGTGCACAGCATGTGTACAGCATGTGTCATTCATCGTCCGAACGACTGTCGGATCCACCGAAAATCAATGATCGTTCTGCAAGTGAAGAGGAGGAGTGCGCAGCACACGTACAGCACTTGTTCATGCATCGTGCAGTGCATAGTCGTTGGAAAGGATAGTGAAAGATCCTTTCCAAGGACTATAATTGGAAGTATGTACGCTGCTTTACTCCCAGTGAGGCTGTTCCATTCCATTCTCCAAAGAATAGCCCTGCTTGAACCATGTCCTTAACTACACTTAAAGCAAACATTTTTTGATTATATAGCAAGCTCCCCCTACCACCGAACATCGGTTCAAAGTTAGTGTACCCAATGGGTTTAAAGGGAACTTGTCAGAATAGAACAGAGAGGAGATATGTCAAACCAGTTCTGTTACTGATCGTGCTGGACCTAGAACAACGACTACAACAGGAAAGTGAAGGTAAGACTATGAAAAGGCTACAGAGGCTGTACATACAATATCTATCTGGCTTCATGTCTATTTCAACAACTTCAGTTGGCCTGTAGTCAGTTATTGTCAAGGACTACTGGAGATCAGAAAATCCTTTTTTGGTAAGTGCTACATGAAAAAGTGTAGTTGAGGAACATTGTTCCCAAGTACTTATAAGAGCTGAGCACCTCCCTGATACACTCTTGACTGTTCATCCCCCAGAAAGAGCTGGCAGGCCCCCCAACCAAGAACATCTGGATTTAGGATTGAGATGTCTAGGACAACAGAATAACGGTAGTTTATACACAATCTAACCTTCCTAGTGCCAGCTGG
Source organism: Pyxicephalus adspersus (assembly GCF_032062135.1). Lineage (NCBI taxonomy): Eukaryota > Metazoa > Chordata > Amphibia > Anura > Pyxicephalidae > Pyxicephalus > Pyxicephalus adspersus. The sequence continues at coordinate 23,541,927 of NC_092865.1, read as the reverse complement.
TTGTTTTTTCTTCTGAATAGAATCGTTTTAATTACTATATAGAGCAGTGGATTTTATCCCTCAGTAATTACAGTAGATCCGTGAAATCACAGATTTATTGTGTCATTAGTAAATACTAAAGATTACTACAGCTTACTTCTCTGGGAGCCTGAACGTCAATAAATTCTTGGAAGATACGACGAGCCTTTGCTGGCAGTTTGTTCATAGAACGGGTTTTCCTGTATTCTTCACAGGCCATCCAGAACTCCAAATTCTCCTCGCTGAATTCTGATTGCAAGAAGGCACGGAATGCAGAGCGGCCATCTAGGGTAAAAATATTCTGATTAAGCTCCGCACTAGTATACAGCTATGTACAAACCATAATATCATTAATCATACACACAAGCATGAATTTTCATACAATCCAAACAATACACAATTTGCTTATGAGTGGACTAAAATGATCTAGGGCTGACCACAGAAGGATAGGTACAAAATTCATATAGCAATTCCTATTGTCGTAAGCCAGTGCTGTACATAGTTCTATATTGAGGATATGGATTTTTCCAACAAATTTTCACTGTGAGAAGCTCTGGAGAGCCTACAGAACTGTCCAATACTAAAAGCAATTATGTTGTTTAACTTTAAATTGATGTTCTCTAATGTCTTTAGGTATCTTTATTAAAACCATTACCGTTGTCAAAAGTTCATCATAGTGCACTAAAAAACCATCAACCTCTCCACTGACGCACGTAGCTATAACATCACCTACTGGGTATTATTAGCTACAGCTAGAATGTCAGGCGCATTCAATACTGTATGCAGTGATGACATTAGACATTTAATTATATTTGACAGCTATAAGCTCTCCTGTTGCAGCTAGAAAGATATCCATTATAATACACAGATATAACATCAGATAGGTTTATAATATGAGTCTGCTATACCAACACATTCTTCTTATTAAATCATAGCTATTTTCTAGGCCAGATTTATTAGGATACACAGCCATAACATTAGCCATGTTCATTGCAAAACATAGCAATTTACAGACCGGACTATCCCACCAATTATAGTAAAATATTCAACAATACTCCTATATTACAGTAGGGTATGGCATGTGTACATTACACTGGGGAACACATTTTTTGTTGCGTTAGATCTTACACTTGTTTTTTACTAATTTTTGGGTGGTGCATCCAGAAATGACCCCAGTTTTATGCTATCACATCCAGTTTTTACGATACAGGGTCTCCTCCATTTTTGTCGAAAAACATGCAAATTTTACATACAATGGAAAAATAACGAAATAACTTGAATGTACTGTTTATTTAAATTTCTTTTGTTCATACAATGGATTTATTGTTACTCTATAACATTTTTTTTACAGTAAAACTTTTAAAACTTAATCGAGTAAGCGATTAAGGTAAAGATTTACGCTTATACCTTTTCCCTGGAGTGTTCAGTGTTAGGACAAGCCTGCTGGATGCTCCAACAATAGTCAGCCATCATATGTACATCCCATCTACCCTGATACAGTCCTTCCATGATCTTCAAATCTTCGTGGAGTCGTTCACCTTGCTCATCACTGACAGAACCAAGGTTTTCTGGGAAGTTAGAAAGATGGCTATGCAGAAAATGCACCTTGATGCTCATATTGCAACCAAGCATTTTGTAGCTCTCCAAGAGTTTCTGGACAATTTCTGTGTAATTATTTGCTTGTGTGTTTCAAAGAAGTCTTTGACAATGGCTTTGAATAATAACCAAGCACTCTTTGGATCACCCGGTTTTAGGGGAGATCTTGGAGGCCAATTCCTTTCTACCCAATGCCTCTCACAAGCTCTGCTGTCCCACATGCAAAGATAACAGGGATACTTGGTGTCCGCGTTGCTGACCAAGAAGGAAGCATACCATTTTAAGGTCAACACAAATGACCCAATTGTGTTGGTGATATTGCAACAACCCAATAACTTTCTATATGCCTGCATATTCTTTCATAAGAAAAACTGAATGGCCAGGTATGTAAAAAACTGAACATTAAACAGGTATGTAAAACTGAATCTAACCAGGTATGTTATGGCAATACACAAAGCCACTGTCAGTTCCAAAGTACTGCAGAAATGCAATTTCTCTGGTTCGAAAGTACAATACCTTTGTTCCTTTTTCAAGTAAGTTTTTCTCACGCTGTCCTGATGCTAGGAGTTCTGAAGTCTTCTTTGATAGTCCCGAATCACGTGCCAAATCACTCAACTCATGCTGATCAAATCCCTTATGAACAGAGACCTCTTCAATTTCAAACTCTTCATCATTGTTGTCACCTAGTTCATCACCATAATCATGTACTTCAAGAGAGGGTAGTGTAACGAAAACCGGTACTGGGATTTCATCTGAATCAGCCACTGGTCTTATAGCCGATGGTGGACTAGGATACTCTGTTAAGCTGCGTACACACCTGCAATTTTTCTCGTTGGAAAGGATCTTTCACGATCCTTTCCAACGAGAAAAGACTGCACGATGCATGAACGATGCTGTACATACAGCACCGTTCATGCTCTATGGAGAGGGGAGGGGGAGAGCGACGGAGCGGAACCCTGCTGCGCGCTCTCCCCTTCCCTTTCATTAGGATCGGTCGTCGTCCATCGTCCATGGATCCACCAGGACGGTCGTCGGACGATGGACGACGACCGACTGTACACACGGCAGATTTTCGCCCGATAATTGGCCGATACCGATTATCGGGCGAGAAAAATTTGCCGTGTGTACGCAGCTTTACATTTATTTTTCTTGTTATATCCTGAAGTTTTCACTATACAAAAGTATCAGTCACTGAAATGATCTTCTGGCTCTCACCAAACCATAGGTATACCAAATGGCATCTTATCACGTGTTCCCTTTGTCCACATCCATAAACCCTCAACACACTGTTTGCACACCTTATGAGGGGACCAAGACTTATCTTGATCACCAGGTTTAACTTTAAAATAATCCAAATAGACTTGCTCTACACATGTGCTGACTTTCGTGCTTTGACTGGGAATGGTGAAACTGCCACAGATATAACAAAATGAATCAGGGTTGTCTAGGCACTTACGAAGCAGAGCCAGACATGATCTGAAAGAAAGTAAATACATGTGTAAGTAGAAAAATAAATTTTGCTTATTCACTACGTAGAGCAGCGCACAACCTCTGACCACACTGTTTTGCGTGTAAATGAATAGCCTATACAAATCCACGCTAGAGTAATCACATTAATATAAGCGGTAGAGAAAAAACCTGACAATAGTAAAAAACTAACTGCACTTTCAGAATCAGCATACCTATTTTAGTGTAAATAAGCTTAAAAATTTGTTCAAAATTGTTCCCCAGTGTTATTATTTATACTGGCATAAGCGTGCCATTTCCATAATGGGTATGTTTGTGGAACAGAACTGCTTTTCAGGAGTGTAGCGTTAAGGTGGTGGGGAAAGAGCCAGCAAAGGTGACACTTGTCTAGCTGAGGAGCTGTTTAAAGTACTTGAGCAGATGGGGTGGTCATGGCGGTGGAGTTGTAACTCTCAGCAAGGAGCTAATGCTAGATGCTGGGAGAATATCTTGTATGCAAATGGTAAATGTTGGATGGGAAGAGTTGCACTATTGCTGAAGGGCAGAAGTAAGCAGCAAGGAATGAGTTGGAGGTTAGATGGCCAGTGACGGGTGAACTGTGTGCTTGGTAGTGGAATAAGACCCACAGAAAGCGATGGGGTGGGAAGTGGCTAGGTAAATATGTGAGGATTTGCTGTGACCAGAAGGTGCAGTTGCTCAGTAGGAATGAGCTCTGAGTGGGGGATGAGTTGGTTAGGGTGAAAAGAATTGTATCAAGGGGTTGTGTGAAAAAGCTGGGAGGGGATAGGGGTGAGGTGGTTGGGAAGTACTCTGACTGTCAGAGTTAGGTTCTGGAAGATGTATACAAGAATAACATAATCTGCACATAATTTAGCCAAACATCCCCTCATTGATTTTTCTCAGGGGAAAACTGATTGGTCAAGTTTAGGAACGAGCAGCTAATTGCCCCAAACTTGAATTTACAGCTGCCCTTTAAAACTAGTTTATTCCACACAAAAAATGTATAAAGTGAAATCTTGCCCAATTTTCACATATGTTACAATACTTTGTTATACTCACATTTATGAGCCAGGAGCAGATCAAATGACCGAGCCCATCGTCTAGCTTCCTCTACGGTTAGTCGTCTGTGGGAGCGAAAGATATACATAATCCTTGGTTTGTTGGTTCTAGAACACAGGGAACATTAATAAGGCTGAACTGTCTACTGGACACAAAAACAGAAGTTAAACAATGATTTCATATATTGGAGTGGATCAGAGGTAATTGATATTCCTCTGGGCCCAGGCCCAAAACATGAAGTAAATCTATATAACTTCCTATTCCTAATAAGTAGCATACCCATAAATGCAATATAAGGCATAACTTAATAGTGCAGTGCAATCTTTAGGAGATAACAGTGCATGTTTTCTAGACTATACAGGATCTATGAACTAGTGTCAGATCTCGGCCTCACAGAGGCATCCGCCGTTTCCCTTGATACCTTGCCATTCCCATATGAGGAGGTTTACATTTAAAGACATTGTTGTCAGTTTACTATAGGAATACATGCTGGTCTCTTAGCAAAGTAAATGATCTCCTTACAGGGTGTATTTCACTGAGCTTAGTAAATGAAATTAAGTTTTGATGACTTTAACTATCTAATTAATGTAAAATCACGTTTTTTAAATTTCCTTGCATATGACTGGGTACACTTTGCAAAGTGAATTTTCATCACATTTACTAGGATAACTGAACTATTCCATTGATACCCCATGATAATTCACCTTGTTATGCGGATAGCCTACATTCCTCTAGTAAATAAGCCACATTGTCAACTTCAGAACTCATACAGATCACAACATGTTACCCCTAAGAAAAAAACAAGGGGGCTTTGAGGTTTGAATCATGTTCCGAGAACATGAGAAAATTTGTCCTAGGATTGATTATTAGAGTAGGTTCCACCATGTATAAAGATTGCCTTTTTGTGGTATATTTGTAAAGTAGTGAATCTGACACTCACTGAAACATTCCTTGGTGTAGAATGTGTTTCAATGGCAGTAATGTTTCAGAAATGTTTCAGTGATGTCAGATTCACTGCTTTATAAACCCCATTGTGTATCTCAGGCAGAACAGCTGCTTCAGAAAGACTCACCTATCCGAGTTCCATTGTATGGCGCTGCCTTTTTCCTTTCTTCTCCATTCTAGAGATGATCTTCGGCCATCACAATTGGCTGTGCCGGTACGATGTAACTTCCATACAGGCAAACGGCAGTTCATTCATCCCCAGCACAAGCAAGGGAAGCCGGGATTGCAGGGTTTCCCTAGCACCAAAGCTGATGGTATGCATGCATATGTAAAGTGGGACTTTAGACTAAACTTTATGTTTTGTGTTTATATTATCAACAACTGCTATTTTATTTCATAAAATCCTTTTTTTATATATCTCAGTCTTGATAATCTTTTCCTGTCCCAAGTCTTGCATTCTCTTCTTAGTACCTCCCCAATACCAGTAAATTGACCAAAGATCCCCATGGCGCGATTACCAGGTTTTAAAAAGATTAAAAAGGCTGAAAGCAGTTTTTAGAATTATAGTTACATAATATTGCTTATATGCGATTTTATTTGCTGGGTTAAGATTTAACTTAATGAACCAAAGGCTGTATTTTACTATGCAGATAGATGCAGAGCAGACATGTTTATGGACCTGCTAGTTTAAAAAATATTCACGTATCCTATTGATGTCTATGGCTGAACCAAGTGACTTAATTGGTTCTAATATGCAAATAACTCAACAGGACAACTAATTACAGGAAACATCCTTTGTTTTCTATTTCTAAAATTTATATAAAGCAGAGGAAGTTATTACCATAACAAAACCAGAGGCAATCTGCCATAACCTACATTTCTCTGCCTTAAAGTGAAACATCCCATGTAAGTCTTCTCAGCTATTTTAAACATAATTATTCTTTCTTTTCAAAAATAAAGCTTAAGAGGACTAAGCAGTATTGTTACTGGTTAAACTTTGCTTTTTTTTAGATGGCCCAAGGTGATGGTTGCATGGTGGTTCAGTGGCTAGCATTAGGTCCCAAGTTTAAATCTCAAAAGGTTAATGTCTGGACACTCCAAAATGTTTCCTCCCACATCCCAAAAGCGGTCTTTGCCCCCAAAAAATTGATCTTAATTCGTGGTAATGATTTATGACTATGGTATGGACATTAGATTGTGAGCTCCTCTGGGGGACAGTGGCATGAACCTTGTGAAGAGCTGTGTGATATTTTGGCGCTGTATAAATAATTACGGGAGCTACGCTTTTGTCCACTGATTTTGCAATAATGAGCGGTCTTGTTCTGGCTATTTTATATATTTTTACTTACTATAAGGTTATGTACACACGTGCAAAAATTATCGTTGGGAAGGATCTTTCACGATCCTTTTCTAACGACTGCACGATGCATGAACAAGTGGTGTACATACAGCAGCGTTCTGCTCTATGGAGAGGGGAGAACAACGGAGCGGCACCCCGCTGCGCTCTCTCTCTTTTCACTTCCATTATGATCGTATGTCATCCATCGTCCGTAGATTCGCTAGTATGGTCGTTTGAACGATGGACGACGAGCGCTGTACACACGCCAGATTCTCGTCCGATATAGGCCCTGAGCTGATTATCAGATGAAAACAATTGCATGTGTGTACCTAGCCTAAGGCAGACTGGCAGTGCAGTTTTTGCCAGGATGTTCAACATTTTCATCTTCATAGGCACAATACTCCCAAAACTCAAATCTAAATAAAGTAAGAGGTAGCATGGAGAATTTGATTCATGCCTCTGCCTCTGTGCCTCCTACATGACAGCATAGATAAAGATAAGGGATTGCTCAGATTCCAATATCAGTCTCAAAGAAGAAAGTAAAATATCCCCAGCTCTGTGCAAGCTCCAAGCCATAACTTGCATTATACTAGGTTTTTTATGCCCAATGAAGTGCAGAGAGGTAAGGAAGGTCAGCATATATAAACAGCAGAGCGGCCAACAATAAAATAAACCTATTGACTTAAAAAGGGTTCATTTAAACTGTAGCCATTGTGACTTATAAAATGAGACCTTATTTGCTTATAGTAATATTACTATAAGGTTCAGCCAGTGCTAGCTATGCTCCTGTTCCTGTATAGTGCGTGCTGCTGCTTGTTGCAGATGCAGTGAAAAAAACACAGCATACAGTATTGTGTGCAGCCCACATTATGAGTCATACCCTGACAGATGTGCCTGTAAAACTACAGTATTAGCACATTAAGCTGAAGGTTAAATGATGTGAAAAGCTTAATGTTCTGCACTGTCCCAGGAGTAATGAAATACACACTCATGACATATAATTAATGAATACCGGCTTACTGCAGAAATTCAATTTGTGACACTGGGAATCACTTAAAACATTTATACATATTTTAATGAATAAACATGGTGAAGAATTACTATTTTATGGAGATAAGTGTAATTCATAAAATTATGTCCAAGGCTTAGTCTCCACAGAGATGGATGCAGAAATGTAGTGTTCAGGGCTGTGCACGACCCGTCAGCACTTCAGCTTGGAACACTGGAGGATTCAATATGGTGCAAACTGACTGATACAATGAAAATGGACCTGATATCAAATGGTTTGTGTGTACATACTAAGTATGTGTAAATGTAATGTTTACAGGCTAACTTTTTTATCACTGGAAACAATCTTTTCTGATTGTTTCCAACAACTGTAAAATGAGCACTTTACATACAGTGAGGTTCAGTACTATGTTTAGTTCTAAAAGGGGAAAAGAGTGGACAATTGCTGTATCTTCTTGCATGAGAAATTACAGTAGTCATCGCCGTTGTTTATTTAGCTGCCAGGACACTATTGGGGAACCACTGTACTAAGACTAGATTTTCACCAGAGAGATCACAATTGTTTGTCTTGGGTGAAAACTATCAAACTATTGTTATTGTTAGTGACAGATGATTGAATGATCACCGTTCTGTTCAATTGAAAGAGGAGGAGAGCAAGCTGCACCCCACTGTGCTGTCCTCCATTGGAGTACAAAATAGTTATTGAAAAACCTGAGGGGGTCAACTGAATATATGTCAGATTTTGCCCGAGGGGAGCGGGACTGTTCATCTTGGTCAAGGATTACTGTGTGTAAGTAGATTAGCACTTGCAGGTTATAATTACCTCTCAGAGAGTCCACAGTACACCCTATTTAAATGCCATTTATTCCAAAATGACAATAGCATCTTTCTTCAGGCATAACTTGGGTTCACCCTCCACTTTCAGGACTGAGATGCTGCCTCATCAGAAAGAACACAGTCATGTAAATCCAAATTTCTGTGCATTACTTCAGTTCTGTTCACAAAAATCTGCCACATATCAGACCATTCTGTAGAATTGTAAGTTTTGCTACAAAGTTTCAATGTTGCAGTCTGTTCAGTGAAGGAGAGGAGACTGAGGAACAATGTCCTTTTACATGCAGCAAATTGATGACATCATATCAGCATAAGCAAAATCACTTTACTGAAGCACAAAAACTGCCTTTTAATTGTTACAGGTACGGTTTTCTTATTATACATTGTTGTATCTAAGAAATGTATGTATGGGGATACAACCACCAGTTATTGGTTTTTATACAAGTTGTCAGTTATAAACTTGTGCTGTTATGTTATGAATAGAAGTGTTCTGATGTTCTCTGCTGGCCCACCCTAACCCCTTGCAGACCCGTATTTCAATTTGGTAATCCCAGTAACTACGCTCTCATGCCTTAGTCTTTGGTATTTCTTTTGTTTTTCCCGAGCCGTATTTTATATTCTGGTAAAACCTAATAAACAAGTTTAAACAAGAAATGTATTTATTATCAATTGTAAAATTACTGAAAAGTCTTCCTTAATGGCTGGGCCAATGCAAAGATGCAAATAAACAATAATAAATAGTACTACTCGGCTCAGCGCACACTGTTGGACCCAATGCAATTAACCAGCCTAAATTTATATATACTGTATAATATTCCAGATCAGGCATAACTTTTTTAAAAGGTTTTTCATTTATACTCTTCTCATGAAACAGCATGTTTGGAATTTAGGATATTGTTTGGATGATACATATTATCCATTTAGCCTGCAGCTTTTTTAAAATAATTAAATAATATTATTTAATTCTTAGCGGCAAGGCTCCACAATTTATTAGTCTCTAAGGATCAGATGATGTGCCAAGTATGCGATAGCATGTTGAGAAATGTGTGAATCACATGGACAAATATGCTGTGTTGTGTTTGCACCATTTCATACCTTAATAATGATTTTTGTTTACACCCCCAGCACAGACCCTGGAAGAACATTAGGACTGAACTAAATATGGAGACTGCTAATGCTGACCTACTCGAGGAAAACTTTTGGCTGCCACTAGCATCAATGCTTTGTGATTTACTGACCCAGAACAAGCATGAAGATCAGTAAGGTGTGAAAATAGTAAATGTTACTAACCACAGGACAATAATGACATGTAGGCTTGTTTTAGACATGCAGTTGCAAACCACAGAGTTAGCTGCTCCCAGATAACTAGTAGTGGCAAACTGCACTGAGGGTCAATGCATTTACACACATTACCCTTTTAGTTTGTGTTGGTGGAGCTTCCAATAACTGCCACAACCCAAAAGCAACACAACCAAAAGCAACACAACCATGTGCAAAAAGTAGTTCCCAACTGCACCTATACGGTTGACTGGCAGCATGTGTTAGTGTGATTGAGTATGTGGTACAACACCGCTGTTAAGCACAAGTGTGAAAAAGGCTTTAGTAAGCTAGTGTGAGGCCTTCATACTTTTTCACTGTAAGGTTTCTTATCACAAGTCACAAGGCAACTGTCTAGGGCCATCTACAAACTTATTTTCTTCTGCAGTAAAACAGGAAGAATGTACAATTGGTCAAAATAGTGTCCTTGTTTACAAGGGAGGATGTACTTATAGGCATTTGGTGTCTGAAGTGGTGAGAAAATGCAAATTGGCCTCCCAGTGCCTATTGTAGTTTTATTCAATGTGAACGGAAGGGTTGCCTGGAAGAGTAAAGCTGCTACTTTGCCTAGGGCCCATTTCCTACTTGGTCTGTCTCTGGCAACAGGCATCAGACTGCAAAATAAGAAATGCTAGCATAATTATGATTTTTTTAAATTTTTTGACAGGGCCATAGGCTACAGTTCAGTAGCAGTGGTTTTAGTGTTGTGCCTGTAGCCCACATCCCACAATTAGAACACCAGTGCCCAAGAACATATACTAGAAGCAAAGGTATATTTTATATGTTGCAAAGATCATAACCATAGCTGGAATTATTTTTTACCAAATCTATTTGTTCGCCATTCTGTGATTTTCATGTTACCCTCTAAAGATTTGCTGTATTTATAAATCCTAATAACTTAGAACATTAGCTCAGGCTTCGAGCTTAGTTAGAAGTCCAAGCCTTTGAATACATTGGAATATTTGAAATTAGTAATATATTACAAATATGTATACATTGCCAACATAGTAAAAGATTCATTTATTCATTCACCAGCACTGTTTGTTTCAAAACATTTACCACTTTCAAGTAGATTTTTTATTACTTGATGCAAATTGTTTGATATTCATTTCTATGAAGATTGGCTGCACTCAATCCCTTCCGCCAACTAGATCTATATTCATTGCATATGCACTGGGACTCTTAGCTGATGGACATGGCCCCTTTTTTATGACTTTCTGACTGAACAGAACAAGAATTGGTTACAATTCTGAACCCACAGTCAAATAATGAAAATAACTGTCATCTATGGAATCACAACATGTTAGATTCCTCTATATTTGTACAGCACAGACATGCAAATATCAATGCAAAAATCAAAGCAATGGCAACTTACTTAAGAGCCTGATTGTGCTTGGTGTCATATTGAAGGGTGGAGAAGTCACTCAGGGAATCTGACTTCTGTGATAGACAGCTTAGGTGAGTGCGGATTCCTCGACTCCTGCTGGGGATGAGAAGACAATAATCATGAAGTCCTTGCATACACCTACTGATACAGACAATGGATGTTAAAACTGCTATGTATATGGACAATACTATAGATAAATAGGTGCCACAACAACCATTAGGTGTTGAATTAGATGTTGATATTGTAAAGACAACACAATGGAAATTCATTATATTGTGCCATAGTGTCTGTGGGGTTTTATACCACTTGCTGTTTATACATTACAGGCTTGCCAACCCTCTTTCACAAAGCTAATCTAAAAATACTTTGGTTTCCCACAGATCTGAACCCCACCTTTAAGGCTGGGTAAAAACAGGCAGATCTGTTGTAAATGATGCTCTTGACCAACCATCCGATCAGTTCTCCAGTTCCCCTAAAATTCTGCAAATATCTGTGCAACAAACTACTCTTTCAATCCCGGATCCACGGACGATGGACGACAGCCGATCGTAATGAAAGTGAAGGGGAGATCGCGCAGCAGGGTGCCGCTCCGTCGCTCTCCCCTCCCCTCTCCATAGAGCATGAACGGTGCTGTATGTACAGCACCGTTCATGCATCCTGCACTCCCTTGTCGTTGGAAAGGATCGTGAAAGATCCTTTCCAACGACAAAAATTGGCAGTGTGTACGCAGCTTAAGGCTACGTACACACGTCAAATGATTCTCATCCAATATACACCTCAGGGCTGATATCGGACAAGAATCTGGTGTGTGTACAGAGCTCATTGTCCATCATCCAGATGACCATCCTGGCAGATCTACAGACCAGGAACGATCGTATTGAGAGTGAGGGGGAGAGAGCGCAGCAAGGTGCCACCCATTGTTCCCCCCCCCCCCCCTCCTCTCCATAGAGCAGAATGGTGCTGTATGTACAGCACTCATTCATGCACCGTGCAGTCTTTTGTCGTTAGAAAGGATTGTGAAAGATCCTTTCCAACGACAATTATTGTATGTGTGTACGTGAAAAGTGATCAGTTAAATGTGCAAGACATGAAACAGCATGTGAACTTTTGAGGTTTACACATTACACATCTGATTAACTTCCATCCAAAAGTTTTTTTTGGATTAAAAGTCAATCAAAAGTAAAATATCTGCCCATGTTTACCCAGTTTCATCCATCATTAAGCAGATGATGAAATCAAAATCATGTCGTTAATTAGATTTTAATTCTACCTAATACATCCATAAAGAATTTAATATTGGGAGAGTCAAGTAAAAGTGTTATATAGTGGGGCTTATCTAAGCAGCAAAATACTGAGAAATTGGTTGGCTACCAGTTGTCTTAATCATTGGTGCATATCCCAAGGCTCTCCATGATGTGCTACCCAGCTATGGGTGGAATGTGTTACACAAACAGTCTTCTTTCCATTTTCATCATTAGGAAGAAAATGTTTGGTAATTGCTAGCAGATATACAGCAAATTCCAACAACCAAATTGTTATCATAACAAGCACTTCCAAGGGTCAGAAAAACCCAATATCATCCTTTGGAAATAAAATTCCTAACGTAATTACATAAGCTTGTTACCTGTATGGGGGTAGTTAATTATGTGAAAAGTTACTTTGTAACAGATCGGCAGGAATTACAAACATTTTTATATAAATAAACTTGAAAAGCTGAATAATGATAGTGCCACTTTTTCTTTAGAAATGGAAGATGGCCTTACTGCAGCCATAGAACTACTTTAAAATTAGAAATGCACAATTCAGCTTAGCATTTCCTATACTTCAAGCCTTGGTTTTTGATGAATAAATCTGCAAATACATGTAATGTTGTACTGCAACATCAAATGTAGTTACCAACTCAAAACTGTCCCCCACTATGATGCATATGTAGTTGGAGACATACCAAGACATACCAAGGCAAAATCCTTAATATGATTCCCTGTATAAATATTGTGCACTAACAATCACAACATGATTAATAGGCTAGCACATATTGGACATACCGATTTCTTGGGAAAATCGTGTTTGTTAGAAAACGGCAAAGAGCAACAGCAAAAATTGGAAAGGATGGGGAAGGACTGTGGGAATGAAGTTGCAGTGCAATCTGTGTAAATTTGTCTATATGACAATCACAAGGATCAGGGTAATAATCAATCATTTGTAAAGTATTAGTTCAAAATATTTCAATTCAGAATTTTTTAAGCAAAACAAAAGTA
>NC_092865.1:23448568-23527278 GCF_032062135.1 Pyxicephalus adspersus | reverse complement strand
AACGACCGTACACACGATAGATGGTCAACGATCGTCGTCCAATCCGATCCGCCGGTCCGGTCGTTCATTTCCAACGACTATCCTCGTTCGTCGGCGTCGTTGGTTACTTTTTTTACAAACGATTTTTGGATAATCGGTCGTTCGTCGTTCATTTCCAACGATAAAAATTGGACGTGTGTACGCAGCTTATGGCCATGTTTAGGTCAAATGGTTACACAGGAAAAAAAAAAAAAAAATTTATACTTTCAGTTGCAAGCCTAACAATCCTTATTGTGGAAATGTAGACTGAATTAAATTGATGCAATTGCATATTATTTTTTAGGATTATTCATTTTTAGCAGCCCCATATTCCTTACAAAGCAATCTGTAATAGCAGAGTCTATATAAATCTAATAAGATTAGGTAATAATGAAGAAAAGATTATCTGTATGGTCTCCTGCTATGCCTTAGGCAGGTACTCAGCTGAGCCATTGCTGAAAGGAGATTGTCAACATCAAAGGAAACCAAGAGCTTACCTAAAAAAAGAACATTCACGCACTAACATATGATTGCTGAAACACATAAATTTGCAATTTAACACATGTTGCAGTTTCTGCACAAAGCTCCAATATTTTGTGAAGCATTCTTTATATAAGGCTTGTATTTTTGTCTGCTGGGACATACAGTAGTGGAATGTGCTCCAAGATACTTGCTTGAATAGTACCACGAGGAACCTTTTAAAATACTGGGGTCCATTTCTAAAGCACTGAATCTGGCTTTCACCAAACATTCCCTGATGAAGAATCAGTCACTATTATCGAAAACACACGGGCCTTAAGGATTCTCCACCAGAGAATGCTGCTAAATGTCCCCCATATTGATTGCAGAACACAGTCATTCCACAATATTGTACACATGTTTGCAAGGGCAGATGTAAGGAAGTGCAAAGTATCTCACTGCACAAGGGACCCAGATCCTCATTGGCCAAGAGGGTCCAATAGGGATCCCAAGTCAGCTCGACGATCGGGGCTTAAGACAATTATGCATAGGGGCCCACTGTTAGCTTTATCCAAGTGTTTTGGGGCTTTATAAAAAAATCTGCAAAATATGCTACAGCACAGTCATTGGAAACAAGTCCTATAGTTTATATCTAAAAATGATTTTTTATTCTGATGACTAGAATACTAGGTTGACCAACAGTAGAATCAACAAGCAATGACAGGGAAGAGAGCTTCACTTTACAATCTATATTATTTCCTATTTCAATAATATTTATTAGTTAGCAATATACTTGTTCTGTTTCAACCTAATAAAGAAAATGTTATATATTTCAGCTACCAAGCCCTTAGATGTGCTGGCTGTAATAGCCTTCTTTTTTCAGCCTTTCTTTTTTAACCGACTAACCTTGCCAATAACACGCAGTAAATTGAAGTAGGTGCTTTGATCATGAAGTGGTCATGTCCACCTTTATACACCTTTATGCACATATTCCACACACATGAGGTGAGAGAATGGAAAAACCAATCATATAAAGATTATAAACTCTTAACTTACTTACTTACTGCTATTGACTACTAAACCTATTAAACACAGAACTCCTGGGAGAAGAAATCATTTTGTGTCATCAATGTATTTTCAATGATTCAATGTTGTGTCTCCATGGGAAGGCAAATCCCACATTCCACAACTTTAGTATTTCCAGGCAGGAACTCATTGATTCATGAAGGGAAAAGCAGAACAGGAAATGAATTCATATAATTTATTGAATACTGGTTTTTATGATGAGATATAAAATGATTAACAAAAGTAATTACATTTATTAAATGTGAATATTTTTCATGTTATCAATGGTCAGCAAAAGGATTTTTTTCTGTCCCAATCAGACCAGTTCCCAAAATTTTGTTGCCATTTTCTGCATCTGTTTAATGTGTCTGCATAGAGGAATTATCACATATACATCATTATATACAAGGAACATCTAATGATTTAAAAATACATATGTATATTAGTGTTCAAAAATCCCAAAAGAAATGTAAAATTTTTTTGAGGAGGAAATGTTTTGGGATTTAGGGGATACAGGGAAGAATAGGAGCTAATATGTGTATTGAGATGACTTTTCATCAGCTCTATGCAATATAGCAATATACAGTCCACAAATGTGAAATGCTATGTACATTCTGTTGTGATGGATGGATTTTGCCAAAAATAAGTGCAGGTGTGGTATATCTTGTATTGAGGCTCCATATTGTTACCCTGAAAACAATATATCAGTGCCAAAAATTGTGTACCAACCAATAGGAGAGCGCTCACAATGTACATAATAACCACAGTCAGAAAGTATGGATCTTGTGTTTTGTCTCACAATAGTCACATAAACTGGAAGCAGAGATCTTCCTCATGGGACAACTTGACAGTACTAAACCTTCTAAACCTTATGCATTGTCAAATCTGTTTCTGTTCAGCCTGTCCCCACGTTTGGGTGGATTTTCCCCTCACTTGGACAAATGTCCATTAGTAAATTACATAAAATAATTCAATGGTAATGAATTAACATTCATTCATTCAACAGAGTTAATGAAAAAACTAATATTTTGAATGACATGCACCACCCAGTAGATTTTCAATAGGGACCTAGACATGGGGACAAAAAGCAGCCTACCTGATTTGGTAATTGTGTTGCAGCAACTTGTACAATGTGATTGTTTAATATTTTAGTTGGAATTATTATGGATGACAAAACATTTCACAGACATATTCATTTTTCATTTTTTTTGTTTATTTGTGTTGTTGCCTTTTTTTTTTTACCCTTTTTGCATCCATATGCACTTGTCTGTTCTAGCTTTCTTCAGCCTTGTCCTTCTACATTCTGTACACTTTCTCCAGTGTCCGCTGAACATCATTGCACTGGACAAGCTTTCTGGTAGTGACAACAGTTGGTCATGCCTGTGCACTGTGTGCTAGTAAAGTCAAATATAGTAATGTAATGTTTGAGTTAAGGTAAATTTAAAGGCTTGTGCTTGTCCTACTTCTATTCCTTTATACAAGTCAAACTGACTGCAAGGCAAAGTAAACTGTAAATGCATCTTAAAAGACCTATCAAGTAAGCAATATGCTTATTTTTCAAAGTATTAACTTTTCAAAATGGGATCAAGGGGATCAGATAGTGAATTAGTTTGAGAGGCTCCAATTTGAGGGAACCTGATGGTGGATCAGTTTGAGAAGCCTAAATGTGGTTTAGTATAAGGGATTTTGATGGTGGATCAGTTCCACAAGCTTTGATGGTGGATCAATTCGAGGTGCTCTGATTGAGGATCAGTTTAAAATACTCTTATGGTGAGGGAAAGTTACAGCAAGAATGTGTATTTTGCTTCACATTAACATTTTATTACTATTATAAAAAAAAAGCCTTTAGTCCATTCTAATCAGTGACATAGGTGGGGGCAGCCACATACTCTGGCAATGTCTTTGTTCCTATGATGCAGTTTTCATTGTCTTGTTTCATGGCTGAACCCACGGAATTGCTGAGTGTATTGCATGTAGGCAGGAGGTGACAAGGTAAATGTTCCATTCTCCTTCTTGTTCAACTGACTGTTTTTTTGTCTATGCTCCAAAATATTTGTAATAGTAAATGGCATTTCCTGGTTATCTGAGCAGTAAGCCAGAATCTAACCTTGATTATCTACCTGTTTTCAGTATTTGCATACAAAGAATACATTGTCACTGATTCATCCAGCATTTGGTTTATAAGCCATGGGAAAACAGAATACGTTGAATGTGTTTATTTCATTTTGCGTAGTGAAAAGGTGTTATTAAACTGCTACTAATACTGTAGAAAACACAGGTTGACTCATGACAGTTTGTAATGACACAATATTCCAGCTATGTAAAAAAGTCAAAGTTCATATGCAAAGGCAGGAATCAGTACCTATCAATTAGAAACCATTTGTCACTAATTTAAGTAAATCATGTCTGGCTGCTATGAGCTGCTGACTTCTGCAAATTGTTTTTTTATGGGTGTTGTTGAATAAGCCTGAAAAAATCACTCATGTATTATGCTTCTCATTTTGCATGCTATATGTCTAGATAACTTTTAGTAATTTACTAATTTTCAAATAAATGACGAAAAGTATATAAAAGACCATTTATAAAACTTACATAATTAAAAATATATGTATATTTAAATTTTACATTTTCCCCTTGAAGCTTCTACATGCTCAACGGTACAAGGTATTAACATTTGCAGAATTGTTAGTGCTGTCAAGCTTCATTGTGATCACCTACAGATAATGGGCACAGACAGTTGAAGGAGCAGGCACTTAAAAATATCATGCATGAGTACACTAAAGCTACTTACACACTTCCAATTATTATGGTCGGAAAACGAACGACGAACGTTCCTGCACGATATATATGAACGATCGTATAGCACCGATCCTGCACATAGAGGTAACGACACGATCGTTCGTAGATATTGTACACACATCGTCGTTCGATTGGAACGATAAAAATTGGAAGTGTGTACGCACCTTAACAAGGAGGGCAATGCATCTTATTAAGTCAGAAGGGTTCATACTTCTTCAGGCTGTGAAAACTCCAAGATCAGATCACTTCTTAGATCACTAAATAGCCAGGCAATGACATATTAGACCTTACAGTTTAAACTCCTCAAATGGGCATAATGTTATGACTAATGGATAAAGGGTCAGAGTAATTCAAAGTAAAAATATTAAAAGCTTACTTCTTTACAGAGAAAATGGATAGGAGCACTGTTTTGTATAACAACCAGTTCTTCTGGTTAAAAAGTAGAACAAAAAAAAAACACCTTCACAATAGCTGCCCATTTTGTTTGCTTTAATAAAGCAAACCGGTGTTTTGGTAATTCAAGGAATGAACTAATCCCCTGATCACCATATACTTCTTGTTGGGTGGGAAAAAGCCAATACTTGGTACTTCCCAGTATAATGAAACATTACCGACCAGTTCCGTATGAGAGCATTGTCTATAGAATATATAGAATAGTCTATAGATCAATGTAAACTTGTGGCTTGTAGTTTACGAAGAGCATCCCTTGCACTTCCAGAAGCTCCAGTGGTAGGCGAGCAAAATGTGGGTAAGTATAAACTTCTGTGGATGTTTGCATTAAATTAAACCTGGTATTTTTTCTGGAAAATATTATTTACACCACAGTGCTAAAGGTAATAAAGAACGTGAATGTTAGCCATAGCACAATTCCGATGTAGAGGGACGTTTTTTCGCCTGGACCAAGGACTTCTACAGCCATCCTTTGTCAGATTACTTCTCAGGATCATCGGATCATTCATGTTTGGATGCCCTATTACAATTTACTCTCTGAAGTCCTTGAGTTCTAATGTATATAAAAATTCTGTTGGTGATTCCTTCTGCTTGCATCTATGCCTAAATGAAATAATAATAAATGAAACAGGAATCGGAAGGCATTTACTTACTTAGTGCTACCTCTATTGCCATTAATTTGGGTACTTATGCCATAGGTAGTTGGCTTTTCCTTTATATTTAAGGTATTAATTATATCAGTAAAGAAACTGGATAAACCAAAAGACGCAAAACATTGCTTGACATTCACAAGTTGATGTGTGCATGCCCAAGTAAATGATTGATATGCCCACGGCCCCCCAAGATGCATCACTTGATATCATTGCTGAAATTCAAGTAAGCAATCAATTCTAATAAATATTCAAATAAGGATGGAGACTAGTGCTGTTCAGATTGGAATGTGACATCTTTTTTTTAATACTTTTTAATAAAGCAGATAGCATCCAATAGGACCACTTCTTGCTGTTTACTATAACCAAGTTTTATGTTAAAATAAATATCAGTAAAAGCTTCTGTGGGCTGTTTATTGACAGGAAGCACCTCTGTCCTTGTGAAATGCAGCCAATAGTAGCATTTTCCAGTATTTACTATATAATTGTGCAGAGCTATGTCAATATAGCACACATAGTAAAGCACGTTTAATGGCTGCTGATTGTCAGGGAGCAATACTGGCTATATAGGCCACCAGATACACAAAATAAAAAAACTAAAATTCAAAGTTGTGATGCTCTCCCCTGCCCTTGTGCTTCTGTCCAAATAAATTGCAAACAAACAAGCATTCTCAATCAATATTAACCTTAAAAAACACCATAATTTCCCCCCTCCTAATGACATTAATAGTCTTTGTATTTAAGCTACGTACACACGGCAGATTTTTATCGCCCGATAATCGGCATCGGCCAATTATCGGGCGAAAATCTTCCGTGTGTACAGTTGGTGTCGTCCATCGTCCGGACGACCGACCTGCCGGATCCACGGACGATGGACGACAGCCGATCGTAATGAAAGGGAAGGGGAGAGCGCGCAGCAGGGTGCCGCTCCGTCGCTCTACCCCCTCCCCTCTCCATAGAGCATGAACGGTGCTGTATGTACAGCATCGTTCATGCATCTTGCAGCCCCTTGTCGTTGGAAAGGATCGTGAAAGATCCTTTCCAACCACAAAAATTGCAAGTGTGTACGCAGCTTTAGAATCCCAAATGTATACACCCATTCTATAACAGAAACTGCTGCTGATAAATGAATAGGGATTATATGACTTGCCAGTGGAAGTACAGCACATGAAAATAAATTGATTAAAACACAAAAGTGAATCCCTCACATAAAAGATCTGAGTGTATAGAATTTACCAGTAATAATTCTAGCATTAAAATCAAACTGATGACAGTATCTAATTAAGCCTTCAACATACTGCAAAATCTCTGCAAGCACTAATGAGCATGCTCACTGCTGACATTACCCAGTTATGTTTAACACTTATATTGCCTGATCAGAGGTAGTTAAAATTTGAATAATTTGGCTTCACATGACTGTCTGAGTAGATCTACATTTGTAGTAATACTAACAATTGCAATATTATTACTATATAAAATAATAAATAAAATGATGAAAATGTATTGGATGGGATTTCTGATATGGGCTATTGGAAGCCTATAAAGGAATGAGTGCATGGAGGATGCAGCACCCGTCACTGTCCCCCTGATGACTAATATCTCAGGCTGAGAAGGATGGTCACAGTTTAGGAAACTACATTAAAAAAAGAACTTAGGCAAAGCTGGATTATCTATTTTTGTAATATTAATGAAAAGCGATATAAAAAGAATTGTTGCAGAGCTTTTTATACCGCAGAAATGAGGGAATGATGTTAGGCTATATCAGGCTTTCAATAAGCTAAATATCTCTATTCACCCAGCTATCTTGTCCTATCCGTGTCTGCTCTCTGCACAGATGGCCACAGATAAGGGTCCTGGTAGCAGAAGGAGATTTGTGATTTCACAGCTTCGCCCCTCAAATCTAATAATCTCTTTCCATTAACCAGAGCAATGAGGATTTTCGTTGCACCCCCTGCAACATGCATCATGTGGGACATGGCATTTCCAGTGCAGATGCTTTATAAAATCTTAAATACACAAATCAAAAGACACAGATTTGCCGTTAATGATCTGCAGTCAATAATGGCTCCACAAGCCATAAATGAATTCTTGAATAAACTAGTAAACATATAAAGTAAAGTAAATCTGGATAGTCCACAAAACCAAATGGGTAGGAGCCCAGGACTTATGAATGTTCAAGGGCTTGGCTACAACTTTTAGGCCCCTGCCACATACAACAGGGGTAACCCAATTAGTCACATAGCTTTCACTGGTCACCTGCAGGATGTTGGCATCTTATTGGGTAGGGCTATGCCAATTTATGCAATGCTAGTAAGTTCCATTTTTACTATTTCATACCTTTTTAATTTTAACTAAAGGGATGTAAAACGGGTGGGGGGGTTGTTTGCTGAAGCTGCTAGTGTATGTCACGGCAAAAAAAAAACAACAGTACATTTCTATATATTGACCTTCATGCACATTTTACTAAGCTTTATGCCATTAAGACCTTTCAGTACAAATAAATACCTGTTGATTTTCAAAAAATGCACTACTCCTTATTTCTGCTGTGGTCTGACAACACATAGGGCCTGATTTATTAAAGCTCTCCAAGGCTGGAGAGGATATAGTTTTATCAGTGAAGCTGGGCGATCCAGTAAACCTGAAATTGATTTTTGCAAAGTCATTTGCTAGCAAATGTTTTGAATCCTGGACCAGATCCATTCCAGGTTTGTTGCATCACCTAGCTATACTGTTGAAAGTGTATAGACATTTTGTGGACTGAATGTAGTTGGTTTTACTCAGTGTCCTATGCGAACTTCACAACCACTTCACTCTCATTCTTATGTAGTGCTATGTACACACATGTACTGTTCTGTGTACATGCAGAGGGGATTGGGGAGGACAAGTGGCACCCAGTCACACTCTCCTGCATGGGAATGCACAGCGGTAAACCCCACATGGTCATCAAGGGAAAGCAGTACAGATCCAGGAGTTTTGTCAGAGATGATCATTATTATTTATCTTGGGCAAAAATTTTTCTTGGGCAAAAAATCATCTAATGTGTATACCTAGCCTAAGGCTAGGTACACACCTGCAATGTTTATCGTCTGAAAATGAATGATCAACGATTATTAACAATTTTTATGAAGGATCGTATAGTGCTCGATTCTGTACATGCTGTATTGATACGATGGTTCAAAGATCATGTACACGTGCTAGATGCGATCGTTTGAACTATACAGGAAGTGACTTGTACCTGGGGGAGTGACGTACGTGTACCAGAGGAAAATATATATATATATATATATATATATATATATATATATATAAACACACACACACACACAAGTTATGCATATATATATATATCGTTGTGCACTTTTTTTGTTAACGATTATTGGACGAATGGGCGTTAGTCGTTCGTTTCCAACGATAATTATTGCACGTGTGTATGCAGCGTAAGAACTAGGAGAACTGTTTGTGATACCATAGAAAGATAACAGCAATTATCTGTAAGATAACAGCTGAGATAATGTTATAAAAATAATTGGAAAATAATAAGAAAGCTAATAAAAACTGTGCTCCTGACAGAAGCACTCCAATCAAGAACTTTGATTGCAGCACGGTGGCTCAGGGGTTAGCACTCTGGCCTTTGCAGGGCTAGGTCCTAGGTTCGAGTCCCAGCCAGGACACTATCTGCATGGAGTTTGCAGGTTCTCCCCGTGTCTGCGTGGGTTTCCTCCCACATCCCAAAAAAAACATGCAGTTAGGTTAAATGGCTTCCCCCTAAATTGATCTTAGACTATATTAATGACATATGACCATGGTAGGGACAATAGATTGTAAGCTCCTTTGAGGGACAGTTAGTGACACGACTATGGACTTTGTACAGCGCTGCGTAATATGATGGCACTATATAAATACTGTATAATAATAACATATTTTTTTGTAGCCAAAGAAAAAATTACCCTTATGAACTCAGGGAGTGAAATGTGAGCCATTTTAAATGTATTTAAACTACAAATTGAAAAGTCCTGTCTTTAAGCAGACACTACAATATGTCTGCCATGATAGTTAGACAGAAAAGCTCCTTCTGTGAGCAGTTCTTGTCCTGGTTGTTCTTTGATAATAAGGATGTGTGACTTTCCTGACTTTAGGAATAAGCTCTGCCCACCTTTTGGTTCTTTGCCCAATTAGAGCGTCACAGTGATTATTAATGGCTTTCTTATTGAACAGAGTATTCCAGCATGGGCAGGGCTCAGCTCTGAAATTAGGAAAAAGAAAAAAGGAAAAACAGAATTTAAAATCGTGACTTACCTAGCATTTCCAATCAACAATATTTATATAGAACTCCTAACAGTGCTTCACTTATAACATTTACTTCTAAAAGTCCTAAATGACTGACAGACTCAATTTAAATCACTACGGCCAAATGTTTTTGTAGGTTTTTATAGATTTTGAAAGAGTAATTAATTTTCTCATCTATTCTATATCTGTTACAGCAAGAAAATATAATGGCCTGACATTGTTTCTAACCTTCTCCATTTACTGAATAAATAGGGTTTTATGGCAGTGTTCCGACTGAAGAAATATTCGGTCCCAGCAGGAAATAAGGGGAAATCTCAGCTTTTTGGTCACTCTACTATATACTATTTATAAAGCAGTGGATAAGACACTCACTGACACATTTCCTGGTGGCGAATCTTTCAGGTCATTGGGCCTGATTTATGAAAGCTCTCCAAGGCTGGATTGGATCTGCTCCGGGATTCTAAACATTTGATAGCAAATGGCAGATTATTTTGAAAAATTCCATTCCAGGTTTGCTGCATCACCCAGCTTCACTGGTAAAAGTGTATCCTCTCCAGTCTTGGAGTGCTTTACTAAATTTAAGCCAATGTTTTTCGATGGCAGTAATTTATTCTCCACCAGGGAATGTTTGAAGGAATATAAGATTCACTGCTTTATAAATAGACCCTTATGTCTTTAGATGCTAAAAAAACTATAACCAATAACCTGCCTAAAAAGGCAATGACCTTTCTGGAAATAGCTGACAAATTTACTTTTTAAGCCAAAATTTTTTATCCCAAGGTAAAGCCAAGTTTCTGATGTCTTGCAAAAACATGCTTGGTGAGACAATAAAAGAGTGCACACTTCAATGATCATTCTGAAAAGCGATTGCATGGTGAATGACTCATAGCTTCACTTCTGACCCCCTTTTAATCTCAATTATTAGCTTTATCTTTGAAGGAAGAAATAGAATTCACACTGTTTTCTATGAAAGCCCGTTAAAGTTGGAGTCTTTAAGAGGGAATGCTTTAAACGGGACAAATGAAATACTATATTGGCAGCTAGGGCCTAATTTATACTTTTTATTCATTACATTTACTTTTTATACATTTCATTAACTACTTTGTGCCATCCCCCACCTTTCTACACACAATTATTTTTCATCATTGATGATTATCCCCCACATGCCTACACAGGATACATACACTGTTTCATATAATCATGAAGAAATAATAACATACGGAGAGCACTAAACATTGGTTAACAGTATTGAAAATAAAATTGCTCAAATATTTGGAACAACAAGAATGTGTTGGCAGAATGCAAATAGACCTCTTCCTAATTCTTTTCGCACTCAAAAATGACAAGAAAAGTTCTGCTTGTAGCTTGGCTGCAAATATTAATTTCCTATATGCCTATTCTTCCTTTTTCTTTTAATATTGTTGTGTTTAAATAAAAATATATATGATTTTTTTAATAAATTCCTTAATCTGTATTTTGTAATATATTCCATGAGTTAAGCCTTAATGTCACTTATGATACCCATGCAGTGCATGGTGGTCAAATCAAGTTAAAATTGAAATCTAAACATGACTTTTTAGAAAGCACATTCATTTATGCGTTAATCAATTGTCAGTCCTCCACACAATAATGATTGATGAAAATTGTTGACTGATTCTTGTGTCAGAAAATTTTTAGCATGCCTGTGGTCAGTTTTGGACCTCTGCTGGCCAATCTTTGGTGCAATGCCAACTTGTCACTTTAGATTTTTCATCCAGCAGGATTTTGTGCTTGCAGGGTAATAAGAGCTCATTAATCGTGCAATACAGGTATATGTGTCTATATACCAATCTGTCGAAACCATGAACATCAATCATTCGGTAAACATCTTTCATCAAATGTCTCTTGATAGCTCATGATATCATTGCAGAATAACAACACTTTTACATCTATATTCTCGAACTTTCATCATCACATGATTCTGAACTACCACTCTCATTCCTACATTGGAATTGACATGCAAAATTACAATTTACTGCCCATAAAAGACCATATGAAATAAATGAAGATCACATCTCCAATATGATGCAAGATGCAGATAGCGACATTGTAATTCATAGCTAAATTTGTGGTTGTGTTATGCAGATTTTAAATTCAAAGATAGGATCAAAACTGCTTCTCTTTAAGGTGATCTGTGGGTAAATCTAACCGCAGTACATAATGAATGACAAAAAGTGCATTCCTCTGTCAACACTTCAATACATCAACATCAGCATCATCCTTGTGGGAGACATGTAAAGTATTTATACCGTGCAGGACTAACACAGCCTTAATCAATTGCTTCAACTTCGCTGGTGCTGCAGCAAGTGCCTTCCCAGCATTCATAAGAGACTGCTTTTGTCTCCTGTGTCTAATCAATGTCCTCTCATTTTCCAAGTCTGGATCAAAGATCAGGATTTTACAAATTTAACACGGTCTCCAGACATGGCTATTATCACTTCTACTAACAAATGGCAGTACTCCGAGCTCAGTTATACTTTTTGTTCCAGTTTGATATAGACAACCACAGAGTATGATAATGTCATGAGTCAAGGAGGGAATGTGGCAGAGCATCCTTTGATAGAGGCATTGTTTGAGAACAAGCTCTTCCCAGCTTGGTTACATATTTCACTGCCTGCTTCCGCCTGGGTGAAACAGGTCTTATGGCTGTCGTTGTTTACACAGCTCATCGGAGTCCCCTTTAAAAAGGAATGTATTTAACCTAGGAAGGGTTAGGATACATGAAAAGAAATAATAATGGATGTCAGTTGCCTAAAATGTTAGGGTAATGGTTGTTCAAGTCACATTTTGCTTACGGTGTGGATGAAGATTTTTCACCTTCTATGCAGGATGCAAATAATATAGCTTTTAATTAATACGCCCATCCTGAATTACATCAACCAGCACTGCTGTAGCATCAATGTTTCATTTACAACACATCATTTACAATGATTGCTACAGATTTGGGAGTCATGGCTTCATGGAGACAGAGGGAAATATGTATGTAAGGTGAGGGTTAAGACAACACAGGACAAGAAAAATGAGTAGGGGCTCTAGAGAAAGGTAAATCTTACCCCAGGTTAGACCCACATGCCTGGGGCAGTTTTTCTGTTCCGTTACCCCCCAAAGCAGCATCCATTTCATCTGTGGTACGTGTCGGACAGCTCAGGCTGAGAGAACGGAGCTTGGTGCTTTGATGCATTATCCAGAGAGGACAGACCCCCGCCTGACAAATAATCCCCCCTACACCAAGCCTCCTGTCCTCCTTTGTATGACAGCTCAGTTTCAGCTTTGGTAATCCCCCCTAGGCGTCTGGTCAAGCAATGTAACACATGTGGGAGCTGCTTGCATCTACTACCAGAGCCCTGCCATTCCTTGTATTCACTGATGCTAAGGAGAACTATCCTGACTGCATGGGTACCAAAACACTAATAGTCACATGATGCCTGATCCAGTCATAACCTCTCCTCCTCCAATACCCCTATTAACTGTGTGTGCTCAGCCCCATCCTCTGCAGTGGATGATGGAGATCAGGGATCATCACAACATTAACAATCTCCGGCCCACCCCTGCACATGCACAGTAAAATCAAAAACAATTTTTCTGCATTTTTTGGTATGCATGGTTTTATACTAAGTCCGAACTCCAGTTCTACATGAATATTTTTGAAAATGACTGATAAATACTTGAAGTTACCAGCTATATGTCCATGCTCAACACCAGCAAAGGACAAAGTGCTATAAACTTTAGGAACTAGTTAATACATTTTTAAGCATATGTATACCTGTTTATTAAAATCTCATATAAACATTATTATTCTGATTTTTAAAAGGTGTTTTTATCATTCTAAAATTCAATTTTAAAGTTTGCATGATCAGGCAGGTCATTATTGCAGAAAGGGACAGGTGATGTCTCTTCTGCAGCAATGGCATGACTTATTAAAGACTGGAGAGGCTACACCTTCATCAGTGAAGCTGGGTAATCCTGCAAACTTGGAATGGATTTGGTCAAGGATTCAAAATATATAACAAATAGAAATTGACTTTGAAGAAATCCATTTCAGGTTTGATGGATCACCCAGCTTCACTGATAAAAATAAATCCTCTACAGCCTTGGAGAGTTTAGAAAATCAGGCCCAATGTGTTTTACCTGCATGATTGCTCTGGGTTTCTGAAATCAAAGCTGAGCTGCACATGCCAGGGAAACCAGACAATCCAGGCTTCTCTTGCATGCAGGTAGGCAGTAAATAGCTGCAAAGAAGCTGCAAGTAATCATCAAAAACAATGAGATGTAACAAAGGTGAGCAAAATGTAAAAAAAATATATGTTTAATCATTACACAAAATGGCAACTGATAAACACAAACTAAATATCATTTAGTTACGGAATACATTCAGGAAAAAACACATTACCTTTACTAAGCTAGTATTTGTGTTTGGGTACTGAATTTCACTGTTTTGCTACAATTAATTTGACACCTCATTTCATTTGTTTATAGCCTGCAAGGGAATTCCAGAACAACGTATTGCATATCTGACTGTCTGAGGTCCCCAAACCCAAGGCCGTGCCGTTGTTATTTCACAGTCATATGGCAGGGACAGGTGACCAAAGGTACAAACAGTTTTAGATAGGTGTTACAAGTACAGACACCGGGGGAATTACAAAACATAGTCAGTTTTTCTTTTGGGACTGTGGTATTGCACAATCATTATCGTATTAAAGTCTGCCAAACTCCGACAGTCACACTGACTACATATATACTTAAACGTGGCTCCACAAGCAGACACTCTACGATTGCACACATAATCATGAATTAAAGAAAGGTGCCAAATATTAAAACCACACTGAAGGGATCCAATATTTTTATAGCCTCCTTACAGGAAATTATGAACATTGTCCTTGTGATAACGATGATTAATATGACTTATTACACAAAGTACCAAGTTTCCCACTGTCCTGAGCACAGTAAACTGTATTTATTTACACAATAATGTTACAGTTATGTAATGTTCAAACCTTTGTTAAAATCACATAAAAATTACTTCCGAGGTCAATAGAAGGTGGTGGATAATAATAGGGTTATGTAACTGCTAATAACTTTGGGGTTAGGGCTAATAACTTTGGAATATGCTAGATGTGCCCTGGTAGTGCCTGTACATTTACCCATAAATGCTGCTATCTAGTTAAGTTTAGACAGGTGTTAAAGTTGTCGTCCGGTTACCGTTTCCTCATGGCCAGTGAATTATGTCCATTTTCAGGACAGTAAATATAGTGTCCTACCTGCGACCCTGCCTAGGAATTTATTGGTGGTACGTAGCACCCTCTGTCTCCCACTGGTAAATTCTTAAATGCTGGTTGGGACTGCTAAGTGGCCAAGTTGCCATCCCTTAATTTGTCCAAGCACGGAGGACTGCTGTACTTTGCTACAGAAGAGGACATTTGCTGCTATTTGCTGATTCTCCCCATCCCCTCCAATGTTGGCTTCCAGAGCAACCCAAGAACTCCAAAACCAAGATTGAAATTTGGCACATTTCCAAATGATAATTGGTTCCCCCCTTCCAATTCCTGACTGCCTAATACATTGATTGACCAATAATAAGACGTGGCAAAATTTTAAATTAGAGTAAGTGGAAATTGTGGTCCCTGGGGTGCTCTGGATGTTAAATGAGGATAGGAGGGCAGGAACATGCCAATGTCACCTAACACAGCAAAGAGTCTGTGCAGAGTCTCATTTGTTAGGTACTTAAAGTTCTGATACTATTTTCCTATCTTACTCTAAAGAGTGTTTATATTACCTCATTACAAACTTTGCTTTAGATTATGGGTGTTGTCAACCTGAGCAACCACATTTGTTTTAATATCTAAGCAAAATGTAAGAGGAAAGAATCCAGACATCTCATCCAAGTTATAATAGAAGCCAAAAGTTTGATGCAGAGGGGTAAGGTAGAGTGCATCAGGATAGTGGTGGTAAGAGAATAGTTGGCTGTCTGTGTAGCAGTGGCAAATGAATCGCCTTTATAGTGGTAGCAAATAAATAAGTGCAGGTTGGGGTGGTGGCAGCAAATAAGTGGATGTCAGTGCAGTCATGGGCTTTTGAACAGTGGTAGCTAGGGTGTCATAGAAAAGTATGCATTGATGAACAGTCGTGGTATAAAAAAATGTACATAGACAATAGTGCATATCGGTGCAGTAGCAGTGAGTGTGTAAATGCTTGTTGGATCAAGGGTGGCAAGGGGGGTAGTGGACCTTGGAGTAGTGGTGGTGAGGGGGGTAGTGGACCTTGGAGCAGTGGTGGCGAGGGGGATAGTGGACCTTAGAGCAGTGGTGGCGAGGGGAGTAGTGGACCTTAGAACAGTGGTGATGAGGGGGGTAGTGGACCTTAAAGCAGTGGTGGCGAGGGGGGTAGTGGACCTTGGAGCAGTGGTGGGGAGCGGGGTAGTGGACATTAGAGCAGTGTTGGCCAGGGGGATTCATGACATTAGAGCAGTGTTGGCCAGGGGGATTCATGAACAAGTGCGGATAGTGGACCTTAGAGCAGTGGTGGCGAGGGGGGTAGTGGACCTGGGAGCAGTGGTGGCGAGGGGGGTAGTGGACCTTAGAGCAGTGGTGACGAGGGGGGTAGTGGACCTTAAAGCAGTGGTGGCGAGGGGGGTAGTGGACCTTAGAGCAGTGGTGGGGAGCGGGGTAGTGGACATTAGAGCAGTGTTGGCCAGGGGGATTCATGAACAAGTGCTCACCGATGCAGTGGCAGTGAGCAGTTAAATGCGCATTGTTAGTATGACACCCCAAAGTAACAATGTCTTTACCCCAGTCTCTCATCTAAAGCTTTCATGTGCTGCAATATCCTACTACTAAACCTTTCCCTAACTTCTCTCATTACATTGTTTTAATATAGGAGGCCTCTTAGTAGCCTTCATAGACCGGCAATTATATCGCTACTCATTACCACATCTTCCACTCTTTACTGTGCAAAAGCAGCCGCCTTCAAGTAATGGGCATAAAAAGATGAGGACATATGCAAAGTTCAATTCGCATGAACAGCCCAGGGTGGAGACATTACTCCTCCATAAATACAGCTTTGGAAATGAGCGTTACCAACCTGGAGCAGGATGTGTTTTAATGAGAAGTGAAAATAGGAAAAACAGAAATCTAATGCACCCACCACATCTGTGAGCTGCAACATATCACAGTCTTGCTTTGGGGTTTACATACAATTTTAATTCATAACTACCAATTGTATAATTAGTGCTGCTTGATGTAACAATTTGTAACCTGTTTCAAAAAACATTAGTCCATGTTGAAGGCATTTTTCACAATG
Source organism: Pyxicephalus adspersus (assembly GCF_032062135.1). NCBI lineage: Eukaryota > Metazoa > Chordata > Amphibia > Anura > Pyxicephalidae > Pyxicephalus > Pyxicephalus adspersus. Next base: position 23,510,215 of record NC_092865.1, on the reverse strand, counting down.
CATTGGTTTATCATTAGTGACCAAGGCCAGCTAGGGTTGCCATCATATCAGTACAATACACTAGGATGGAAAATGTCATTGTTGAAGTTTAGTGCTTTAATAACCAGTAAATGATCTCAAAGTAATCTGTTCTATGTTATCCTCAGATAGCTGGAGTCTCATTTCATAGTAAATGTCTATTGGTTCCTAGCAGTAAAAGGATTGTGATAAGTCTGTGTAAAGCCTTCTACTGGAATAAACGTTTTTATTTTCTTGTGACCCTTGAAGTGTTTATCATGAATTAACAGTATTTTGGTACTGTGCCAATATAAATGGGTAAAGGGTGCCAGAGATATCTCATGATCATCTCCAGATGAGTCCTGTTTTGTGGTTTCTATTATTGCATTGTGTGTATTGCAGACCATCAGGTTAAACCCAAGAAGGACTTCTCTTGGGAAGAAATTCAATGAACTGGCTTGGATATTATAAATGATTACTATAGTTTTCATACTTGCAAGTCATAAAGCAACTACTTTTGCTCTTTTGCTTGCTGTTGTGCCCTTACTGCTATGCTTTCAGTAACTAAAAAGTGGCTCTGGCGTCAATCCTAGCGTCACTGAACCAGAAGCCCAGTGCTGGTTGCTAGGGGTGCCACAACAAACATTGGAGCACAGCAATCAGGCTCACAAAGCTATTTGGCTGAACTGCCAGGTGTACAAATGCTTCCAGTCAAAACTGACGGTACAAGAAGCAGCCTATGAGTTTGATGTTAGTAGAATTTCCAGATTTGACTGCTGGTGTTAGCTCCCAAACAACACCTTACAATGATGGCAAAGTGGGATCTGTGCAAAGCCACATTAAAAGACAAAACTGACAAAAGTCTATACCTTGCATGCTGATTTAACATGGCAATCCAGGGACTAAAAGTTTCAGAAGCAGTTGGTAATGCTAAATGCAATATAATACTTATATCACCTACAGTGAACAGAATCCCTAATACAGTGGTACCCCGGTATAAGTCCGCTTTGGAATAAGTCCTTTTTGGACAGGAAAAATTTTGCTTGGTATACAACTTTTTTGCTAGAACTTGTATGTACTGACGCTCGTGGGCAGTCGTGGTTTTGTCTTGAGAGAGGTAAATAAGGGTAGCATGCGGTGGGTCAAAATGAGTCAAAATGAGTCAAAACACCGCATGCTACCCTTATTTACGTCTCTCAAGACAAAACCACGACTGCCCACGAGCGTCAGTACACCAGTTGCCACCATTCAGTGAGCAAACCCGCACTCTAACTCTCTAGGAAATACATAACATCTCCTCGTCCCTTCTCAGCACCATCCTAGTAGGCACTTGACTCTTCTCAGCAAGGTAGACTGAGGTTAAATTTTCATTTATTTTATCTAATTGCTTTTGTATTTATGTATTTTAATATTAGGCAGCGTTTAAATTATTTTATACAGCCCCATCAATGTATAATATGCCAATAACAATAGGTTTTTTTTTTCATGGGAATGGATTAATCATTTTCCTTTTATTTCTTATGAGAAAAATTTGTTTGGTGTAAGTCCTGTTTGGTATAAGTCCAAGGATCTGGAACAGGTGAAGGACTTATACCAAGGTACCACTGTATTTTAAATAAAAAATGAGCATGCATTATCAAGTTTAGAGTTCTGGGAATGAGGGCATTTTTGGGGATGGGAGCAGTCTAATTCTATCATGCATGATTGAATACCAATCCTGGTGCAATAATAAATAAGTGATACCATGGTGCCATCTTTCCTCCCACAGCCGTCAGACTGGTCAATAAAGGAGCAGAAACACACTAAAAAGTCTTCAACCCTGCTCCTCTCAGGAAGACAGATCCAGGTAATTATGCTTGCTGTATGTAATCAGTAGTTACACTTTGGAAATACATATTTGCATTTGATTTTGTTTTTATACTTTTGTGCAGTTTACCTTAAAATGGGTTTAAAAAACTTGCTAGCATGTCCTAAATTGAAGACGTACAATGATTATTTTTAAACACAAAAATGTATTTGGCAAACTGTATGGAAATTTAAGCAATACGTAATCTGTACTGACTTGAAAGAACCATTCAAATGAAATATCATAGTTTTCTTCAAGTTACAAACTGCTACTGAGATAAGGGGAATATGTGAGGTTAAAATGAAGTTTCCACCAGATTTCTTCTTGTCTAACTTTTTCCAAAATCACACATTTTGTTTTACTTCTGTATTCCCCACCTAGAACAGGACCAACATTTTTTTCCCCACGCTTTTTTGGATACATGTAATGCATATCATAAGGTTGTAGGTACCTAAATTGCAGGATTTTATTCCCACATAGCTTCTTGAAATTGTGTATATGTCATGTGCGCAAGATTACTTAATGTAATTGGTGGGCCAGCTCAGCTAGGCAAAAATAGGACCAGACAGAGTAAAAAAAGCTGGCGGTATGGTACAGTATATCCAGAAGAAGAGGGACAGGATAGAAAACATCAGTGCAGGAATTACTGATCTTGTGAGTATGCATTCCCCAGGTCAATGAACCTCAGAGGTGAGGAACAAATAGGTTGATATTTGTTGCTTTTCCTTTGTTCCTCTTTAAAGCAGAACTAAAGTTCCACTTGTGGCCAGGCAGGGCTTTATTGCAGGAAGGGACAGGCAAGGTTCCTTCTGCAAAAAAACATACTTACCTGTCTAATTGCTCCCTTCAATTGTCAAAATGGCTGAGTTGCACATCCACAGCTCAGAGTAGGAAGCCAGGATACCTGGCGTATCCCCGCTTCCCATGGGGAAAGCCGGGAAGCCATGCTAAACTACATCATAGTGACAAATCGAAAAAAGAAAGAGAAGAAGGTAGAAAATTGAAGTTTCCATAACGAAACAGGGACAGGTGAGTAAAAAGGTTTAGTTCCACTTTAATATGACTTGAGAACACCTTAGTATTTGAAGAGAATATATATCCAAGAAGAAAACCGCAGCTTACAAGTTATTAGATGTGATGGCTACATTAGTTTTTATTTTTATATTTTTTTTTACATGAATCTCTTAGTAAAATATTTCCTGTTCTAGGGTGGTAACACTAATTAACTATTATGTATCAGGACAACAGAAACCTAACAGATGCTGATCCTGCTGATTGTTTGCTGCTTTGACTTCTCATGCTGCAATGGCAGCCCACATATTTCATTTATAACAGATGCCCTTTAAAAAAATGAATGAAAAAATGTATAAACATGCTTAGTGTGTAAAAGATTTTTTTAACAGTAAAAAACAGTTCTCCCTGTACTCGCTTAGCTATCCATTAAGAGGGACTGTATACCTGCAGTGCCCAAAATATCTACCAATGACATCTATTCTGCATTGAAGCTTGGCATACAGCCCAGAATAAAGCATAATAAAATTCTAAAGATCCATTAAATCTGAGATTCATGCTGTATGCAGAGAATACTTCCGTGTCCTGGGGAGAGTGCATAATTACGTGAAATCTGCTTCTCACAGAAGCTCGGATAAGCTGCGGTGTAAGGTTTATGGCATTGATAAAGTTAATCAGAGGTTTTACTAAAAGGATATTCTATTATTAACACCATGAATGATCGCCCTTTGCATACAGAGGTATGAAATTAGTCTTTATGCATGTTTTTTGAATTGTGATATATTTAGAAACATTGCATTTTCAGACACTGAAAACAACATAAAACTGTAGTTCTACCCAAAGTGATATACTACTTTGGAGGAGGGGGGTCTTGTCCATAACATTTAGGGCAAAGGAAATTAAACCTAAGAGAACCTAAATGGACCATTTAGGGCTATGTAATAGGAGTGGTAATTACCTTGCCCCTCAACGACATTCAGATACTTACCACTTCTGAGCTGGTGCATGCTAAATGGTCAATAAAAAACAGGTAAGAATGCTGAAATGGGATGGTGGAATGTCCATAAAGTGGTCAGTGACCCACTTCCCACCCTCCTCTATCGCTAGCAAAATGTTGTTTTTAAAAAATGAGCGGCAATTCCCCTTTCAATTGATATTCCATTATATGCCACAACCCAGGTTTTACATACAAACACAGAAGTTTTACATATAAACACAGAGTGAGGGTGCATACAAGCAATCCTCGGGGACATTTAGGGCATTTCAAATAATTTCAATTACCACATACTTTATATAAAACAATAAAATGCTGATTTAATAAAAATTACAAAATAAAATACATATAAAACCACATTAGTCATTGTATTATATATTATACATTAGATCTACTAGATATATTATATATTAGATCTCAATTATATCGATGTTAAATTCAGCTTCTATGCGTTTCGCAGAGCATAGTCTGCTTCATCAGGAACATCTATAGGAACATCTATAATAGCCTACAATATAACCTATAATTGCAAAACAGCTTTTAAAATTTCACACATTTTGCATAACCCTAGAAACAATATATAAAAATGTATGTATCATATTTATAAACATGTATCTCACCATTACTCACATCTATACAATGGCTGCAAAACATCACATCGGAGCTACCATAGCAATGTTCCTTTTACTAAGTTAGCTGCTGGAGTATAGTAGACAAAGCGGGTACGTGTATCATTAATAGCAGTGGTGAGATATATTTTCAATCCATTATTTTGCCCTAAAATGATAAAGCCCTGGTTGTTTAAATCTTACATATTTCTAGCTCGCATCTTTTTTTTCAGAAATAAAGCTTTATTGAAATAACAAATAACAGTAAAAGTAAAATCATGTTACAGTTGCATAAAATCATGTTACAGTTGCATAAAATATTTACATATTATCAAGTACGGTTACAATGAAAAAAATTAATTGATGTCAATATTTATAAAACATATTTAGGTCTCCCCAAAAAATGTTTTCCAATTCTGTAAAGTACAAAATAAACATAGCAAAGCAATAAAACAGCATGAACAAATCACCTTAAAAAGGGTGAACAGTAATATAGAGGTAAATTGGTTGAAATGTTATAAAATATGCGGTTTTCAGTTTACCCTTGTACCTTTGAGATAGTAAAAGAGGGGATATTGTGCAGAAGGAGGTATTTGTGTCTTACAGGAAGTCAAACTCTTTTTTCAGTACAGAAACCAGAACAAACTATGGATTGTCAATAAACAGCTTTCGTATTCTTGGGAGTCATGAAAATTCCAACAAGAAGCCCAAGTGGTGTAGTATTTTGTTATTGTGTCTCGGGATGAATAGATCATTTCCTCCACTTCTGCAATAAGATCAATTTGGGTGAACGACTCACATATGGTCGGCCTAGTTGTTGATTTCCACAATTTCGGGATCAACAGTTTGGCAACATTCAAAACATGAAGTAGAAGTGATTTTTTATATTTTTGTGGTGTGCTATGTGCGTGGTGTAGCAGAATTTGCTCAGGGGTTGTAATATTATAATCCCCTGTAATTTTTGGTAGTAAATTGATAACTTCATCCCAGAAGGGTTGAATGTTTGGGCAGCTCCACCACATGTGAAAGAAAGAACCTTAGCAGATTGGCATCTCAAACACTTTGAATCATTTTGAGGGTGTATTTTTTGTAGGTCTGGAGGCACTCTATACCATCCTGTACGTATTTTGAAAATATTTTCTTGTATGTTCACATTCTGTGAACCCTTGATCGTAATCCCCAAATCAGACTCCCATTGCTAGTGAAAACGGTCTGCTGGGGTATCCGGGGGTACCGAAAGTAATTTGTATATAAGTCATATGGTATGTCTTACTGGACCTAAGGAGTGGCATAGGACCACCTAGGTATAATTATGCCCTTGTTTGTCTTTGAATCTACCCCAACAAAAAAGTGTCCCGCCAGTAGTTTTCAATCCTCTCACCATGATTTAAGAAACTCATTAGACAAACCAAATGGGAATGCAGGGGTGACCATATTGGGGTGAGAGGGCCTGGAGAGGACGAGATATTAAATCTACGATTTGTCAGCATAAAAATCCTTAGGGAAGAGCCAATGAAAGGATGGGGCAAAAGCTCTGGGTCTAAACTCTTTCTTTGAATCCAAGGAACAGAACAGTGGTATCATGCAGTGTACCTGTTCTAAATGAACCCAGTCCTTAGACTGGGAGTTTGCACATTAGTCAACAATTCTGGCAAGGTGACAAGCCCAGTAGTATTTCCTGATATCTGGTAATCCTATGCCTCCACAGTTTTTTGGTGTTCCTAGAAGGGAAAATGCTATCCTTAGTGGTTTCTGTCCCCATAGAAATGTTCTGAAGAATGAGAATATAGATTTGAAAAAGGAGTCTGGTAAAAAGATTGGAATTGTTTTCACAATTGTTTTCAAATTTTTTCAATACAAAATCCTCGGCAGAACATTTATTTTCAAAATTGCCGCTCTTCCAAACCAGGAGAAGGCTAATTTATCCCAGCTTTTCAGATCTGCTGACAATTTTGTAAGAAGCCGGACAAAATTTAAGTTGTACAATTTAGAAACTGAAGTGGCTAGTTGTATTCCTATATATGTGAAAAGTTTTTATTTGCCTTGTGAATGGGAACTTTGCTTGACATTCTTTCACTTCTTGTAAGGACAGCGATATGTTAAGTGCAGTGGATTTCGAGTAACTGATTTTAAAATAGGAGAGGTATTGGAAAGATTGTCATGTGTGACATAGGGTAGGAATGGAGGACATGGGTTAAGTAAGTGTAAAAAGGATATCATCTGCAAATGCACTTATTTGTATTCCTTGTTACCTATACACACGCCTGAGATCTCACTATTCACTCTAAATTTTTTTAGAACCGGTTCTAGTTCTAAGACAAAGATCGAAGGTGACAGTGGGCATCCTTGTCTGGTGTCATTGTTAATAGAGACCGGTGTCGAAGAAGGCCATTTATTCTAACCTTAGCAGGGGGTTTAGAGTACAATAAAAGTATTCATGTCTGCATTTTGTGTAGAATACCTATGGAATCCAAGTTACCCGCCATATAATCCCATGCTAGCCTATCAAATGTTTTTTCAGCATCTGTAGAGAGGAAAGAACATCAGTGACTAGATTTCTGAACCCAGATCTCTGTGCCAGATTAGGAGCTTTGGTGGTAATGTCTCTAGATTCCCTTTCTGGGATGAATCCTACTTCATTCCAAATTTGTCAGATATGAAATGAGTGTGATAAGTCTGTCCGCCAAAATCTTTGCAAAAATCAACATTCTGTAACGAAATGGGCCTATAATTACTGCAGGAAGACCCATGTTTGCATTCTTTATGTATTACTGAAATGTGAGCTTCTAGGAATTCTGGAAGTGGCACAGTTGTCTACCTGGAGGCAAAGGCTTTATAATATTGAGTAGTTAAACCATCTGAACCTGGGCTTTTGCCTGGTTTGGATTGCTTTAGGGTCTGTTGAAGTTCCAGGTCTGATATCGGTCTTTTTATTAATACTGCATTTTTAGCTGATATTTTATTTGAGCTATAGTTGGCTAAAAAGGTCAGTATGGCCATTTGTCTGTCATTCAGTTCCCCTTCAGGTTGTTGGGGAGGGTTTGTGTTATATAGTTGAGTGTAGAATTGGTCGAAATTGGTCGACTGTCTCATCCGATATTAAGTATACTTGACCATGTTTATCTCTAATCTGTGCTATATTGTTTCGGGCCTGTTTCATTTTTAGGGCTCTAGCTAGATATCTACCACTTTTATTAGCATGTTAGTAAAAGAACTTTGGGGATAAGGTGTAAGCACGTTTAACTTGTGGAAAAAGTGTTTCTTTCAGCTTTTGTCTCAAATCCGTCAGTTCTGTTAAAGTTTTTTCTAGCTGTGTACGTTTATGAACTAACGTGTGGTGGGGTTAGCATTCAGTGCAAAGTATTCCTCCAATTTTGACCTAACTATCACTGCACTATCACCCAATAGTGATGAATTGAGTCTCCAGAACTTTTGTCTCTGGGAATCTTCTGGTAGAGAGATGGTGAATGTGATCGGGGCATGATCTGATGTGGTTATTGGTTTTTATGGACGCTTTGAAGAGGCTATTAGGATCTCTCTGGGATAGAAAAAAATAGTCCAAACCGAAATATCGATTATGGGAATTGGAAAAAATGTGTAGTCTTTAGTGTTTAAGAGTGTACGCCATGTGTCATGTAACATGAGAGTAGAAAGAGAGGTTTTGATGGAATGGAGTGCAGTGAAAGTTAAAGTAGCACTACCTGTAGAAGAGTCCAGCAGTGGGTTAAGGAGGACATTAAAATCACCTCCTAAGATAAGCCTTTAGCAAAGCCCTGTAGAGTTCTTGGAATTTTCTGAAAAGAAAGTGCTTGGCCTACAATTGAGCTATATATATTGGCAAGAGTGACTAAGTCAAGATTACCCCTAAAAGACATAACTGCCCTCAGCGTCAGTTATCTGCTCATCTAAATCAAAATGTACTTGTTTGGATAGTAGAAGAGAAACATCTTTGGATTTTGAGATAGGGCTAGTTGCGTGGTATGCAGTTGGGTATTTATTGGAAGTTAATTTCTGAATGCTTTGGTTTCTAAAGTGTGTCTCTTGGAGAAACACTATCTGTGATTTCTATCTACTAATCATACGCAAGGTTGAGGATTTTTTTTCTGGTGTAATAAGGCCTTTGGTATTCTGGGACAGAAACTTCCAAGACCTGTTTGTGTTTTTTTTGGGTGAATATATCAATTCAAATTGGTGAGAGAGACCATTGTGGAAACAACAAAGAGGAAAACTAATCCTCCTTCAAGAGAATTTTTTTATCGCTAATGTTGAAACAAAAATTAGTTTCTTATCAGAACAGGTTGACAGGTCAGTGTTTAATCAATCCCCTGTAGAAATCAGGAAATGTAGGAGAAAGACAAAATTCGGAGTGGGTGTGTATTGAACCGGATGTGGTCAGTCGAACAAACTAATGTCCAACTGTAGGTGGTGGATATGTGTGTGAATGACATCCCGGGGAAACTCAACAAACAAATTGAATTGGCTCTTTTATCATTATTTGGACCAAACCTATACCCTGTTTGTGAATCAAATTAGGATGCGTTTGAGAATGATCATACATATGTGAATGATGTACTTTTTCAGATCAAGTTTTGGAAATTAGCATACATATGGTATCAGTGACATGTCAACCTTCAATTCCAGAGCATGGATGGCTCACAATAATTATCTGGCACACTCTTCAGCATCACCAAATGGGCATATAAAACAAAAGCTTACTTAAAACATGAAATACTCATAATAGTTATGGCCCATGCTTGAGAAAAACAAAGAAACAATAAACTTTATCTGTACATCTCCTTTCCAGTCGAACCCCAATGAAAGGCTGCTAAAAATTAGCAGTATAAATGTATGGTGTGTATAAGTATTATTGGACAGGGTAAGTATTGGTCAGGAGATGCCTTATCATAGGGCCTCTGGGGAGAGGTGCTTAGATGAGGCACATCTCAATATGACATCAAACTAAACCAAATAAATGAAAAACAAGGAACAATTGAATTTGTTGTAATAATGGTCCCTTCTGGAAACAAAAATACTTATCAGGAATATAGAATTATCTTCTTGGACCTCTTCTGGGGCTCCGATTCCAATCTTGACTATTTTCTCTGAGGTCTGGTTCTTCTTCTTGTGGTGGGTGTCCTGGAGCAGGTATAAAGAACTCTGAGAACCATTCTGGTAGATCAACATCAGGTAGAAGCATTTGTTGGAGAAATCTTGGCAAGTCCCCAGGAGTACGAAGGTGATAAGATTTTCCATCACTATTGGTGGAAAGGCAGAACGGAAACCTCCAGCGATAGGGTATGCAGCGATCTCTCAAAACTTGGAGTAAGGGTCGAAGTGCTGTTTGTTGTTGGAGCGTAATGGAGGAAAGATCTTGATATAGACTAATTTCCGATCCATTATGTATAATATGATCTTTAGAACATGCTTGCCTCATTATTTCCTCCTTCAGGGGAAAGTTCAATAAACAGCACATGACATCCCTCGGTGGATCACCTTCTCTCCCTCTAGCACACAGAGCTCTGTGGACTCTTTCAATACAATTGGAGATTCAGTGGGCTGATCTAATAGGTCATTGAATATCAATTGTAAAGCCATAGCAAGTTGGTCTGGTTCTAATGTTTCTGGCAGGCCTCTGATGCAGGTATTCCTGCATCTGCCTCTGTTATCAAGATCCTCCACATGACAACGCATCGCAATAAATTGTGTTGAGTGTTGGCTCTTAGTTGTGCGTAGTTCTTGGATATCAGAGTCTCTGTTGGCGCAAGCTTGCTCTACAATAGTGAGTCTAGTAGCAATCGAACTAATGTATTCTTTTAAATCACAGATGGCTGCTGTTAGGGTGTTTTTGATATCAGAAGTTAATGCTTGGAGGTCTGTGCATTGGGGAAGATGACCTATGTAAGTCATCATTGGTTCAGTAGACAAGGAGGTAGATAATAGTGCGTGGGTTCCTCCTGCATCACCATCCTGATATAGAGGCAATCTTGTATTGTCTTGTGATGATGATTTATTTATGTCAGGTAAATTGCGACGCGGTTGGGAAGGTGGGTTGTTTCCGGAAGATTGATGTCAACCAATTTTCCCCATTTTAGTGAAAAAATATATAGCCGGAGTTCCCTCTGGTTGTCTATACCCCTTTAAAAATGCCATCATGATGATTTTTAGGCGAGTATAGTAATGCATAGGAAGAAGTGAGAGAGTTCTACCGCAAATTACCAATATGTAGGATATATTAACTTGGTAGATCTTAGATTTGTGACTCTGGCGTTACACTTCAGAAGTAATTACTGAGAAGTTGTAGTCTTGAGTAGTGTAGAGACAAGAGGGATTCTGGGCCTCCCCTGGATTAGCACATAAACACTGTGAACCTTCTTTGACAGCACAAGTTTTGAAAGCGGGCTGTGCGATCATGCAGATTAAAAGCACTTTCTATAATGTCCACATAGCAGGCTGTAGTAATCAGTTTATAGCAAATGAGGTAAAATCATTAGCCTTAAACCTGGTCTGCTTGAATGGTGTGCTGAAGTGGGTTTTCTACCAACAGAATATAGAGCCAGAGATGTAAATCATATAGCCAGCCGTTCGTTTTAATAATCTAAGACTGTGCTCCACGTGGCTCTGCAATCAGATAGCTGTGCATGCAGCATTTAATATCCAAGATGGCCTCTGGAATCTTCACTGCACGCACTGAGAGGGAATCACAGATGGAAAAAAAAAACTCAATGTGCTCCGGACAACAACGCCGCTGGACTCATGTGCCTCTTGTCTCTCACTCCCGGTGTTTCACAAGGGGAAACGATTCATTTGCTGCGGGGAAAACTTGTTTTTAGTGTGGTGCTGTGGGGGCATTCTCTGCAGCCGCTGGTTTCAGGCTTCACCCCTGAAGTCAGCTCACATCTTATATAATACAGTAATATTGTATTGGATCATTTTTTTTCAAATAATACTGTATGTGACCAAATAAAATTATTTTTATCTAGGGTTTCTTTATATTTTTTTAGGACATGTTAAAAAATTAGATAATGTTTTAGGTCACATTTATATAAAAATATAGAACGTTTTAATGGCTCACAAAGTTTGAAGCAGCACTGTATATATCTATCCAAAAAGAAGGGCAACTGGAAAAATAGGAAGAACAGTGCCACCAAATCAGGGACAGTTAGATCATATGTTCTTTGCTTGCTTTTCTGTTTTAATAAATAAGAACTAGTAATACAATTACTGACATCTAAGTAATCATGTTCTTTTGTTAACTCTAGCAAAAAATAAAACAAAACCTATACCAAAAAAGATTTCCAGTAATAACTGGAAGAGTCATATTATTGAACAGCAGGATAATAAATGCAGACAGTTGTATGTTTCTCTTATCTCCTGTCTCCTTCCCTACTGTGATTCTGTATGCCAGTATTCCTCTCCTCTTGTCCTCTAGTTTCATTCGATAGCTGCTTTTGCGTCACTGAATAACAATAGACAAACACCAGGAGCCGGTGCGAGCACTGCCAAAATAGACAGGCAGGCCGGCAGCACAAGGCTTTAACACTAAGCCATGTCTGGAAACAAAGGGGGAAATGTCAAATGATTATTGTTTTTGTTTTTTTTTTTCACAACCTTTTTAATTTTGCTCAAGTTAGGATTGTCAGGAATGTGGGTCACTTCCTATTAGTATCCTGAAAGAAATATTTCCAGTGTTTTGCAAAGGATAATGGACTTCCTATGATAAGATGTCCGGGTATCCTGTGCTAAACACATAAATTACTAAAATGATTTTGTGAAAAAAGCAGTATCAGCACTCTGTGCCATAAGAGTGGGATTCTGCGTAAATACAAATTAAATTTGGTTTTACATTTCAGCTGTATCATTAGATTACTATGAAAGGAGAAACCAATGGTAGAATAAACCGAAAATTAGAAGAAACAAAAATAAAGCAATGACATTTGTCACTATGGAAAAATATAGTGGATATGAAGACCTTTTTTTTTATTATGGTCAAGATTACAAAAACAAAATGTTTTTCTTTTAGGGCCCATAACTTCTAGAACACGCTTAGGTTCAGGTTTACAACCCAATGCAAAAACACATGAATCTCTATAGGTCCAATAGAAAATATAATACATGTGCCTTACCCGCCTGATTGCATTTTGTTTTAAACAACTCATTTGTATCCAATGCATTACAGGTGCTGTCCTCTCCTTCCTTCTTCTCTTCCTTATATCACTGTTCAGTCTTTGATTGTCTGGGCTGGGATGAGGAAACATTCAGCGGCAGCGGAAGCTGGAATGTGCCAGGTATCCAAACTTCCATTGTGTTAGCAATGTTTGAGTCAGTTGACAGTGATCAGGCAGTTAAGTATGTCCTATTGCAAACGGAACATTGTCTGCAATAAAATAAATATTTCTCATCTAGTTCATGAGAAATCATCTAGTTCAGTGGTCACCAACTGGTGGAGTAGTTTTTGGTGGTCCGCGGCTCTGACCGATCCCCCCCGAGTGGGGTCAGGAGAAGGACCCCGCTTGGGGGACTCACCGGCCAGAGCCGTGGACCACGTCTCTTGTGCAAATTTCTGGCTCAGGGAAGTGGGCGTGCTGTGTTTCATGACACAACCCGCCCACTCTCCTGTCGCAGGCTCAGATCTGTGATGTCAGAGTGGGCGGGGTTATGACATTATGATGTCACTATGGGGAAGGTTCCTCCCCTTTGATTGACAACCGGCTCCCCGTGCATGCGCGGCCAGAAGCTGGCAATTTTAGTGTTGGTGACCGCCTATCTAGTTGATTTTGTCCTTTTTTCCCAAATGTATTTTAGACGGAAAACAAAACAGAGCACAGGACCTACAAGCTTCATTTTATTTCAGTGTGTAAACTGAAGATGTGGAGGTGACACAGGAAGCTGCACACTGCAGTTTCTGAACAGTGGTGTCACCTTTGGATTTACTAGTGAGTGTAATAAAGCTGTGCATACAAAAAAGTGGCTAAACACAATTATATTTATGTTTTTATAAGGAAGGAAGGAGGGATGAGTGAGCAGCACTATGCTTTAGTCTTCTACATAAGTATGCACAGCGGCTGTACCTGATAATTTATTCATCAATCCACCCTGGCTGATTGATGAACAACGTTGGGGGTTCACTGTCCACAAGTCAGATGTTCTCCCAACAAGTAGGACTGTTTTTTTCAGCTAGCAATTTTCTGATGTGTATGGAGGTGTGTGAATCTTGGAGGTTAACACTCAGAGATTGACCCCTAAGATTTCTTTGAAAAGTAAAGAAAGCAATTTATACATTTGCACTGTGTGTTCATTTTTGCTGAAGCTGCTTTTCAAACAATTGACAAGACATTTGAATATGCACCTTGGCATAATAAATTACATGAACTGAAGCCAAAACAAGTTTCACATCCCAGGAAGTTTTCAACAACTCCTTATTTACCTAAAATATTGTGTAACACAATTTGATGGTTGATTCATTGTTTTAATTACAAAATACATCTGTTACGTGTCTCAAAAAATACATTCACAAACTATCCTGTTTATGTAGTTTTTTTATAAAAAATTTCAACTTTGGAAATTTTTACTATTAAGTTAGTAACAACCTGAAGTCTCAAAACATGCAAATGAACTTCCTGTTTTTATTTGAGATTTGAGATGTTACCGTCATAGATTGTGTGGGCATGCAATGCAACAGTGTATTTTTTTAATGAAAGTCTTGTTTTACTTTTTTTTCTAAATTTAGAAGATTTAAACTGATGATGTTTATTAACAATAATAATAATAATAATACAAATATTATTAATAATATGGCAACAAAGATCCTGTGAAATTAAACATAAATTAAACATGGTAGCTGCAACTCTTTGTGTCACACAATATCTATACTATTGCATGTAAACCCTAAATTACTAATATAGGATTTGTCAAATTAATTTAAACCGTTAAATGTTAAGTAAAACTTCTGTGTGTTTGTTTTTTTTAAGTGCAACACCCTAGAGGGGGTTCAGCACCTCCCCCCAAATTCTTGATCGCCTAGGCAGTCGAGAATAAATGGAAGCGCAAAGTCTCCCGGGATACCTACCGTAAGTCAGGCATCCCAGGAGGCTCTTGGGTGCTCCTTCTGCACATACCCAAGCTTCTGGGGCATGCACAGAAGGAGCCTTTTTGCGCAAAAAAAAAATTGCCGATCTCACACACGCACAGTGAGATCGGCAGTTTTTTTTTAAAAATCCTATGTCACCCGATCTCACGCCTGGGTCAGGTGACGTAGGAAGAAGAATAGAAAGAAGAAGAGAAGATGGTGGCGCCCGGAGTAATCGGACTGCCCTGCGGGATTGAAGGTAAGTGTATTTTGTTTTGGGATTTAGTTCCTTTTTAAATGTCAGTATACTAAAATAAATATCTAATGTTGTTTTTTTAGTTGGCTCTTTAAAAATCTTAACAGTCATTAATAAGCTAACAATAAACATTGTCCATAGAATTATTTCTTTCACTCTGTAGTGCATAACAAAACTCAACATGCATTACATAATTGTCTTTGTGTACAAATGTGTTTCATACACATTTCATAGGTACATATATTCTTATATTTTTGGGTAGGGATGGAGATAAGAGTTCCCTATTTTATTATTATTTTTTTTTCACTGTATTTTATTCTTCTTTATTATATTACCTTTAATTTAGTTTATTCTGAGTTGATTACTATCACATGAGATAGTATTGTGCAGGGACAGTGTCTTTTATGGAGACATTAAAGGTCTGTTAGACTCCTAATGTTTCCCCTTGTTCTGTTTGAGAGCTGACTTGTACATCTTTCTTGGGTATCATGGTACACGGTTTCTACTGGTCCTAGGTTCCCTGGAACTCAACCCCTCTAAGGAGAGTGCAATTCCACCATTTATTAAAGTGGTCCTTTCTATGTTAAAGCCCTCAAGCTGGCTGAATGTTAACAAACATTTTTACTGTTACAGTGGCCAGGAGCCTACCTGCTCTAAGGCATATCAGGGTGTAAGTGAAAGGGTAAGAGTTATTTTAGGCTTCTTTCAGACCCATGGTAAACCACTTGCTCCCTTCCACCAATCAACGGAATGGGAGCGGTTAGGGACCATTTAGCACATACATTTGCATGTGATGGCATTTGCAGTGGTTTGCAGTACAGTTTCTGGACAAGACATGTAACTTTAGGCTCCCCTTCAGCTCCAAGCTGCTTCCTTTAACTTGAATAGGAACACATTTCTACTGCAGGGAGCTGCATTTAAATGTGGTTTTGTTTCAGTTGTTGCTTGAGTACTTGAGATGGCCAAAAGGCTGGAGAACATAGACTATCATAAGAGAACCTGGGCTATCCAGCAAACATGGAATGGATTTCCTAAAAACATTTGCTATTAGTTGGCAGAGATTTTGAACCTTTAAGGTTTGCCTGATCACCAAGGTTCTCCACTGGGAGTCTGTCGGGTTCTTTGTGTGCATAATCTGAGCAAAGGTTCACTTGAATGTAATTTGAGGGTAATGAAGACTGTGTTTACTAGACAGCAATAGTATGTTACCAATCACCATCATCTGTAGTATTTAATTCCTTTTTTAATTTTTATTACCTTGTAGAGGTGACAATAGAACGTGGAAAGGTCCATATCATACAATATTATAATTTACTCCATGTATGTTATCATGCAACTACCTATCTTCATGGAACGTTGGAACGTTCAGCTTAGCAGGATCTTCTGTATGCTGTACAGTGTGAATATCACATGTGACAATGTTATATCACTACTGTCTGAGTAAACCAGGTTACATAAACTGCAACAGGAACCATAAGGGCGTGTTGTTATTGGAAGATGCACAACAAAACTGCTTAGGTTGGCAACAACAACAGTCCCTATTGTATTAATATCACACGCTTTAGGCCGCTTATTTTTCTTAGATACCTTATTTTAGATTTAACTTATTTTTATTTATTTTATACTGGAACAATTTGTTTCCAAAGGTGTCTGTACAGATTTTTATTAACTTTATTAAAAACATCTTAATCGGGAATACATTTGTCCATATAATTCGATGTGATTGGCCCAACTTAATCTATCTCAGATGCAGCAGATTGTGTATACCTGCTGATAACATGTCTTAAAGTGGACCTACTGTATCTAAACATTTTTAATAATATGTATAGGGGTCGCTTCCCCTTTTACATTATTAAAAAATGTGTTTTTTTTTTAATATTTACTGCTTTTACTGCCATAGTTAAAGGGGAAACCCACAACCTCCTGACATAATTGGGCAGCACGGAGGATAGCACTTTGCAGCTCTAGATCCCAGGTTCGAATCTTAGCCAAGACACTATCTGCATGGAGTTTGCAGGTTCTCCCTGTGTTTCCGTGCGTTTTCTCCCACATTCCTCCCACATTCAAAAAAAAGCAGGTTAATTAGCTTCCCAAAATGCACCTTAGACTGTGGTAATGACTATGATAGGACTTTAGATAGTGAGCCCCTTTAATGGACAGCTAGTGACATGACTATGGACTTTGTACAGCACTGTATAATATGATGGTGCTATAAAAATACTGTATATTAATATTATTAATAATTATGTCACATATACCTGGAGGCTGCAGGTTGCTCCTTTTGCACATGCCTAAGATTGGGCACTGCTTCTCCAGGAGCCTTCCTCAATATTTTTTTTACCTTTTTTTTAAGGACTCATCTACTGTCTTTACTGCCACAGAGGTAAAGATTGAAGGGGTATCCCGCAGCCTTCTGGGATATTTACTTCACATATCCCTGGAGGGTGCTGCTTCTTCTGCCCATGCTCATGCCATGAGATCGGGCATTGCTCTCCAAGGGGCCTTCCATGTTCAAGGGGCAAGTGCACAATCTCATGCATGTGCAGAATGATATCGGCCCTGATTTATTTACATTTGGAGGAAGACATCATCACATGATGCCTGTGCAGTGCAAGAAAGGGCGACATTATCTAGAACCTGGAATATTAAAAATGGCGGTGTGGAACATAATGGTGAGTCCCAGAAGACAAAAGCCAAGAAAGAGTGGCATTTGGTTAGTGTTGAATATAGGTTGAGGGCTTTTATTTATTTATTTATGTTTTGTTAGGCTAGTATCACTTCAACTTTTTTCTCCCGAAAAAAAACAAAAAAAACAAAACTGATATGATTAGATTGATCTTATACTTTGAGTGACCATTCTCTAAATTAATTTTAGTGTTTTTATGTAGGACAGTTGGTGACATGACTTTGGACTTTGTAAATAGCTGCTTAATTTGTCATCTCAATTTAAATACATTAAACAATATCATGAAAAACAATATTCTACTATGCAACATAAAATTACCTAAATAAATTAAAAGGCACAGTCCTGATAATTGAAAATCAAATGTGCAGATATCATAGTAGTTTACTTTGTGATGGGTAACTTAGATTTAGAGAGTGGGGGAATTACAGAGCACATGCTTCAGTAAGTATACTCCTAATACACTCCTACTGATCCTGCATGAAGATGTGTGTTTATCATGCAGGAATTACACAGGATTCAGATTAGATCCTATTATATCTAATCTCTTTTTAAATTTACTCATCAGTAATGCCCAAATATAACCAAGCTGAACATTTGGGACCTGGGGCAAGCTTCCATATTATGCAAAGGACAACAGATCATACAGTGACTGCATACATGAGATCAGCCTTAGACATTTGATACCTGAATGTGCTTGTAAACTTCTATAAATGTTGCCTTCTCATATACAAAACTATGCTCAGGTTTAGTCCACAATTTACTATTTTGTTTAATATTCTGGATATTTGTAGTTACTAATTCTCTTGTATTGCTATTTATTGCTATCACTATGCAAATGTTTTAGTATTGAGCAGAAAAAAGTAGATGAATGTATGTATGTTAAGGAAGTGCTGTGTTAGATGAGTACATATTTAATATTATTGCATATGCAGACTGTAAATTGTTAATCCACCTAAATATTTGTTTGACGTATTATGAACAGGGGCATTTTGTTGTAGGGGGAAAAACAGAAAAAAAATGGAAAAATATTTAAACTAGAGACTGTGTGATGACTGAACCATCATCACCTAAAATGTCAGTAATCTATTAACGCAAGTGAAACCGAAATACTTTCCGTGGATCTTTCCCCAGTCCAAAAGAATATAATTCATAGTGACAAGTGCAGATTCCTCTCCGCCTGGATGATATGTCCTTCCCAGGGGGATTCACCATGACAGTAATCCTTGCTATGTAGCTGTATGATAAATGCATATTTTTTTGAAGCTGTCATTTTAGTGATGTTTCAGACATCGATGTGCATAAATGAATTCTGGGTCTAGGCTTCTTATATGTTTACTGGAGAAGAGAAAAGTCCCCGCATTTTCTGAAGAATCATATGTTAGCATTTTTTTTAACCTCCCTGAAGAAAAATGCGAGCTTAAATGTATCTGAGTTTCATACGTAAAAGGACAAAAAGATCATTTCATCTTCCAGCATCCTTATTTTGTAATGAATGTAGGTACACCTACCTTTTTAGAAGACATTCCTGGGCTGGGTTACAATATCATATCTCTCTAAAAAATAAAAATAAGAAGGAAAATAATGCATACTTAGACTGAGAAAATTAAAGTGTCCACACTATTTGTGAAATAGTTTGAAAAATTAGCCAGAGGCTAGGGTGTATAATGGTTAAGAAGATGAGCCAATTGTGGACTGTAGGAATCATACTATACCAAGCAAGAATAAAATTACTGTACTATGAATATTATTTTACCCCTTAAAAAGCAATTAGAAAACAAGAATCTTGGTTTATACTTGGATCTCCCCAGCAGATGGCGATGTGTCCCCATGTAAAGTGTGTAACACACAAATAGGATATTTGGGTTTGTTACATACATCACATGAGAATACATCTCTATCTGCTGGTGGCCAACAGTAATGCAGAAAAGATCATTTAGGAGTGAGTGGCCCTCAAACCCAACGCAAAAGTGCTTTGACCTTTAAAAAGAATAAATCCTAGGTTCAGGTAATTTTTGGAGCAGGCGGCAGGCAGGTGTAGCCCAAGATCCAGGCAATTGATCAGGGCAGGTGGCAGGAAAATGGTCAGGGCAAAATAGCAATAGTGTACAAATGCTGAATAACACTGTAGCTGATGCAGAGTCACATCACCAGCTACCATAACTGTTGAGGCTAATATAGCCTATGTCCTTTTAAAGAGCTCCTCCTCCCTGGAAAACATACAAGCCCAGGGAGCATGGCCGCCCACAGAGAGTGGACATCAAGACGCTGCAGGACAGTTTGGCAAGAAGCTCCATGGGAACTGACAGGTAGTATGACAAGGTGTAAGTGTAGCCACTCTTGGACAGAGTTTGTAATCATTGCAGGATTATTAAGCCTGAGAAACGAATGCACTCACCTACAAAGACATTATTTGTTGTGCTGTTATAAAACTAAAAATGTGTTTCGGCTGTATACTATGTTGGTTGTTGGGGTTCTTAGGTTAAACTTTATCTGCATTATGCATTTTTGAAATAAAATAAAATGTTTGTGATACTATTTAAAATAAATCAGTAAAAAAATGCTAACCTGGATTATAATTAGTTCCACCAAACACTATGACACAAAGATTTTCCAATACTAGACACACAACTGTATATATGATGACATATCTACTGATTACTATATGGTCAAGTCAGACAGATGATGCAATAGGTCCTTGCATATGTTGCTCCATGCCTCCAACCTGGAAATAGACCAAGCACTAACAGACAATCAAAAATACCTTATACTTATGCATGTTGGTTCAGGTATTATTTACTTGCCACAGAACTAAAATATATATAAGTATAGGAGTGTCATGGTTTTAGTCCCTTATAAGTAACAGAATGAACAATTAGGTAGCCTTAGCAGGGTGAAGGACAAATTTCAAAAATAAAACAGACAGAGGGTTTTTTTGGCAAATTAAGTATTGTATTGTTGATAGTTTCTCATAATACAATACAGTTTTAGAAAATACAGAGGGTGATAAATGTCATAATAATTGTGACATAGGCCAATACAGAGTTGGTCAACTAACCATCCAACTAACTGTGACAGGCAAAATGTGGGTTTATCATAAAACCCTAAAATACAGTATATTGGTGGAAAATCTTCAACTCACAAGCCTAGGACCATATAGCCCAACGCCTTTCACCCATGGTAGGCTTCTTCAGGGGTAGTCGCTTATAAGCAGAGGAATGTTAGGTGCTTGAAACAATAAATATATACTGATATTGTTTTAATTTGGAAATTTGTTCACCACAAGACTAATTAAAAAAAATGGCCTTTGGGAAATACTTCCAGTTAGCACACATTTTCTCCTGCCTTATGGTTAGGAGATTGCTGTTCATTGATCACTTGACTTATATATTTACTGGTAATGAATGACTAGTGGTTTCTCACAGAGCAATATGAGTTCATTAACATAAGTGTATTACCAGAGTCGATCTCAATAAGTCTCATGCCACAACCAACTGTACATGTCAAATTAACTTTATTAAAAAAAGTTCTCCCCCGTAAGACTGAAAACAACAGTTCTTTGTTGTAGGGAAATATAGACAATCCTTATAAAAGAAACTTTGACAAATGAGGTCCAGTGTTTGTTTCTAGGAATTTGAAGGAGTGCATACAAAATCAATTTACTCAAAGGATATGATTAAATAAATCTTATAACACAATATTCTTCTGTCACTATAAAAGATGATTAAAAGTTCTTTTTAATCTGGAACTTCTACACTGAAGTAATAAGAGCCTACAAACTTGCTATTTCCTGTATTTTTCCTGTATTTGCTTCCTTCTTCTAGAGAATGTTGCATCATGTCTGCAATTTACATAACCTTATACGTAACAGTCCATTTACAATTTACACAACTCTTTAGTGTGCCATCTAATTTTATTCATTGGCTTAACAATCATGTTTTTCACAGAGGTCATTCACTCACCCATGATGCACAACTATAAACGTAATAGACCATGATCAATAATTTCCTTTTTAGAAGGGTATGGCTTGTTTTAACAGAGCATCTTTTTAGTTTTAAATCAATATGCACAGGCATAAAACTTTTTCTTCTTTTTTTCTTAATTATATGTACCAAAAACACATTTAATTTGGTTTACAAAAAGAAAGGCAAACCCATATGTGGTCAAACTCACACTTTGAAAAGACCTAAAGCTTGCACAAGACTCAGAACCCTACCCAACCCCATTTATTAATGATGGGTGTCTAAGTATGCATTCACCATGCCAGTAAGAATTGGGAATTTTTCATTGCTCCTGGGCAACTGAACAGATCTGCAAGGGAAAAAACAGGAGATATGTATGTACTGCTAGAAGAGACTCCAGTAAAGTAACCACGTTTCTTTTCACTACATTGACAAAGCACTAGTTGGTGTTGAAGGAATCAACAGCTTTATCCTTAATGTATCCACTCCAATCTTCAATGGCTACATCCACATGGTAAAGTTTGTAAAATGACAAAATGCAATGATCCAGCTACAGGCTATTGAACTTTTTTTCACATTTACATTCTTTTTACAATGATTGGCAGTAGACCCAGGAAATGAGGGTCACCAGGACAGCCAAAACAAATTATTATTTGTTGACAAAAAATTGCAGGGTTAGACACTTTTTAATACCATTTTCAAAACTATTTGGGAGATTTCTCATTACTCTTTAATAAATAGGTGCCAGACAGAAAAGAAACTAACAGTATATCTACCCACTTTGTGTCCTTTTTATGTCCTCACTCCTGCCAGCCTATTCATCACCATGCGATTAGTCCCATATTGCTTCAGTGCTTGGCTGCTCACAGCTCTCAGACATTATCATGTACAATTCACAACCAGCTCCCCTGCATTGTACAATAGAATGGCAAGGGCTTGGCCAAATTCTGGAGCTTTAAACATCAGAGGAGAGTGCCTGTTGCCAAGGGAGTAAGGATCTGTTGTCATTTCTTTGCTCTCTAGCCAAACAAGCACTTAAAGCTGACCTAAACTCTTGAAACAAAAAGTCACTAGAAGGTAGAGGATTTGGGAGAAGAAATATGTTGTCTCTTTTGCCAAAAAAAAAACTTTTTCTACAATACACACATGAGTTAAAAAATCAGTCCCATGTGGTTTGCCATGGATCTAGTAATCACCCGTGAATTTGGCAACAAAGATGGCAACATTGGGGAAAACAGAGGTGACAGTTTACTGAAAGGCATCACTGCAGGAAATCTACAAAAGGTTATTGTGTGGGTGCAGTGTACTTGCCAAATACGGCAAAGCTCACCCACACCAAATTCACTTTAAACCATGCAGTGGTAGAGGGGAGGACGCCACTGTGTGGGTAAATTTACAGGAGACCGGAGGTGAAATTTATTTTAATTCCCAACATAGTTTTCGAATGGCAGAAAGATTGCTATTGTGCGTGTTGAGAATAGATCTGCCAGTGATGAGTGGGAGTTTGAACTAACATACAAAGGCATTTCTGTGTTACTGAAAAAACACAAGAGACTAATGAATTAGAGAGATGTGACCCATGGGCCTTGTGACATCTTCAGGCTGGGACAATCTACATAACAAAACTGAATAAATCCAGTTCTGACCGCACCGCCTAGGGATATTTGTCTAAAGTGTTATCAACAAAACTGGCCATCTATTTATAGACCTTGATGTATGACTTCTGACCTTATAGACATCAGACACGGTTCTGATCTATGGGATGACGCCAGTGGCTGGTTCACTTAATTGATTTCAGATATCACAGGCTGCAAATTGCCAGAAATCAAAAAGCTTGTTTAGAGAGGTATGTGAAAATATAAATAGAAATGCATTGTTAATAGTGGGGTAGACCCAGTGTCTCCTTCAGAGAGGGCAAATCAGGTACACTTTATAGTAACCATACAAATTAAAAAATACAGTTATTAGAATTGTTTGTATAAAGGCACCACAGGATTTATATAATTATCCAGTGATATGTCTGTAGATATATTTGTACTAAAAAAAATAATACCCTATGATGATTTTTGGCTGAAAATATATTTGGATATACTGGAGTTTTCTGACAAAAAAATATATCTCATGAAAGTCACACGATAAATGCTAGTGAGGAAGGTCAGCTTTAAACCATATCCCAGGAGCATTTTCTACTGTTATATTGTTCAGGCTGACAGTGTTGAGTCAATGTCTTACTATTACCAGAAACATTGAAATTATGCCTTGTGCACTCCTTCAGTTGGCCATTGGACTTCCCTTAAGGAAAAGCTACATCTTAAAGTTTCAATCTTGTAGTTTTTCTTCAAAATTACCAGTAATTGGATAGAATGAAAAAGCAATTTGAAAACTTAGGAGGGGACAGGAAGTGAGGGGGCTGTGAGAACATTAAAAATTGAAATAGCAAAAATCACAATAATGTTTTATAAATATTAATTGAAGTAAAGCCTAAAAAATATGTTTGCCACTGCATAGCTCAAAAAGATGTGTTTTCCTGACTTTTTTTAAACAAAAATTGTTTATGGAAATCTATTTTTGTTTATGAAAAAACAAATGCTTTAAAAAACAAAGCATTTTGGGACACTCACAAAGCTCCCCACCACCCACTAAGCTTAGGGCCTTTTCAGTTACCTTTAACATTTAGTGGAGGTGGGGGGGGATCTTGTATTCAGGGCATACACCTCAAATTCTGCCCCTACCTGTCCCCAGAAACCACCAAACCCATTGTACACACTCTTATCATCTCTTGTCTTATTCACCCTTCCCATGACTCCTCTTATGCTGTCTCTCTGTGTAGTTCTCTTCATTGGCTTCCATCTCACCTTAGTATCAAATTCAAGCTCCCATGCTTTGCCTTCAAATCCCTCCACAGTTATTGTCCCACTTACCTTTCTGACCTGATAGAAAAATACTCCCCTAGCCACTTTCTCCACTCCTCCAATGACCTACTAATGACTTCCTCACTCATAACCTCATCACACGCTCGGCTCTAAGACTTTTCTAGAACTGCCCTGACTTTCTGGAATGGTCTTCCTCATTCTATTCAGCTTGATCCTACTTTCTATTATTTAAAAGAGCACTCAAAACCCATGTTTTCAAACTTGCCTCCCTGTCTTCTGTCTCTTAAAACCCTCACTAATTCCTATCACTCCATATACCCCCTCCTATTGTATCCTGCTTCCCCACCTCTTAGATTGTAAGCTCTTCTGAGCAGGGTCCTCTCCTCGCCCTGTGTACACTGTCTGTATCTGTTTGTCATTTTCAACGCCTATTTATTGTACAAAGCTGCGTAAAATGTTGGTGCTATATAAATCCTGTTTATTAATAACAACAATAATAATACATTTTAATGTACTGAAAGACTAAAGGTGGCAAAGGAGGTGCTACTAATTCTACCAACAGGGTACATTAGACTCACACAAAATGATTTACAGAGAAACATAATATCAAACATTCTAAAAATTACCTTTTGAGTTTACAAACAAAAAGTAAAATAGATTATTACCAAATACAAATATTCTGCGCAAAGACCCTAATATAAAAAAAAGGAAACCCCTGAAATGTGGAACCTATACATACATATGCATGCTAAGTTGTGATTTTAATGTTATTCCTCATATTTTTTGCACAGTTAAAATCATAGGCAGAAAATAAGCTAGGGGAATACTAAGAAGGATTGTCTGGAAGGTCAATGACAGATCAGATTTGCTCTTTGAGGCAAGTACTTAAAAGACCTTTAAACATGGAATAAAATACATCATCACCAGTTTGTTGATTTTAGAGCAGCTTATGATAATATCATATGGAAAGTGCTATTTATAGCAGGAGAAAAACAAATAAACCAGAAAACCTAGTCAGTGTTGTAAAGGTCCTGATGGCATAAAGAAAAGTCAACCTTCTTTGGGGCACGGAATATGATCATTGGGCTAAGGCAGGGTTGCAAAATGGTATATGCCCTTCAAACGGGGAACTAGACAAAGAACTAGCAAGAAAGACATATAAAGCAAAAGTCACATCTCTATCAGACAAGTGAAGATGTTTGGGGTAGACTAATGGTTTATACAACAGTACAGGATCGGAAGAGTAATGCAAGCTTAGCTTCCCTAACCAAATTCTACCATCAGGATGAGTTTTGTTTGTGTAAAATAGGAATGCATAGGATCCTTACAACACAACCGTTGAACACTTTCTCTCCCCTTGGCAAAAAAGTTCATGATCGACAATAAATGCGGTCAATAGTTTAAAGTGGAACTATTCTGTAAAAATAAAAACTTGTGAGCAGGTTGTTTATTGCAGAATGGACATGTGATGTTCCTTCTGCAATAAAAAAAACCTTACCTGCCTGTTTGCATTCTATTTTCTTCAAGTACAGTGAAATGAGTTTGTGCAGCTCAATGTAGCGTGCCTCAATATGCCGGGGCTGCCAGAACTGAATGATCTCCAGTGCTCATGTACAGGAGCTAAGTCATTCCTACCTGGCCAACTAAAATCTCAGACCTCAACTTGTTCTGTTGCATATTCACGATACTCTTCTGGGTTCATCCATCTTGATTGGCCAGGCCAAAATGATGTAATGCTCATTCACAGGAGATAACTCATTCTTGGCAGCTATAGGGGCATTAAGGAAAAACAGACAGGTAGGTGTATTTTTTGAAGAAAAGACAATGCCTGTCCTGCAATAAACAACCTGCCTACTCACAATTGTTAATATTCACAGTGTAGTTCTGTTAACCCCGCTAGCATTCTAATTCCGTCCAAATTTCCATGCAAAAAGCGTTAAATTTTTTTGCATGGAAATTTATTTTACATTGTAGGCTATACTTCTAGACATAACACCGAAATATGTCCAAGATTTAATAAATTTAATAATAAACTTTAAAAAAACACAAAAATCTTTTAAAAAATAGGTAAGCATGTAATATAAGTGTACAGTAGCATAAATATTTCTTTGTATTTCTTTTTTTTTATTGAATCCAATACAAAATTGTTTGAATTTCCTGCCTGCACCGACGCATGCACCGACGTCACCAGGAAACATCTGAGAACATCTCTGCATTTGCCGGCTGGAGATCGAAGGATGTGTCCCCAGGACCTGTGGGTACAAGCGGGACTAAAGGGGAGGACAACAGAGCAAGGTAAGTGGGGTTTTTTTTATTTAAAGCTACCCCGAATGTGACTCTGGATTACCGCTATTTGCAGGTAAAAACCACCCCAAGTCACACTCGGGATTACTGCTAGGGGGGGTCAAACACCAGTTGTCAGAATTCAAGCTGAATATTGTATTCTGGCACGTGAAGATAAGCAAAGACTTCATATAAGATAAGTACAGTAAAAGTGTACAAAGGATACACCAGAATGGGAAAAGCTTTTGCAGAAAGCCAAGACCAGTGTTTCCCTACCTTTTTAACCCTTGGAATAACTTTTAGGTTTCCAGGGAACCTTTGCTATAATTACTATATAAACAAAATTATCATGGTGGTCAGCAGAAAGAATTCCTGTTACATTGGTGGCCATTGGGAAGAATGTCACCCTTACATATAGCTAAAAAAACATTGGTTTCATTTAAACTGACCTGATAGTTTCAAACTGCTCATTGTTCAGGAAACCCCGATCAACCTCTGGAGGAACCCTGGTTTAAAAACATTAGTCAAGACAGTTCTTCCACTTGTGTTGTGTTGTTGACTGTTTATTGTACTATAGAAGGAAAGCAGAAAACAAATCCCACTTGGAACTGGGAGCTGTTGCTTATCGAGCAAACCCCATTTAAAGAAAGCATGTTTTAGCACTATTTTTTCAATTTATTTTTTTCAATCTACCATTTATTAATTATGGTGAACACTCTAGTGTTAGGTTTTATCACTTCTGTTCTTATTCAATTAATACATTCTATTGATCAGTGCTATTTTTAAACTGCAATAACCCGTATATACTTATCACCACTCATTCCTCTGAAATCACACGGGGACAGGATGGATTTAAATAGCTAACATGGGTTACTTAAGAATAAGCAATTAAGAATAAGAACAATTTATTAAATAAAGCCCCTTAGCTGTGGTTTATAAGAGATAATGTGTTCTATTTCATTCCTTGCTTCGCTTCAACTAGCTGTTATAAAAAGGAAATTAAAAAAAAGTAGAAATGCGGCTAGAAGGTTGTAGTTTACTGGTAATGTTTTTTTCTTCCAATAATTACCAAATAGATCTATATAGCTATACTTCATGCACCTGATACAAAAAGATGCAAAGAAAAGTAATTAACCATAAAATACAGTGTTATAGCAATCATAACAAGCAAGTAGTTGTGTGAAAGTGGCAACATTACTCTTCCACACAGATGTATTGCTGGTTGTTTCAAAGATGAGCATTATCAGTTTATCTCCGTTGAGTTTTAAAGATATATCTGAGGCCTAGATAGAAGTTATATAGCTGTAGATGAGTTTTTTTTTTTTTGGATGCAATTTGCCACATCTCAAAAACAATTTGTGTAATTACTGAATGACTGACATTCAGGAAATAGATTGGGATTTTCATGGCAAATAAACCTTTTATTTCAAAATGTTCAGTAAAATAGTGTACAATCACAAGGTTAATGTCAACAGTACTAAAGAAAGGAATTTTATACCTTAAAATTGCAAAAGGTAAGTCATAGAAATATATACATAACCATCAAACACTGGAACAGACTATACCACAAAATTCATCTATGAACATTTTGTTTATGTTTTCTATGTTCTGGTTATTTTTGGTTGAAAACATATAATATTGATATGTTCTGTGAAGGTAAAAAGGTACTGAAAATACAATTTAGCTCCCTGACAAGCTCCCTGTTCTTATATGTTCCTTTATATCCTTAGATGGTCACCTGAAGCAAACATCCGCAAAATAAAATAGGATAAAATGTGACATTCTTGCAGTCAAACGTGTTGTTTTTTTCTACTAAGCTTACAATGGCATGAAAATGGTATTTTTTACCAATGTCTGAAAGTTATGTATGTTTATTTTTTTGTAATGTTGACAATGTTCCTGTGAATGTGTGCTATCTAATATTCATTTTTAAGTTTGTTTGCTGTAAGAATTCCAGTTATTTATCTGAGACCTATTTATGAAGGCAATGAGCAATTGAAAAAGTGCACTGACCATAAGAAATCACATATCTTTCACAGATTTGATGAGGGCCAGATCTTTATAACCAATGTAGGCTGATGTAGACCGCCACAATACTATACTGTGAGCTTTGAATATAGTAATTTTAGGGGTTCTCTCATGTTACTCATGTTAGAAAGGTTGAGAAACACTGGTCTAGGGTATCCAGGTGGAAGGGTCAGAATTCGACAAAAACAACATGAAAGCAACATTCCATTCTGCTTTGCATCAATGGTCCAGGCTGATGGTGGTGGTGTAATGTTGGGCCTATTAGCATCAACTAACTACCTATCACTAAAATTTTTACTTTAAAATAAAAGGGTAGACAACCTTTTTACCTTCCTTTTTGGGGGAAGGGGGGTGTAAAACCCTATTTAATTTAAAAGACAGAATGGAGTGAATAGCCTGCTTTGATAATCACGTCACGTATCCAAAGAGGCTTCTGTCTGCTGCTTCTGCATATGCCTGATCAGGCTATGTCACCCCATCTCTTATCTGCGCAGTGCGAGATCGGGTGATATAGGCAGAAAGCAGAGGAAGAAGAAAGAAGATCCTCTGTGCTGAGAAAAGGTGGGTAACAGGATGGCGTGGGACCCAATCCAGAACAGCTCCAGAGGGATTGAGGGATCTGCAGAAATAAAGGTGAGTTTTTTTTTTAGTTTAGTTTCGCTTTAAGTGCCACAGTCTACCTTAGTATTACTGGCAGGAACAGCACACAGCCTTCCCCACATAGCATGTGATTAAGACTGTGATCCTGTTATTATGAAATTTAGCTTGCCCACTGAAGTAGGTGAGGGCAGAAAAATTGGTAATGGAGAGGTGGTAAATAAAAATCCCTAAATATGTCTGCAGTTAACGAATTCTTGATTGCAGTTTCTAATCGTTTGCTTCTATAGGAATTCCTATTATATGGAACAGGAATGGAAATGCATCTATAAAAATATCCCTTGTAATACTGGGGCCATCCCATAATTTATAAAGGCATATGAGGCATAAAAGCTTTTTGATGAACTGCATTCTCATACCAATCAGGCTGTATTTTATACTATGAGAATGGGATATCCTAGAACAAGGGTCGGCAAACTCCGGCCTTTAGGCCAGACACGGCCTAGCCTGTAGTTCGATCCGGCCTAACGCCCCCTGGCGTTAGGAACTACCGGAGCCAGGGCTTAGGGAGGAGAGGGATTTCACTTCAGGGGGTGTTCCCTTGTGGTGGGGGGAGCCATCAGGGCGGGCCTCGCCTTGTGTGCTCACGCCCACCCCATAAATGGCCTAGTGGTCATAAAACTTTGCCGGCCCCTGTCCTAGAAGATCATGGTAAACAATTGTAAAGACCAGAATTAGCAAGGCCAGCCACCATTTATCAAAGAAAAAGTCATTTTCAGCTCAATTTATTCCATGTTATTGAAATAGTTATTAGACACCTACATACACTGACAGAAGTGGCTAAGTGATTCATTCTTTCAGTTCAAAGAAATGGTTATAATATTCATCTAAAAGCAAGAACAGCCAGGGAAACCTGTGAATAACCAAGGACACCTTTTCTTGGTTTGTTGTTTAGTTGGCTTGTGTGTACTGAGGCATTCCCTGTGTGACGACAGCCATTTCCGTTGTATTTAAAAAGATCTACCTTAAAATAGTTTTATTATTTATCCCATTTTAACCTAAAGCAAATATTGTTCACTGATAAGCAATACTTTGAATGTCATTATATCTAATTTAAAAAAATACTTAAGTAAGAACAATACAGGTCATATTAGTTTTATAGCGTTGCAAACACTATAAAACACGTTGCATGGTTTCATATTGTTTCATTTTTCATTTTCATTTTTTTCATAATGTTTTTATTTGATAATATATGTTTTAAGTGACTACATTTTCTATTATGTACAAATGTCCTTAAAGCAACTCTTTAACTAGATAAAACCAATTTTAAAACAACATAGCTTCATACCCACCTTTTATTTGAAGGTAGAAACTCTTTAGGAGCTTGTACTCAAGGTACAATATTAGAGCAGTGGATACCCCTTATGTTTAAGGGGGAAAGATATCTTTCTTCCTCCTTATGCAACAACAAATTTTTCCATCCCAATTCACTGCTCTTCCCCCTGAAATTGGATCTCCCTTCTCAAGGTTTTACTCCACAACCTCACCTTCCTTTGCCCACCCTTTTGTATATTGGTTTTCTGTTATTTTCAATGTTACATTTGTTTTTCAATTTCAAATCATGAGGGCTAGGAATCACAATTTACAGTTACCTAGGGCAGACTCTATGTAAATACAGCCAGGCTAAGAACTTCTACTCCTGCAGACTGAAAATTACCTATCAAGCCATTTTTTGGCATAACCCTTCCCAGGAGCAACTCACTGATTTAATATGGGGCTGAAGACTATTATAGGGTACTGAGGCAAGGTACTCTGATGTTTTTATGTACAACCCACTGATGGCCTTTCCTACCATCCATTATCTGCATACATTGAATAGAGAAGCACAGAGGTATGCAATAAAAATGAAAGGTTTTCTTTAAAAACTTTAGTACTGTTTTTTATTAAGGAGGAAAGGCAAAACACAAACAGATAATACCCTTGAATATGTGTTGCTTTTTATTCTAAAGAATTAATATCATATCATTCTGGTTTGTTCTAAAGCTGAAAAAAACATACAGGAGAGCTTTGTCTGAACAATAATTTACTTGGCTTGTAAAGCACTACAATATTTCTACAGGAGGGTCCTAATTATATGTGAAAGCCCCATCCCTATTTATTATTGTAAGAAGTGCTACAACACTGTAATTATAATGACATTTAAAATGGCTTTCAGTCTCAGCCTCAATGAGTCAGAGTAGTGCCAGATTTTACAATCTACATGAATCAGCACAAGTTTTAAAAAATACTAAATCTGGTACACTTATTCTATAATAAGGAACAGCATGCAAAATTGTCAGTGTCAGAACACTGTATGACTCACTGTAATTTCAAGATTTTTGTTTTCTTTAAATAGAATGTTTTCACTCCCTTCCCTATTTGGATTGCTTTATTTTTAGAAACAATCAAGTATATGTTTCAGCATTTCAAATCTGAATAATAATTACAATGTAACTAAAATAAAACCATACCTGATTTATAATGAAGGAGGTCTGATATGACTAAACTAAAGACAACGCTCAATAATACATAAAACTTCCTGGGTTACATTAGGGAGGACCTATAGTTAATTTTACTCAACTGGCACCAAGCCCAGTATTTAAATGAGACATGCCACATCCAAACATTAACACCAATATATTGATAAAGTGAACAAGACCTTGACTTTAAAAGGCAAACATGTCTTACATCAATAAAGAATAATATCTAATTTTAACAACATAATAAAAACACCTAAAACAAAAAAATACAATATAATTATGTATGAAAAATAGGACCCTGGATAAGGTTTCTTAACTAATTAAAGTTCCACTTTAAAATTTTGCAATCAGATAGGGTTCTATTGCAGAAAAGGAAGGCCAAATCTCTTCT
Source organism: Pyxicephalus adspersus (assembly GCF_032062135.1). Lineage (NCBI taxonomy): Eukaryota > Metazoa > Chordata > Amphibia > Anura > Pyxicephalidae > Pyxicephalus > Pyxicephalus adspersus. The sequence goes on along the minus strand of NC_092865.1, from coordinate 23,478,101 downwards.
GCAATAAGCATTCTTATCTGCCTGAGCGAACTCTTCATCTGTCAAAATCAAATCTTGATGCATTTCAAGGACAAAAAGTTTTGATTTATTCTCATTGTTCTTGTTATTGTTCTCATTGTTAATTAAAGACCTCTTTATATGTTGGCCTTCTTGCGTGTGATTATAAACATTGTTTGGTTGATGATTTGTATTTTATTATTCCTTGAATTTTGTTTAACCTCACTGCTCCTGATGAAGTAGACTTTTTTTAAATGAAAAAATGCACAAAAGGCTGCTTCTGGGCACAGAGCAAACCTTTTCTGTGCATCAGTTTAGTGGGGAGCAACTCCATTGGCTTGTGGTTGATAGGGATGGTGGCGGCCTAATAAAGTTAGAATGTTGGATATTCCTGTAGATTGGTGCTCAGATATAGATAAATGATCAATATTCTGGACATATTGATCATTTACCCCATAATGTACCCATAAACTAGTGTATGTAAAGGCATTTGTTTAGTTTGCAAGTTTAAGAGTGCAATAGGGAAAGGTTAGATATTCTGTCAAGTTTTATTGCTGCGGGTGTCCATGTTGTGACCATTATCACTAAAACAGAAAGTCAAAATTAAGTGCAATAGGTGAGGGATAAACCTCCAATGGTTACACATGTTTTAGGGAAAACTCTCTGGAATGCAAAGGTTCCCCTCATTTCCTGTTGTGTGTCCAGGGCTGAAACTTCCCTACCAGGGCACGGAAAGCAACAAAATTGCTTCCTTGCTCTATACAAAACCAGAAAGGACATTTGTCTGGACATATACTATAAGTCTATATGATAGATATACAGCAGAATTACAACTCTGCTTTATGTAAAAGCATTTTTAAATATTCTTATCAATAAATTCTAATCATTTAAATGTTTGTAATAATATCTGTACATGACCATTTCTTCTGAATATATATGCAGACTTTGCTTGTACTGCACACTGATTGTACCTAGCTTGTTCCCTTATCTTACTGCATGCCTACCAGACAGGGTCTGTCCTTTTCAAAATAGCAGGGACTCTGCAGACGTACACAAAGGTCCTGGTAGTCAGAGATCATGTGATTTTTTTTGCCAAGGTTTTGTTTATAAGGGGAAGCTTAGAGAACCATTTGCTGAAAGTAATTTATGCCAAGAAATAAGTACAGTACTAAATGTGATTTAGTATTGCAGACATATGCGTGTTCATTTACGTATGTAAAGTCTAAAATGCAAAGAGGAATTCCAGCCAAAACCCTAATTTTTAGATCTACATAAAGGAAAATATAAGATCCTTTGTGAGTTTAAGCGTTGTGTGTCCCCACTGGGAAATTCAGCAAAAAAAATCCCAACTAAGGTTTAAAAAATAGTAGATGTTTTGACCTTTACCCACTCTAATCTAACATAAATCTAAGCCCAATTATGAAAAATCTTAAATAAGCTTTAGCAAAGCAATGTAAATTCATCAATTGGTTTCAAACTGTCATTAAAAATTTCTGGTGAACCCACTACAAAAGTCCCTTTTTTAATGACTTTATGTTATAGAGCAGTAACTGTTTCCTGATTGTGCTGCTGGATTGTTATCCCGTTACATGCTTTCCAGATGGAGACTACAAGTGGCTGGACTGATACACATTGATTTATTAAAGGAGGATAATAATATCATGGGAGAACCTGGGTGATCCTGGAATGGATCTGCTCCAGGATGGAAAAAATTAGCTAACTAATAACAAATTACTTTTAAGAAATCCATTCAAAGTTTTCTGGATGACCTAGATTCTCCCATGATAGTTTATCTATCTCTATAGTTAGAAAAAATAGAATAGACAATATGATATCTGGAAAAAAAAATTGCTATTGTTTAAGATTCACATTGTTTTAACAAACTATGGGTTCCAATTTATCAAAATTGTAATCATACAACTTATAAATTTTAAAAATTGTATGAGTCTTGTGTGAAAGCTTTATGAATCTTGGGCAAAAATTTTGGCAAATAGAGGGTTTTGGTATTTTACTAATAAAGTCCTCTTTGAGATGTATGCAAAAAACGGCCCATCATGGTTGGGTAATTCCTCTTTTACATCATTCCATTGTCATTTACACATTTTGTGAATAATTGAATATACCAAACAGGTCAGAATCAGCAGACGGGGGAGGAAATCACACAATATCCTGTTTTGCTTTTTTATGATTTACCTCCAGAATTTAGAACATTCAAGATCTGTCAACCAAATATGGAAAAACAACAACAGCCATGTCATTGAAGGATTTTGTGCAGCTTTTTCCTTTGTTGGTCATGTAAGGTGCAACGTTTAAACAGACCTACACTGCAATAATTACACATTATTACTGTCCACAATCCTCTGGTCAGTTCAAAGGTGGTAAAGATTAAACTCCAGACTAAACAATTATCTTTTTTTAATAGACTAGGGAAGAGTAAAAAAACCCTCTCATCTTTTGTCTACGTTGTTACTGATGCACAATTAGGGGAAAATCTCCCCAATCTTCCCTACAAACAGTGACAATAGTTGACAGAAGTTAGGCCATTTTCATTAAAAAAATGCCGCTCCTTCAAAGATCGTTATATGATAAAATATCGGCAAATTGTTACAGTGAGGAATGTAGAAGTATTTACATACTATTTTTTATTTTTACAGCAGCCCCTCTGTACTTTATATTGTCCTAAATTACTATCACTGTCAAATAAAATTAAAAGGTAATGTTACAAAATCATTTGGCCCCACAACTATGTTGACAAAAATAACTGTCACAAAGCAATTTTCCACTCTAAGATTTATTTAACAGCAGAAAAGTGGTTGGCACTTCTGGATTGTGCATCAATTTAGAGCAGCAGTTATCAACCTACCATTCAGAAACCCTAAAATAATTTAAAGGTGTTGGGGAACCCCTTGTTTAATCAGTGGAAAAAAATATATTTGCAATTGTTGTGGGAGCAATGTCCTCCATACATTAGTGGTCAAAATATTACCTTTACAGACAGCTCAAAATGTCCTTGGTATCATGCAGCTGGTTCTGCCAGGTGATGTTGGCCCCACAACTAAGCAGGCACCGTCTTAAAAGAGGTCAATAAACCACAGCCCAAGAAACCCCTGGTAATGTCTGGAGGAACTCTGGTTGAAAAAGCCTGGTTTAAAGGGTTCATTTGCATTAGCTTTCAGTAAATCAGTCAGACTTACACTATGCATTCATGGGTGTTGTATTGTGTGTCAGTCATTTAAAAACATTTTTTTGCATTCGTAAAGCAAATGCATTTACATTGTTTGAATAGCCAAGCACATCATACAGTTGGTAAGGTAGACTTTGGTTCATCTTTGGCTGCAGCAAAACATTAGCTGAACATTCATCATTCACAGTATGCTTTAAAGCTGTAACTTGTTACGCTGTTTCCCATGTTTGGAGATGCAAGTGTCTCCATACTTTACAATACAATTTTAGATTAGATCATCTAAAGTCAAATTTAATTATTATTTAAGAAAGAGTTACATTTAAAAGAATATTCCCAATTGATTTTGGATGAAAACCCATTGATTGTAGTAGTGGTGTCACACTTACCTGTTCCTCGCTAAAGCACAGGCATCTTTCCCCTGCGCATGCTGGCCCAAGTTACGCTCAATCTGCTGGCCCTACTCAGGGCTCACACCACCTCCATGCAAGTCGTAGTGCCCCCTAGTGGTCATGTCTCTTTTTGCATGACAAGTGGGATGCCAAAAGGCTAAATTTGGATTCAAATTAAACCCAGGTCAGCTTCAAAAATCTTTTTTTCTAACAATATTTTACTTGAGACATATTTCCACAGGTCCTCCTGACTCCCCCTCTCCCCTTTCCCAACAATTTACATACAACAATATATATGACAATACCATGTTCTGGTTCTGGTGCTTTACAATTTCCTCCAAAAAGTGGCAGGTCTTTTAGAAGCACAGGAGTTCAGTGCTTGAGGATGGATAATTTCATTGCCTCACACCTACTACCCTCACTCCATGACTTTTTGGAGCCTGGTAATTGGCTACTTAGGTCCAATATCTGTTACAATGTACTATGTTGCACCTCATATTAGGAAGCCCTGCTTCAGTAACATGAAGGTGATCAAAATCAAAGTGAAGTAAAGCTCCTAATCTGATTTTTTGTTCTTGTTCTATATCAATGACAACAATAGAAAGTATACAGTCAATCTATCAGTCTGAAAGGGTTTAGTATTCATAGAAGGAGGGAACAAATGACAACTACACTACTTCTCCAGTATAACTGTTGAAATATAATATTAGCAATTCTGGTGTCAGCATCATATTTAAGGTATCAATTGACTAATATGCTTTAGGTATTTATTTATAAATAATGACAAAACTTCTCCTTTAGATGGAGACTAAGGTTACAGTAGAAAGTACCAAAGAAAACCATTTTAAAATTTCAGCAGAAACTTTTTTTATTTACTGAGAATGGCATGTATATAAATTGTATTCAACTTCCAATCCGGAACGCATTATACCACAAAATAATTATGAGTCCAAAGATCCGTATGTCTACATAAGGCCTTCATCCTGAAACGCACAAATACATCAATTATTTTCTTTCCACTACTGAAAACTGCAATATGGGGGAGGCGGCACAGCTTTCCTGACCTTGAAATGCTATTCATTTGGGCACAGAGACTGACATAGTTTTATTGTAAGGAAAGAAAGCAAGGAAAAGTATACAGTAATGTGGAGGTGGCAGAAGAAAGGGACTTTGACTCATAAGGCAGTTTCTCAGCCACCTACACTCTCTTTAGTCTTGACAAGCCATTTAAACATTAATCTGTATCAATCTACCCCATTCCTTTCAGGTGGTGATAAGAATAATAATAGAAGCTCTAATATTAGAGATTTTTTTCACAGCTTTGAACTTGTTAAACTCGAGAATAACAGAAAGTGCAGCAGGGTCGTGTGATTTGTCAGATAAACCTGTGAATCTGGCAGCCATGTTGACAAAAACAACTGTCACAAAGCAATTTTCCACTTTAAGATTTATTTAAAAGCAGAAAAGCATTAAGTGGTTGGCAAGAAAAAACAAAACTAATAGTAATAGCTGTAGGCTGAAAGCATAAACTGTCAGCACATATCACTTGCTGAATGGCAACTATTCAGCAAAACAAAAGTCACCAGGGTTTCCACATCAATTCCACTATTGGCACCTGGTTAAAATAAGGAAATACAAGATCTATTAGCAATTGAACATATATTTAAAAAGCTGGATGGAAATATACAGAAGCAAATAGGCACAATTCAGAGAATGTTTTCTCCTTCCCCATATAAACAGACATACTGTAAATACGTCAAGTAAAGGGGAATTAATTATTATCATACAATACCAGCTGTAAATTTTGTGGACCATAAACCAATTGGAGAATAGAGAAAAGATAAAACAGGTATGTGTGTCTGGAAGCCTTAATTCTGCAGCAAAAAATACGCACCCATCATACTACTGCATGCATAGTGGTCTTTGCCTGCATTTGCAGTGGCAGTGCAGTTCTTTCTCCAGAAGCAACATATCCCTTACAAGGAACATGTAGCTTATCTACCACAACACTAACTAAATTGCGTGCAAACACTTGCACAAGGTGTTTTCCAGCCAGTTATAGTTCAATGGGAGAGCGCTTGAACATGCAGTACAATGCTGCAGTTTACCATAAGTCTCAAAGGCGACAAAGTTTCCACATACTTACTCCTAAGAAAGACCCTATCCAAGCTCAGTTTGTGATCAGAGTTTCAATATGGAGGTCGTCATTATTGCAATCTTTCTAGGGCAACTTGATCTGTCTAGGGCAAAAGAGAACTGTTAAGTTTTTTCTCTCTGTTAAGTACTGATGCAGATTTTGGCTTTGCTCAAGATCTGTGCATTCAGCAGAAAGGAAATGAGTATCTACAGTATGTCCCCTGTCGCAAGCTATGGTTCCATCTGCCATAATAATAATATTATTATTAATAAACAGGATTTATATAGCGCCAACATATTACGCAGCGCTGTACATTAAATAGGGGTTGCAGACTAATACAGTGATACAGGAGGAGAGGACCCTGCCACGAAGAGCTTATAATCTAGTAGGTGGGGGAATTTACACACAATAGGAAGGGGAATAATAGGTGTTTAGTAAAGTGATAATCCAGGTCAGAGTCTGCTAGAGAGGTATGCATGAATGTTTTTTTTTGCAGTAGCACTTTCTGGAAAGAAAATAGCTAGCTTGCTGGTTATAATGCTGACCCATTGGTTTAAATACACTGTAAATCAGGTGAGCATTTCAGAAGAAGCATCCAAATATTTGATGGTTGTGCAAACACATAGTTGTACTCCAACATTTATGCCTGCCATAAAACCCAGAGGAAAGATAAAGGATCCCGATCTACAGCTGTTTCCAAAGATGATTTCCACAGTTCTGGTTTTCTGCTTTAGAACTGGCATCTGATACCTTGTATTCCCACATCGATGGAATAAATCTTTTTTTTCACCTTTTGAGTTTTAAGACCACAACCTCCAACAGCCAACAGCCAATAACACAATGTTCCGTAATCAACCCACATTTAAACCTAAAGAATATACTTCTTATTTGAGCTATAATTATTATTTGCAAATGTGGGCAAAAATGGACATTAATATGTCAACACCATAAATTTTGTTTGTACTGCTTTCCAACCGTTGCAACATTTTCTTTTTTGTTTTTCCATATAAGTAGAATCTAAGCTTCAGTAAATCGACCTCAATATCACAGCTTATCCTTTGTAGGAATATTTGACTTCAATATGATTTATTTAATGGAACTGGATGATCACCAGCCTGTTTCCTTACTTATTTGCCAACAATGAAAACAGGTCACTGTCAATATTGGCAGTGGTATTTAAAATTAATCTTTTATTACAGCTCTGGCATGGAGTCTGGTTTACAAGGTAAACACATATCAAACTCACATACATCCTTTATAAGTGCCTGTTAAAAAGCTTATATTGTAATGCTGCTTTGCGCTTGATGTAGACATTTTTGAGGAAAAGGCAAACACAAAAGTAAAATTACATTACATTATAATTTGAAATAAACTACCATGTGTATTGTGGATCAGGTTAACGTGTGAAGTTTATTTATTGACAGGTATCACTTGAAATGAAAAAATGTGATTCTTATATAGATGCTTTTGGCATGTATTGTGCAAATGAAAGTTAATGTGAAGGTATTAAAAGCAGTAAAATTGTCTTGGCCTCTTTGCAAAAGCACAGGCTACAAAGGCAATATCTACCACTGGCAAATCATAATTCGTCTTTACTGTATGTTTGTGAACTATATGGGATATTTCATCACAAATGTACAGCAGGACAACAGAAACACTGTAAGCATACCTCCCAATTATTGGACGTAGGAAAGTGGACACTTTTTAGTTCAAAGTATGTAGGTAAATGTCATGCACCCATTTTGCAGTCAATACAAAAAAATACCAAAAAAATGATTGTTTAAACCAGACTTTCTCAAACTTTTTAACATGTGGAAACCCTGTAAATAATTTTAGCTCTCAGAGAAACCCCCTGCCAAAAATTATGATATATCCGATTCATAAGCCTGGTGCTCAACTGGATGAATGCATCTGAGATCGTTGAAAAGTGGGAATAATACCACCCTTTCTAAAGCCCAAATAGATTATTGGTGTCAGTGGTAACTGACCTGAGAGGCACAAACTGCTCATCGATCAAGGAACCCCAGGCAAGCCCTTAAGGAACTGGTTTAGAAACACTGGTTTCAACTGACAAGTGTTTTTTTTTACAGCTACTTTTCCTTTTTATTAGCAATATTAGTAATTTAGAAGGTAGATTAAAAGTTTATTGCAAAATAACACTTTTTATTATTTAAATAATATATATTTTCTATAGGTGTATTCATCAGCCCAAAAAGTGGGTGAACTGAGAAGGAAGGAGCAACGGTGGGACTTGGTTGTCCCTGAAAGAGGGACAGTCCCTCAAAATAGGGAACAGCTAGGAGGTATGCATAGACAGTGGCTCCTGGAACAGTGGCTTTGGTTCCCCGATCAGCAGCTAGTAAATCCCCGAGAGTGCTAACTGTATGTGCCTAGGGCAGTATAGCTATGAAAGGAGTTGGCACCAACCACAAAACCCACTTTTAGTTTCAGCTTCTAGGACCTTTGGTGGGTGCGATGGGCAAGAGTGCATTCTCACAAATATTGAAACTTAGTTCCACTGGGATGCACAGTGAGATCACTTGTGGCTCTTGGATGCATCGTAATCCGTTGATTTTTTTTTTTTTTTTGGGGCGTGGAGGGTGGGGGTGTTCTCAATCAATTGCCATTATTTATAAGGAGGCTAGCCAAAAAATTGTTCTTTTGATTTACAATTACTACCCATTTTTACTGTAATCATTTATTGTATTGGAATATATAAAACTGTTCAATGTCAACATTATAACCCTGTTATCAACAAAGTTGTTACCAGTTACCGACAGAATTTAACGACAGTCTAACGCAAACCCTACAAACATCTGTTACAAATTTATTGTTACTTTTTATTGTTTTTCAATAAACAGGCTTCAATTTTATGATAAATCAGTCTCATAAAATTGTAAGACAAGGCCTTGTGAGTTAACTAAGTTCAACTAAGTTTAGGAATTTCTCCTTTTATATTTAGATATCACACTGCCCTGGCACACCTGAATAATGACTTCCGTTTGTATAGACTCTGCCCCTTGAGTCATGCAATTATTTTTAATTAAAACTAATACTGGAACATGTCATTATATTAGTATACAGGCTGCTTCATATTCAGAACTACTTTTAAATATAACAAACACCCAAGGTAGGGAAAAGTGAGATGGACTAATAGTAATGTTTTAGAAAAAAATACCTTTACAGTAGATCTCTCTCTCATCTGAAAAAAAATCACCTCCTTATTTTTCCTAGGAGATGATAAATAAAATTATAAATTCAACTTATTCCTCTCTCTCTAGGCAACTGGCACTCACCTTCACTGGTTGGGGCTGTGGGTGGACCCTCAGGTTTCTTTGGTACAATACAGGACTGCTGATTGTACAGGGGGACATCAGAGAGTGGGTAAAAAATGTTTCAGACCCCTTACAGATTTTACTGTAATTTGAACTCCTGTTTGGAAAATTTCACCTTGCTTTTGGTTCTGCTGAGAATGGATTTTTAAGGCATAGAAAAGCCTGCAACAAGGCCACAGACTGCAGCAGAAATTAAAATCTGACAGATGTTTTAACATTTTAACAAATACATTAGTCTCTTTAATGCTTTAAGGATAGCAAAAAAGGGTTCCAACCCTTTCTCATTGTCTCCAAATGTAAGTGGTACATTTGACAAATGCTGAATAGGATTATTAACACTATTTTGATAAAAATTTATCACAATTTTTAATCAATACATTAATAAATTTCAATTTGCTTAAACATATTGCATTTTTGGTATGGTTCTCGTCAATTTGTCAAACCTCTAGGAACAAATCATTGCATATATCATTCCTTTTAACCTAAAAGTGTTAAAATATTTGGTCTTTCTTTAAAAATGGAGAAAGACAAAGGCTACAAAGGAGATCTGTGTTATTTCACATCTTTATTTTTGCCACAAAAGTGATTAGGTTATACCATTTAATATATGGTGTTTCTGATTACTATTTAGACGTGTTATAGTACCTATTTTACACTTTTAGAAGCATTTTCAACAAGGAACAAAATTTGCTCCAAATTTTGAAAATCTGATGTTATTAAATTGTCAAACGCGTTTCTAAAATGGAGAACCAAATTCTATTCCATCTGTACCCTATTACAAGTTTTATTTTTATTATACACGATTTATATAGCGCCATTATTTTACACAGAGCTGTACATTAAATAGGGGTTGCAAATGACAGACAGTTACAGACAGTGACAGAAACGGAGAAGAAGACCCTGCCCCAAGGAGCTTACAATCTATGAGGTGGGGGAAGTCTTACACAATAGGAGGGAGATATGTAGTGGTGAGAAGTAGAGAGGGTTTCACCTACAGTTTACTTGCTGATTTTAGACACAAATGTAAAGAGATCGAAAAAAATTAAAACAAAATAAAGAAAAAACTGTTCTTTTTATTCTGTCTATTCAAGGCACTGGCCCATTGCATAACACAAAATATGTCAGCTTTAGTAGGAGCAAGCAGAAGCCTCTTTGTAACTGGACACTCTGTAGCAGACGTATCACAATTAATTGTACAGAAAGTTATTTGTAACTCACATTGTGTATTCAGTGACTTATTATGATAAGATGGCTGTTCAAGGTCAAACATTATGTCATTGTGTCATGAGTAATAGACTGAATCTGGTTTTGGTACACTCTTTTCCATTGGCACAGCGACTGATTTGCAGTAAGATGTAATTGTTATAAGAGGCTAAAGAGAATTATACTGATCCTCTCTGATACTCACAAATTGCTTTGCAGCGGAGGAGCTGCTATGATGTTGTATTATGCAAGAAGAAAGTGGTTTAAATATTCTGAAAAAAGCTCTACAACATCTTAATATTGTACTTTTTTATGATTTATTTATGCTTTCCTTAATGTGTTACTTTTAACCCAGGCAGGAAATGAGGAAAGTGTCCAGTATGAGAACATAGCAATACATTTCGGGCACACTCTCTAACTCTTCTGTTAGAGAACAGATTTTTCTTTAGAACTTTGATATAATAATAAGGAAGTATTTATTGAAGCAATTGTTACAGCAGTTAACATCATCTTGCATACAGACCATGAGGCTTAATTATTAAAGCGTGAGTAGCCTGTTTTCCAGAAAAATCTCATTCTATACACAAATAACAATTTTTCTTCAGTTTACACTATTTGTGCAAATTGCGATCTACCTAAAGATTGCCACCTTTGAACAGGCTTCCCACTTTCTGCAGGTTGACAGATGGTGATTGTCAGATTTTTCAAGCCATATCCCCACTTAAAATGTAGGATTCTAAAAGTGAAAAGTGGTGAGAAAAAAAATTTGATTTTTTTGTCAGATACCATGAAATATCAAATCGAAAACTTAGAAATAAGGAAAGAGCCTGGAAGAGTATTGGGTCTTTCCTCCACCATCCTACCATTGCTTGACATCAGAATAGGCACTGTTCCTTAGTTCCTTCCTGGCAGGACCTGAACCATGTGTATCTAGGAGACTGGGCGATGTCTTCTGCCATAAGCAAAAACCCAAAGGTATGGCACCTAGCTGTTGCTGGCTATACAAGCGTTGGGCTAGGATTACAGCTGAGGGAGGAATGAACAACTCAATAATGTTTAGCTAGGGGTTTACAATTTTATTCTAGCTGGGGAAAGAGAGTTTACAATGAAATGATATTACATTAGAATAAATTTGGTATATGTAATTAAAAAGTTATTCCAATCACAAGTAGCATTTCAATTATAGTTGACGTCTGGTGAAATAAGTCACCTTGTTTTTTTTCTAAAACACATACCTGGGTATTTAAAGAGAATACAGCATTTTATGAGCATTCTCTCTGCTTAGTGAACATCCATTGTGCTTGGTAAATGCCCAGTAACCCATTAACAAACAAACCCTAATCATAGTCTGCCAATTGAAAAAATTTGATTTAATAAAGGAAAATTAAATACAAGGTGGGTGGGGGGACTTGAGTGGGGAGTAAGGGCGAATTTACCTCTTATCCCCAGATCTAAAAAAAATATGTTAGGCTGGTGGCTCTAAGTGAAGACAATTCATCATTCAGCCATTGACCAGAGCAGGACAAATATTCATCAACACATGGTGGACATTATATAAGTACCTTTAACCTCTTTAGTCCATCCATATTTAGGGCCCAAAGCACTTCTAATTAAACATCAGGCTAGGTCACATGCCCAAATCTTAAAAGCCAAAATTATAAAAGCTTTGAGAAATAATCCAGGGAAAAACATGAACATAATCGTCACCATCCTCCACTTGTATCACTCAACTAACATCTGTATCAACTAGCTACTAACTACTAACTGTATCAACTAGCAACTAACATCACTGCTGAACTGGCCTCCTTCATCTGCCTGCACCTAATCTGCATTTATCTCTCCATCTACAGGTATGCTGTGCAATCTGACTTCTATTCCCATTCTGTGTGCATTTCCCATCTGATTGTCTATGGTATGCTGTGCAATCTGACTGCCATTCCCATTCTGTGTGCATTTCCTGACTGATTGTCTATGGTATGCTGTGCAATCTGACTGCCATTCCCATTCTGTGTGCATTTCCATTCTGTGTGCAATTCCCAACTGATTGTCTATGGTATGCTGTGCATTTTAGATTAATTTTTTGCACAAATTTAAATCTGGCCATAGCACCATCTGTTCCCTATCCATTTGTCCCAGTTTAGTGTTAATTGATTTTATTGCCCTGCCAATCCCCTCCCCTACCCAGGTTCAACTGATATCCTAAATTCCCTGTTACTACCATCAGTCTATCCACATTCCGGGCCTAAATCACTTCTATGTAAACATCAAGCAAGGTCACGTGCCCAAATAATAAGTGCTTTGAGAATTAATCCAGGGAATAGAAACAGGAACAGAATTGGACATACCATTACACTCTGCTACTCCCACCTTATGCCTCTGGATTGAACCACCTGAACACCTACACTACCTCTGCTGCTGCCATCCTGAACTGTTTTTTCACCAAGCTTCTCCCTGACTGATTGCTATCCTACTCCTGGAACTTAACAAGATAACAATCTTCACTACAACCCATGTTACAGGAGCTACTCAAATGGACTTCGGTCTCCTGAAGTGCATTATTTACTCCTATGACTCACAATTACCTGTTACTATGTATTGCTCACCCTGCACTCTCTTTGCTTGTTTCTTTCCCTCTCCCCCCCCCAGTCTGTTAACTCTTTATCTGCTCCTTCAATGTTCTGCTTTCTCTGTACTTCTGCACATTTTCTCTCTTTTACTACTTGGTGGTGACATCTCACCCAACCCTGGTCCCCCTCACAGCTTCTTTCTTCCTTCCTACATTCACCTCCCACCTAACCTAATTACAATCTCCACTACCTAAAAGTTCTTACCCCCTTTCTCTGGCAGTCTATGGAATGCCAGATCAGTTGGCAATAAACTAACCTCTATCCACAACCTTCTCCTCTCTAAATCTCCAATGGCCCCACACATATCGCTTGACACACTTTAGACCGGGTATTTACCAAACTCTGCAACCTCACCCACCTTGACAACTCAAAATTTCCCCTTTCTCACCACAACTTAATCACCTGCAACCTATCTAGCTCTTGCCCCCCTTCACCACATCCCAGACCTCGCCAATAGCAGAGAGATATCTGTAAACTTGACCACAACCTTTTCTCAAACTCCCTTGCGTTCCTCACGCTCACACTCTCCAAAATCATTTTCCCAGATGAATCTGCCATCCACTTCAACCACTCTCTTTCCTTGGCTCTGGATAAAGTTGCCCCTGCCAACCCCTGACCCTGGCACAACAATCACACTAAACACTTACAAAAGACTGTTCATGCAGCTGAGCGCCAGTGCAGGAAATCTGACCTCAGCACTGACTTCATGGACTACAAAGCCAGACTACAACACTTTTAACACTGAACTCACTATTACCAAGCAAAATTTCTCTGCTGTCATTTCCTCCCAAGCTTCCAACCCACGCAGCCTGTTCTCAACAATTGACTCCCTCCAAAACCTCACACCTGCTCCCCCACAACATCCTTCTCGGCCCAAGACATAGCCACCTACTTTAGGGATAAAATTGACAAAATCAGACATGATCTCTATGCTCGCCGTGCCACTTCAACCATATCCACCGTTCCACCTGTAAATCCTAAATTGCCTCCCTCAGCCCTGTGTGACAGAGTGTCCCTAAAATGTCAGGGAAAAGATAGTTGTTGTTTGTATAGGTTTTTAGGAAGAAAAAACAGGTTCTATAGGGCCCTGGAGCGGGCCAAGGGAGTGAAAGGGTGGGTTCTGTGGCCCAACCCAATCCTGATTTGGGTTATATGCACCTGCACTCGGGTGCAAGGTAGGAGGGGAATTGATTAGCAACAGTCTGAGAAGGGAGCCAGAGTGGGTTCCTGGCTGAGAGAAAGCCAGAGTGGGTTCCTGGCTGAGAGAGAGCCAGAGTGGGTTCCTGGCTGAGAGAGAGCCAGAGTGGGTTCCTGGCTGAGAGAGAGCCAGAGTGGATTCCAGGCTGAGAGAGAGCCAGAGCGTTCTAGGCTGAAGAGAGAGACAGTGTGTTCCAGGCTGGGAAAAGAGCCAGGGACTGTTCCAGGCTGCAGGAAAAGGGGACAGAGCTCCAGGAAAGCCAGTGGGCAAACAAGACTTAAACTGTGAGTGAAACAGTACTGATATAGTAAATGTGTTAGTAAGAGAGGGCACCTACCGTGTTTCCCCGATTTTAAGACATCCCCATTAAATAAGTCACCCCCGATTTTTGAAGGGGAATATGAACGGCACATGAGCGATCAGAAGGGGACAATCAATGGAACATGAGTGATCATGAGTGACTTTCAACAATAAATGTGTACTGTAGTCTTCATGGAAAAATAAGACATCCCCTGAAAATAAGACCTAGGGCATCTTTTGGCATTTCAAAAAATATAAGACAGTGCCTTATAATCGGGGAAACAGGGTAACTGAAGTAGCCAGAGGCCCAGCTGGGCTACTGTTTATTGTTTTTGTTGTGAAGTGCTGGAGAGTGTGTTGTAACACTTGCCTAAACAAATAAAAACTGCCATTATTTTGGACTTTTGGAGTCTGTTGCCTCTGATCTGCCCTGTAAGCATCCCATTACCATGAGCAACCCCCAGTAAGTTACCATGAGCAACCCCCAGTAGTATCCCACACCTGTTACTGTGGATGAAGTCTCCTCTCTTCTCGCATCATCTCCATCCACTGCCTGTCCACTTGACCCAATTCCCTCTTATCTACTCTGTGCCCACTTACCCACCCCCCACCCTAACCAAACTATTAAACCTTTCCTCTTCTACTGGTATTTACCTCTCTGCATTCAAACATGCCATTATTCTCTCTATCCTGAAATAACCCTCACTAGACCTCTCCTTACCTTCCAGCTACCATCCTATCTCGCTTCTCCCATATGTTTCTAAAATCCTTGAGTGCCTCACTGATTACCTGAGCAGCAACTCTCTCCTTGACCATCTCCAGTCTGTTTTCCAAACTGCCCATTCCACCGAAACAGCCCTTACTAAAGTGGCCAATGAACTCCACAGGGCTAAGTCTGAAGGCAACTTCTCCCTCCTCCTTCTTCTTGATCTTTCCTCTGCGTTTGATAATGTTGATCACCCCCTTCTAATCCAAATCATGCGCTCCATTGGTATCAGTGACACTGCTCTCTCTTGGTTTACTTCCTACCTGTCTGACCTATCCTTTCAAGTTTCTTTCAATGGTAATTCCACCTCTCCCACTCTGCTCCCTGTTGGTGTTCCCCAAGGGTCAGTTCTTGGACCAGTTCACTTCTGTCTGTACACTTCCTCACTCAATAGTCTCATCTTCTCCACTGGCTTACAGTACCATCTGTATGCTGATGACACTCAAATCTTTCTTCCACCGCTGACTTGTCTCCCTCAGTCATCATCTTTCCCCCTCTAATTCCAAATCTCTCCGTGACATATTCCTAATGGTCAACAACAGAGTCATTTGTCTTATCATCTCTAGTCTGGACTACTATAACCTCCTCTTCTTTGGTATTCCGCTAACCGGACTCTCCCCTCTACAATCTGTTATGAATGCTGCAGCCAGACTCATCCATCCTTTCCACCACTCTTCTTCTGCTGCATCTCTTTGTAGTTCTCTTCATTGGCTTCCATTTCACCTGAGAATCAAATTCAAGCTCCTATGCATTGCCTTCAAATTCCTACACAGCTCTTATCCAACCTACCTTTCTGACCTAGTGGAAAAATATTTCCCTAGCAGCTCTCTTCACTCCTCCAATGACCTACTACTGACTTTCTCACTCATAACCTCATGAAACGCACAGCTCCAAGACCTTTCTAGAGCTGCCCTGAATCTCTGGAATAGTCTTCCTCGTTCTATTTGGCTTGCTCTTATCTTCTGCTCATTTAAGAAAAGCACTCAAAACACACTTTTTCAGCCTTGCCTACCCGTCTTCCTCTGTCTAATTAAGCCCTTACTTCTTCCCATTACTCCATATCTCCCCTCTTATTGTGTAAGACTTCCCCCACCTCATAGATTGTAAGCTCCTTGGGGCAGGGTCTTCTTCTCCGTCTCTGTCACTGTCTGTCTCTGTCTGTCATTTGCTACCCCTATTTAATGTACAGCGCTGTGTAATATGTTGGCGCTATATAAATCCTGTTCATTATTATTATTATTATTATTATTATTATTAATAATAATAATAATAAGAAGAAGAAGAAGAATAACTGGTGATCATAATGGGAAGTCATGTGAACAGATGACAACAGCTGCAAAGAAATTGGATGGATTGCATGGTAGAGGATGCAAATATGTAACTGTCATAAAACAGCTACTTGTTTGTATTTGCTCCTTGGACCAAAGATCCCAACCTGAAAATATTAACAAAGAAAAGTGTTCACTTAGTTTACTGATATCATTTGAATGATTTTTTAGCATATCATATAGATCTTCACTTGTATTTCTTCTTCTTTCTTTCAATCTGAAATAATGTTACTACCTATCTAAATGCCTTTTGCTTTGCTCTATTCTATCCAAGCTCTACAACAGTGGTATGGTATGCTGTGACTATAGTCAGATCCTTTTCAATGAGCTGTACAACTAATATGTGTGATGATTTTTTTTGTTTTAGGTTTTTACTTATATTTACAGACATGTAATACTGCCACAGAAGGTTTCTGTTCTCAGATATAAAACCATTAGTAATTTATGTACAGTTGTACACTTCAGTATTCTGTAGGTAATACCAATTGATGAATTAATGATATGTGTGGTGACATTCTGTGGCAAGTGATAATTTCAATGTAGTAGTAAATGCAACTGCAATAAAATTTCTCACGGTTCTTTGTAAGATTCCACTGAAACCTTTTGTGTAAAGACATCTACCTCGATAGCCTTCTATGAAAGGTTCTTATTGTAATATGTTTCCTGCCTTGCCAGCTGATTGGCGACGAGATTCAAATCATGTTGTTGTCTGGGAATCCTCCAAATAATCTTGGCTTGGGCCCTTGGCAAACGTCTCTCACGCATTGTAAAGACACACATAGCTTAATGATCAGTGACCCTGGCACCCACTGTCAGTTTAGACACTAAAGTCAAAACACTAAAACATGTTCTTTCTGACTGGCAATACCACCTTATTGATGACCCAGAGGAATACAGTAATACAGAAGCAGGAATATTGTTATCGCTGCTGAAATTTTGAGGACGTGACTGGCATCTGGACAATAGGAATGGTGCCAATAAATAACAAACACTATTGTTTTTTGTACTCGAAAACATTGTGACATTTTTGAGATGTCCATAGAGCACTAAGCTTCTTAAAACCATTATGTAAATCCTTTAAAAAATTATTTCACTTAAAATTTTACCCAACACCTTTTTCATGACTATTTGCAGTCTAGGTAATGAATCTCATCCGGTGGGTGGTGGTTGGAGACCAGCAGTTGACATGCTCACAGTCTATGCAGGGTTGATCACAACAAGAAAATGTTAATGCCTCTGTATGTGCTATTGAGATGACAGTGAATGCACATTGGAGGAACTATCCCACACGCACAGAAAGATGAGTGAGGTTAGAAGGTCTGGGGTGCCAACAATGCTCACTTGGCATCTTAATGCCAGACTCAGACCACTGTACATGGCCCAACATTTTAGCTTTTTTTTTTTAGTCTTTGCTATGAAAACTACTGAGCTCTGTAGAATATTTGTGAGTATCATCTACTTTAGAAAAGTTTTTTTTAAACTATACAGGATAACATCTGAAGCTGATAACAAATTTTCCAAGTAAATTGGAATCTGGAAACCCCCATCCATTAGGTGGGGGGAGGGGCAGAAAGTCACCCCTTACCTGGGGCGATGAGTACAAGGGTACATAGTACCTAAAAATAATTTATTAAAAGACCTAGAAAAAAAACACATACACTTGTCTGCACATGGTAAATCCTTTCAATCACATCTTCTCACATTGTAGATCTATATCACTGATAAGCAACAAACACCAAAGCTACATTTTCAACATTTGCTGCTAGGTCAAATTCTCCTTCCTGTGAATTTTTAGGTACAATGATGGCTATTTTGTTTACTGCCAATGACGTGTTCATGCATTGAAATCGTCTGATCATTATTACTAGTGACCTTCTAGTGTCTAAAGTTAGTTGTAATTTTAATGGTGTAGTAAATGGAAAATGCACAAAAAATATCATGGTTCTCTGTAAAATTCCACTAAAAACCTATATGTAAAGAGGTCTATCTCTATAGAGTTATATGAAAGGTTCCTATTGTAACACATTTTCTGCCTTGCCAGGCAATTGGCATGAAGTTCCCGCTCACATTGTCTTCTGGGGTTCCTCCAGATGATTTTGGCTAAGGCCTTTGGCTTAAGTCTCCTATGTGTTGCAGATTCGTGCAGTTGATTATGATCAATAACCTTGGGATCTTTAATATATTCGTTTAGACACTCCAGTCATAACACTTTAATCATACTCTTCCTGATTTGCAGAACCACCTGATTGATGACCTAAAAGTCTATGGTAACCCAGAAACAGGAATATTGTTATTGTTGTTTGAATGTTGTGAACGTGACTGGCATAGAGACAGTTAGAGTGGTGCCAATAAATACCGAACTCTTCTGTTACTTGTCCTCAGAAAGATTGTACCTTTTTTTTTTTCTTTCTTTATTAACTGGGTGGTAACAGTAGTTTATTATTATAAAAGCTTGTGTGCGCAAGGGATTTCCCAAAGGTAAACAAGGAAAACATAGGACTTAATATATTAAGGCCTGGAGTAGAAGAAGAGATCCTGTGTTCTATGCTATCCAGTCATATTCAGTAAAATAAACAGTCTAATAATCAGTATTTCCTAAAAATAATTAAATGTGTGATAAAGCTGGGTGTAGAAAAGAAAGAGGGATGAGACTTGTAATTGTTCATGCAAAAGAATAATATTGTATTGGTTGAGTATTTTATCAATACAATATTTAAATACAATTATATACAGTATTTACCTCTGCCCTGTTAACATTTCACAGGACAGGGGCTTAGCATACTATACATTGTCCGATCTAGCAAAATATAATTTGCGATAAGGAACGATTATTTTCTTTGACTGTATCGTGTTGCGCAAAAATCGTACAGTCAAACAGTCAAAGAAAATAATACAGTCAAAGAAAATAATCTTTCCTTATCGCAAACTATATTTTGCTAGATCGGACAACGTATGCTAAACCCGTCCTGTGAAATGTTAACAGGGCAGAGGTAAATACTGTATATAATTGTATTTACATATTGTATTGACAAAATACTCAACCAATACAATAATATTCTTTTGCATGAACAATTACGAGCCTCCAACCATTTTCTTTTCTACACATACCTTTACCTGCATTACCTATAGAGGTGGCTCCAAAAACATTAGCTATTGTGGGAGGTGAGGGGAGGAGCATCTCGCTATACTAATTAGATGAGTGAAGTAAACATAGATTAACATCACCCTATATCGCCATATGGCCTCTTTGTAATATATTAGATCTTTTGCCACAGAGACCACTGCCTTTTTTTTTGTACAATGCATTTTTATTAAATCTAGAAGGGGAGACATAAAACATGGCATCGTCATATTGCATAAAAGTAAGAACAATAAAAATACAGTAGGTATACAAAAGTAGAAATGAGTCTATGATCTGTACCCATATCCAACATTAGAAGCTCAGAAGTTCAAAGAACTGAATGTAAGAACTTATTGCCCACTAGAACTTATCCAGATCACCAAGTATGGGAACTAAAAGCAGAATCAAGGAGGAAGACAAATATAAAATAGGAAGGCATATAATTAGGAAGGAAGGAATGGGGAAGAGGGAAAATATGGATAAAGGGTAAAAATGGTTAAATATTGCCAAAGGGACAGGTGATGCTCCTTTTCCAATAAAATAAACTTACCTGTCTGTTTGTGATATTTTCTCAATGTACAGTAAGATACACATGCACAGCTCAGCTTATGATGCTGGGTATGCGGACAAGTACTAAAATGTTGGGAATGAATGAACTCTTGTTTGAAAGCATGGGATTTGCATCATTCTGGATTGGCCAGCCAAGAAGGCCAAAGAGCCAAAACCCAGAAATGGACAGTGTGAAAGTGGCGGTATCTGCAATGGAGCAGTTACAGGTGAATGTAATTAAAAAACTGTGATCAGGAGGCTAAATTTGTTTTTATGGCAGAAGGGACATCACCTGCCTGCAAAAAGGGACCGGTGTACTTGCAACTGCATCTGCAATTATTACAAATGATCTCAGTAGCATCTCACACTGACAAAAAACTGGTTGACATTCAAGGTTATTATTCCAGTGGAGCAAGCTGTCTGTAAATGGATTTAAAACTTTGTGTAAAATCCATGGAAAGGCAGTGAGCTAATTATAGGAGTAGGGAGAGAAAAATTCTATAAACACTTGTCTATAAACTGAAGATTGTTGCCATGGCTGCATGATGGTGACACGTGAACATTTTGGCAGTAGAATGTGGTTATAATTATTATCATTATATTTTAATCTAAATTTTGTTTTGAGAATAAATAATAATACAATTGAGATAATGAATTACTCTGAATTGAATGTTTTTTTCTGCCTAAAATGAAGGACACGTAGGTTTTTATCTGTGGGTCTTTTTGTTCACCATCTCTCTTGTTACCTTAAGGCACCTGTGTACTAGACAAGCCCAGATCTTTGTATTTCATAAAACAGCCACTGTAAGTTTTATTTCGTTTGTTTAAAACATTTTACTGCTCAGCAACACTACGACATAAACAATAAGAGATTAGGTAAATAATTCTGCTTTGCCTCCATTACCTACTTCAATTTGTGTGAGTGACAATTGTTTTCTATATTAGGAGGGGATTAATGCTAAATCCATTTTCCTGGCTCTATAAAAAAATGGTTTATTTAATAATGATGGCAGAGAACTAAAAGCCAAAAATCAAAGGTTCCATCAAACAACGTTTTAAAATCCCCACCCACTAACATAATTAATAGATAAATGCAATCCTGTTTATTTGTGCGTTTCCCAAGTCCTCAGGGTATGATGTTAGAGCCGAACTACATTCAAACTGAAATGGTTTTGGATTCACTTTGGAGAGCTAAATAATTTGTCTATTTATGTAGTTGGCTATGTGGAGCTGCACTCATGGTCCATCACTCATAGTTCAAGAATGGGAGGCTGATCTAACTGATATTTTGTATTTCTGGAAAACCCCTTGGTTATTTTTGCTCTTCTGCAAAACAAGGTATTAAAGTCTCAGAGAACTGAACTATAAGCTTAAGTCACTCGGGGGGCAGCATTGTGTAGGCAAAGCCCAGGTTAACCTTCAGCAACTCTGGCAGCATTTAGCCACTGTTCCCCACTTTTACCTTCATATAGCGGGAAAATATTATTACTTCTGATTCATGTACATGTACATCCCAAACCATATTTACATATTATTCAATTGATCCTTTATACAATGGGGCATCATTATTGGGGTACTGTCACTACTAAATTCATGAAATATCTTGAATAAGAATGATCCATCAAGAAACAAACACAGAGTAAATAACTATATGTATATATGTAGTCCAGGGTTATGAATAGTGCAAAGACTTGTATATTGGAGAGATAAAACAACAATTCAACAAATGGATGGCCAACATATGAGGGCAAACTCTGCAGATCAAGAATCAACAGCTTCCCTACACTGTAAACAAAACAGATAATTTCTAAGGGACATCAAGCGCACATTTTGATCTTGAAAGACAACCAGTTTGAAGTGGCAAGTGGTATAAGAATAAGAACAAAAAACCCTGGGGGGTGTAGTTGTCATCATGTGATAGGATTATGCATAAAGAACATGGTGATTTCAGAATCGTTCACACCTCTTACCATGTTCTTAGACAATAAGCCTCTGCCTTAAACCATTTAAAGGTGAATGGACTAAGGTGACTGAGTTACCCATGTGTTCAATGTTTGTAATTTGCTACTACGAGCTATACCATAGCCTGGTTAAATTGCTTCTCGGCCCTTTGGCTAGGATCAAGTGTAGTACCTAATCCTTCTAGTGCTCAGGGTGGAGCGGCACTGTATTGCTGGCAAGAATGCAGTGCACTAGTACCTCTGTTAAGGACGGACTACTTGATGGTGTAGCTCCCTAAGGGGCCGCCCTATGCTTGTTCCTCCGGTTAGCATCCACCAGAGAGTGGCATGGGGCCTGCACTGAGAAGGAGCTCCCAGATAGTGGACTGTCCTGCTGGTTGGAGTGGGGAAACCTTGCTCTGGCTATCGGGTCTTGAGAGCTGCCAGAATCTTGCTTAGTGTCGTCCCCCTGGAGTGGCAACCTAGGGGTACCTTAAAATCTCTTTGGGCCCGGGAACCCACTTTGATTTATTGTACATTGGCATGTCACAGCTGGTTTTAGCACATAGCCTCTAATCTGGATTAGCTGCAGCTAGTGCAGATGGGCAATTTTTATACCTCGCCCAGTGTGTTATGCACTGAGCACATATTTTTAATGTATTTTTCTGTTTGTCACTGCTGTGGTATTTGTGTGCCACTTTATGATGAAGGGTGCTATTCCCTTATAGGCTAGCCCTGACCTCTTGGGGAGTACCTTGGTTTAACAGCCAGGTATTCCCCCTTAGTGGGAGTGTCTCTTCGGGAGAGCTCCCAGCTTAGTATCTGTTGGGACTTGCTTATGCGGTCCCATAGAGAAAAGGATCCCTGTTCAGCTTCAGCTGGATGGACTCAGTACCCAGCCCTCATCAGGAGCTTCGCTTCGGGGGTCTGGGGAAATTGGATGGCCTTTCCTCTTTTGAGCAGGGATCACAATAGTACCCCAGTGCCCGTTTTTTGTGTGGTGTTTTTGCACATACACTTTTTAATAGAGCACAGGGTTTTTGTTTAGTTGGATCACGTTACGTGAGATTCTATAAAAAAAAAAATATGTTCTTATTGGTTTTCAGGAGTAGGAACAACACTGCTGTCCTAGATCGAGGGGTAGTGGTGGATCAGTACCACCTGAAAGGTGACGTGCTTGAAGGAACAGGATCCAGGTTTAACTCCTCTCGACGGGATGCCAGGGACTGCCCTGGGAAGGAGCTCCCATGCTGACCAAAAACCACGCTGATGGGAATGAAAAACACGATGATCTGTCCAGGGGTCTAGAGAGGGAGTGGTGACCCAGGGGCACCAGAAAATCATTTGGGAGTGGCTTCTCACTTGATTATCTAGTCTATCGGGCACACTACATGCTGTCTTTCAGCACATCGCCTTCGTTTGGAGTTAGCAGCAGCTAGCTCCTATTGGCAATTTTTAAAACCTTGCCCAGTGAGTTATTTATTGTGCACTTTTCTATTTATTTTTTTTTGTGTACCACCTGGTGTGTTTGGTATGTCACTCAGAATGTAGGGTGCTGATAACCTAATAAGCCAACCCTGATGTTCTCGGACAGCTTTTTTGCCCTAAAGTCAGTTGTTCTCCTTTTGGGGGAGCTCCCAACATAGTACTTGGTGGGCTGGTTGTGGCTAGCCCACAAGGTGCAGGACCTGCTGGTTACGGCTGTGGCTAGGGTTACGCCTGGACCTACCTGGTTTTGGCTAGGAGTGCAGTTTTTTGTGTTGTTTTCTATTTATTTTTTTGTTTCAGGATCACAACACTGCAGAATTAATAAACTAAAAATTGTCTGGATAAAGACTTTTACATTCATAATATCCTATAATTCTGTCACTGTAACACATGGTCATTATGGGGACAAATGTACAGAATCCTTCAATCCTATCACTCTATAATCTTCTTATGCTAAGAATACCTATGTTTTCTAGATGCCCATTGATACATGTTGAATATAGGTTCGAATAACCTTATTTCCTATTTCTGGACATTTTTGTGCCTGTCACAGTGTGATGGTAATGATACGTGGGTAGAGTGAAGTGCAAACATAACTTCCTGTGAACCTACTATTCTAAAAATATTCATGTTTTAGCTTGTGGCGTTGAGCTGTATCCAATCTTAAGAAAATGTCAAGAGTATAGGAGGTGGAGGAGGAGGTTAAAAGGCCCGCAGCGTTTTTTACAAAAAAATGAGGAATGATGAATTGAGTCACGGCGTATGTAGGTTCCAAAACAAAGCTTCTTTATAGCCGGAACCATAGCTGTTTATATAATCTGAATAGGAATGTGAACATCCAAGTCCAAAAGGCTTCCAAGTTCCTGAAGGGTTTTAATGATTTAAGCAGGCAACTTAACATAATTTTCAATTAGGTTTATGAAAGGATAATTTAATAACTGTTCTAAATTTGAACAAACCAGTCCTCTGCCCATACAAGGCAAAGTAACAGATGCATTTAACAAAAGAAGGCAGCAGCAACTTTAATTACATTCCACTTATTACTCCACCACCCAAATCCATTGCCTGGAGAAATGTCCACAACCTTTGGGTATTAGGGAACATTTAATTCTCACCTTCCTTCCCCACAATGCACCATTAGGCAGATAAGTTGCCAACCCCTGCACTGCTATGTAGGAAAGCAGGAATTCTTCATAGCCTGTGTAACATTTAGCCATATAAAACATTATGCGAAACATCATGGGCTCTGGCAGTGGATCAGGACCACAGGGTACATTCACGGGAGTGTCTGATACTGGAGAGTCTAAAAGGTTACAGCATAAGTGGAAAACTTGGCATGAATTGCCAAAGAGCTCTAGTATTTCTTTTATTAAAGGTAACTTCATTAGAATGTTGTTTGGGCAGTTGATATCATAGCTTTAAGGTACAAAATATATACATTGTGTATAGAAAAGCACCCTCGCTGGGAAACAAGTTGGTGAGAAGCCATTTTCAAATACTTTCAATCTCAAATTATGGGCAAATAGGCACCTTCAGGTGTAAAAGCTGTTCTCAATGTAGGTGGATTCACATTTACTTGTGAAAGATAAATCTTTCACAAGTAAATTTCCACAAAACATCTATCTGAAGCTTGGGTGTGCAATTAATTCTGCTAACAGCCGTGCACTATGTAGGCAAGACTAAGCAACAACTGCGGGAAAGGATCTATGAGCATATTTATCTAAATACCAGTGGAAACATTACCACCCTTCGAGGTCGACATATAGCTCTTCAACACAATTACCATACCAATTCTTTAAGATTTATTGCAGTGGAAACTATTCAATTAGATTCAAACGATGGCATTCACCCATCGAATGATGTGGTTGGCTTAAGAATTTGTATTTTTTGTTCACATTTTGTTGTATAAAAGGATGTCTGTATTGTTATTGGATGCTACATTTTTGCATAATTAGGTATTTTATGTACCATGTATATATGTATTTCCCTCTGTACATATTTTGCTTTCACATGTGGATATATATATATTATTCTGCTTCTCTATATACACAATATAAACCTGTAATAAGATCATTGATTTATATAAGTGTTTATTGTGTTTTTTTTATTTTCCTTTTGTGTTTCTTGCTTCTTTTGCTTTTCTTTTTCCTCCCTTCCCTTTGTTTGTCCATTAGTTGTTGTTTGTGGGTTGTTTTGTCTTGTTTGTGTTTCCCTCTCTTCTGCTTTCCCCCTCCTCTTGAATCCAGTTGTCTCTTTTCTTTCTCCTCCTTAGTGTTGTTATCTCCCCTTTTTTTGGTTTGTTGTCCTGCCCCTTATGTTATCTCCCCTGCCATGTCCCTGGATGGCCACCTCTTCCGACGCCTGGGCCTCCCCGTGCCACATGCAAATTAGCGTGCAGCTTTGGTACGGTCCGCTATGAAATTGTAAACCAGCTTCCCTAGATGCGCATCACTTCCGGTAATTGGCACACACGTGGGACGCAGAATAGGGGGCTTAATGTTAGCCTGGAATTAGGGTATGTATGTATAGTCGGGTGGGAGTGCTTCAGACTTCCCTCAGACCTCTTTTGGGGTCTGCCTTGCTGTGGGGGGGAAGACCTCTTGGATCCAGGTTGTCACTATAGTCACCAATGATTTTAGTTCTTGGCCTTGTCCTTTTTTCCTCTTTATACCAGCTTGTAACTACAAGAAACTTTCTTTTATCTACATTACAGATACTTGATACTTTTAATTTGTATATGAAGCTGGGTGATCCAGCAAACCTGGAATGGATCTGGTCCAGAATTCAAAACATTTGCTAGCAAATAGCAATGATTTTTAAAAATCCATTCAATGTCAATCCAGCCTTGGAGAGCTTTCATAAATTAGAGCCAATAGCTCTAGACATTTGGGAAGTGAGGTTCAGAGAGGTCCAGGCCACAGAGCTGGATGTCACTGTGTTTATGAAGCTCGGTGTTCCCTCTGGGTAGCTCTGACTATGGTCCTGGTTTAAAAAAGCTCTCCAAGGCTGGAGAGCATACACTTTAATCTGTGATCTTGGGTGATTTAACAAACCTGGAATTGATTTCATTAAATTAATTTTCTATTTGTTAGCCAGATCCATTCCAGTTTGCTGGATCATTCAGCTTCACTGATGAGTGTATGCTCTCCAGCCTTGGACAGCTTTAATAAATAAGGTCCTTTGGTGGGTTCTTTGGGTCTTTTTTTCTGAATTTCCCGACTTTTTTTCTGACTTTCTCAACCTGTTTTCTGACTAAGTTTTCTGATTACCTTTTCTGACAACCATCTCTGATCACCTTCTCTGACTTTCTTGACTTTTTTTCTGACTTTTTATGACTTTTTTTTTTTCTGACTTTCAATATTTTTACTGACTTTCTCGACTTTTTTGTCTGATTATCTCGAGTAGAAGTTTGTCACCATCGGAGAACTGTCCCACTCAAATAGAGTTTTTGCCCTTGAAGTGGGAAGTGGTGGACAAGCTAAGAGACTACCTATATGGTGCAAAGTTTGAAGTTAAAAGTGACATTAACCCCCTCACATACATCTTCACCACTGCAAAACTGGATGCCACTGGACACAGATGGTTGGCTGCACTACAGCCTGAAGTATTGGCTGGGAACAGGAAACCGAGATGCTGTTGTGTTGTCTCTAAGACTGTACCCGGCTGGACCCCTAAGAGATCCAGGTTCTATGTCAAGGAGTTGATCAGCAGGCCAAGGGTGCAGTTGGTGTTGAGGCGGTTGGGGTTATGTCTGCTGGAGTCCTCGAACTTTATTGCAATCTGGTTCAGTTAAGAAAACCCAGTTTGCCCACCCTTAGTTGACATGACTTGTGGAAGAACCAGTTGGAGGACCCCCCCTGTCGGTTGGTTCTGAAGGCTTTAGAGGGCCAGAACCCAGAAATTCTGCAAACTGATACACCAGAGACAGCCAAGCTGGTGCTCAAATAATGGTCCAGACTACACTTGAGTGGCGGTTTAGTTTACAGGAGGGCCCCTTCTGAAGTCCCTCAAGAGAAATTACAACTGTTCCTTCCTGAGAAGCATTGACACCTTGTCTTGACAGCATTGCACGATGACCATGGTCACATGGGAGTGAATAGAACTTTTCAACTGATCCGAGATCGATTCTATTGGCCTTGTATGCGGGCTGAAGTAGAGAGTTTTTGTCATTCAAGTTTGAGGTGTATTCAACGAAAGGTTCCACCATCAAGAGCCGCTCCAATGGGTCACTTGGCAGAATCAAAGTGCTATGGAGTGGGTGTGCATGGATTTTCTGTGCTTGGAATCAGACACAAGTGGACAGGGGAAACATCCTGGTGGTCACAGATCATTTCACTTGTTATGCCCAGGCATTCACCACAAAAAACCAGAATGTCTCCACTGTGGCCAAAGTCCTGGTGAAGAAGTACTTTGTTCATTATGGTCTACTACAGAGAATCCACTCGGATCAAGGGAGAGATTTTGAGAGTAAACTGGTCAGAGAACTAGTGGATATGTTGGGGTTAAGAAGTCGAGGACTACCCCATATCACCCCCAGGGGGACTCCCAATCAAAGAGGTTTAATCGTACTCTGCTGGACATGCTGTGGACTCTGACAGCAGAAAAAAGTAGCATTGAAATCAGTTTCTTTCTGCGCTAGTTCATGCATACAACAGCACCAAGCATGATGTGACTGGGTATTCTCCTTATCGTCTGATGTTTGGGAGAGAAACTAGGCAGCCCATCGACTTGTCCTTTGGCATCTCGTTGGATGGAACTTCTGCTGCCACACACGAGAATCATGTAAAGCGACTGCGTAAGGATTTGAAAGTGGCTTATGAAAAGGCCCAAGCAGCTTCTAGGAGTCGGGGGTCACAGAACAAGAGGCCATACGATTTGAAGGTCAGAATTCATGATCTGAAGCCTGGTGACAGAGTAATTTGAATTAATGTGGTCAACAGAAACTTGCAGATCTTTGGAGTTCTCAACCCTACATCGTTTGTGCTCATCTACCAGATCTCCTTGTATACAAGATTCGACCTGAGGGAAAAACGGGACCACAGAAGACATAGGAATCATATCTTGCCCCTAAGTGAAGCAGTACGAGTGCCCCCACCAGTGGAGAGAATGCCTCAGACATAGGTCCCTGTAACATGGTCAAGATTATTTCTACCGGAATCTAACCAAATTGAGTCTGAGGAGGAGGATAATGATTAGGAAGAGGAAACTGAAACAGATTGGCTTTGGGAACAGGCAACTGAAGACAACAATTGTTGTGTCGATGAGCCCTACCCTAGCTCATTGAGGGTGGAGGCACCTGAGTTTGTACCTCAGGTTACACCTGAATTTGTGAGTAGAGATATTTCTCCTTTACAAGAGTTACAAGAGGAGACTGTGATGGGCCCTCTTGCTACAGTGGAAGATCCTCTGTCACCACCCTCTGAAGTAAGAGTTGAGGTTGCTGACCAAGAACCACTTGGACCTGTAGAATCAAAAGAGAAGCATCTGGTGCGAGCCCCGAAAAAAAATATCTTATGACCTACCTGGAAGTAGTACAGAAAAAGTTATAGTGACTGGTCACAGGAATGTGAAAACCACAGTGAAGTCTGTGCCTGAAAAAAAGAATGACTTACCTGGTTCTTGGCCTGATAAACCTTGTTCCTCTGCCTCCACAATTTACTGAAACTTGTTATCAAGTCAATTTAGTTTCCTTTTAATTTGCTATGTTGCTATAGACATTGTTATTTTCCTTTGGGAACCAAAGACCCTCAGTGGGGGGAGTCTGTAGCCCCTGTAAGGGAGCAGATGTGTTTAAGTCCTTTAAAGACTTTAAAGTTAATGCTGTCAGCAATGTCATTATGTTGTATGAAGACACTGTGCCTAAACCACCTCTAGATGGCAGCATGGAGGGGGAACAAAAGAAAGGAACCTGTTGCATGGAGAGAGAGGGCTGGGGGAATATTTTTTTAGAGGGGGACACAGTTTTTTTTTT
>NC_092865.1:23444761-23448003 GCF_032062135.1 Pyxicephalus adspersus | reverse complement strand
GTGGTGGTATATGTTTATTGATATTTTGCACTGTTCTATGATTGTCTGTTTTTTTTTCTCCCTAACTTTATTATTTATCCTATAATGTATGGTATTCACTTCTTAAGCTCACTGTATTATAGTGGTAACAAAAATAAACTCCCCCTATTGGTGTATTGGGTCAGACCAGGGTAAGTGGCACAGTAAGGGGAACCTAATTATTCAGCCCCTCCCAAGGGAGGAAGTGGTACATGATGCTGCAGATTTGCAGGTCTTTATTTGTGATGCAGACCCAGAGTTTGTTGGAAAGAATGGGTAAACCACGCACTCCATTTTTCAGGTCAGGATTTGGAGATGGTTGTGCAGCACCTAGAAGTAAGGTGTGCTAAGCAGAAGTGTTTTGCAGTTAAAACATTGGGAGCATGATGGAATGGACCCATGTAGCAAATCCTGACTTAAAGAACAGAGAATGAAAGTTTGGGACTTTATTATTTGAAACTTTTTAGTTTTTCTTCGATACTGTTGAGGAAAAGCAATGGATGAATTTGCTGAACGCTAAAAAAATACCTATTTTAGTTGAATAAACAACCCAGATTTTGACTGTAAAGCTGTTTCTAAGTGATGCACTGCTCCCGGTTGCCCAAATATTATATATATATATATATTTATATGAGAGAGAGAGAAAACACAAAATGGATAAGCTTGTTGAAGGAGTATAAGAATTCCCTGTAAGCCCATACCATTGCTCCCCTAAGTTGTTGCATGGTTCAGAGTGATGTAGGCAGGAATCCATATAGCACCTCCTTACCTCTTTGTGCCCCTGAAATGTTTTGCTGCCTAGGATCTCCCTCTGAGGAAGGGCAGATAGAAAAGAAGGTTTTGTTTCTTGTTTTAGATTTTCCTACATCAAATATGAATTTTGTGCCTTGTAGGTAATCCCTCCTTGGTTGTGATCGGCCCCATGGACAATGATCAGATTCCTCATCATGAGTGCTGGGTGACATTATAGCAGGTTGTGATTAGCACCATGGACAGCTTTGCAATTCCTCATACTGAGTGTTTACATTGTTCCTGGATGATAAATCAATTTACTTGAAAACATTAAATAATCTAATAAGTGAGATGTGATTCCCGTACAAACATCTCAGCAGCCAATCCTGTGAACGTACATGGGGGAACAAATCATAAAAAGTCTACTAAGAAATAGTTTGTGGAATTTTGTCATCTCATTTAAGTTTGCTGTTTCCCATGTGAGGTCATCTGTGAATAAATGTATCAATCCGTTTTTTCTATCCTTTTTTTTTTTTTTACATGACAGTGCCTGATCCCTAAGTACCCCCATTACCCCAGGGGTTAGCTAGCAGTGTATGTTTAGTCTGTTATCGTAATAAAATGTTCTTGTGTGGTCTTGAAATGTTAATTCCTGTATATAAATAAATATATACCCCTCCCTGGTGTGCTGGCGCTTATCTGAAATTGCTTTGTATGCTGCACCTCTTGGACACCCAGTCTTGTCTTCAATACCTTGTACCTGCGATAGGTGCAGTGAATCTTGGTACAGCCTAACCTCAGACCCCATGGAATGAAAGGAGGGTGTCTGCTTTCAGACACTGAACGGTATGTCCTTGTACACAGGGAATCCAGCTTGTGTAAAGCAGGACTGTACAATGCTTTCAGCATTGGGGAGGTTAAACTCAGATGTTAATGAGAGTGCTGTCGCTTAAGTCAGAACTTGAAGTAAGTCTTGTTCAAAGTGACCGTCAGATCTCCCCTTTAACAGAATAAGTATGGAGTGGTGGTTTTTCATAATTGAACTAAAGAGTTTGATCTCCTCTAGTGTTAATATAACAAAATAGAATGTGTGGAATGTTAGAAAAAGATTGGTTCATGGAACCTCATCTTGCAATACTAGTGCTCTACAGCCTTCTTACTAACTGCCTTGAGTCAGCGCCCAATATACGAAAAATGAGAACTGCACTGGAAGTCATCATGTGCGCTACAGTGCAGCGGAGTCAGAATTGAGAGCCTGCCCTGGGATTCCAAGCACATAAAATACACAACATAAAATTGAACGTACACCGAGATTGAGAACGATGAGTCTCATTCAGCCCTATATCCAGGAATCAGTGATGGCAATTAGATTGAGAACGATAAGTCTCATCCACTCCCTGAATACTGGTATCCGCTATGTCACAGAAATTGAGAACGATGAGTCTCATCCACCCCTAAATCCTGGTTTTAGCTATGGTGGCCTATCATGGAGCCAAGGCTCCTTCTAACACTACGGATCACCCTCAACATTTACTAGTACCAATCAGTGATCAACTGATGATCAACAAGCTAGCTGCTAATCAATTAGGAATAAAAAATCTAAGTCCCACATTTCACTTATTGTCATGTATGTCCCAGAATAAATGTTTCACTAGTAAAAGGCATTGATTTCTAAATCTGTGATGTTTAAGAGACTGACTGCTAAAGCTAAAGCCAGAGCTTGGCTATAGCGCAGGGGTTTAACAGCCGGTTAGTGGCCCAGCTATGGTCTGGGTGGTGCAGGTTCAATTCTTGCCTCTCCCATTTTCAATTTTCTAGCGCTCATTTCAGAATTTCACTCCTGAAATAGGAGAAGGAACATTGCAACAATTGAGTGGAGGCGAGTAGCTCAGTGGATAAGAGCAGTAACAAGGGCGCTGTAAACTCAGGTTCGAATCCTGTAGTTCCCCAGGTCATGTCTGAGTGAGTTGGGTGGCCAGATATCACTCAATCCCAGTTGAATCAAGGTCAGCTCACTCAGTGATGGAAACACCGCAGTCCCTCGGATCCTGCACACCTCAGATGCTCAAATCGCTGTGTAAAAGCTTGGAGGCAATGGACAACCCACCAGTCCACTCCAGTCCCAGGCCACTGTGGCCTGTAATGTCTGTGGGCAGCACATTAGGCTGTGGACCCCCCGCCTCTTCTGGTCTATAGTCTGTGATATCATTGCAACAACTACAATAAATGGAGGCTGTCTTACCGGGGCAGCCCATTCAAAAAGTGGGACTTAGGTTTTTTTGGCCTCACCCATACATATATATATATATACACACACACACACACACACACACTGTACAGCATCTGAACCCCCATCATAGTGGGACAAGGTAGCGGAAACATTATTTCCCACAGCCTGTGCCACCAGGGGTGCAGGCACTACACAGCAAGGACTACAAGGCTGGCTTGCTCAGGGATTCGAACTCAGGTCTCTAGCAGACCAGTCCGACACT
>NC_092865.1:23433859-23444493 GCF_032062135.1 Pyxicephalus adspersus | reverse complement strand
ATTTAAATAGAGAAGTTTTAGGCTTTCAGCCACTACTAAAAAATCCTTTTGTTTAAAAAATATGGTGAAGTGTATTTACAATGAGAAGGGCATCTCAGTGAGATAAAGAAACATTACCAATAATGAAGTCACAATTGCAGACAGCCAAAGACAGATACAACAATGAAAGGAAATTCTCCACTTTTATTGGGTCTCATTAGCAGGAATTGTACCATATATATATATATATATATATTTTCACATTGCTTCACTTCTGCTACACCGCTCTCTTGGAAAGGAAAACTTCCATTTTTTCATACCCCCTGACAACCCTGAAAAGGAAGGCGAAATATTGTAGTGACCCCATCCTCCAGATCATTGCTGAGGGCTTCTTGATGTCAGATACACAGCACCACTACCAGTCAGGTTTACTTCTGAATCCACAGGATGGCTCCCGATTGGCTGTCCACCATCAGACTATGCCCACTGGACACAAAATGTGATATTTCTGAAACACCAAGGAGCTTACGATCTTCAACAAACATCCCACTAAAAGGTCTGACTCCAGACAGTTTCATCGGAGCTTACCCATTCTACCACCACATCAGGCAGGGTGTAAGGTGGCAATCCACCACAGTTTCTTATTCTTTGTGTTATACGTGGTGATTGTTCACTCTGAAAAACAAAAATACAATTCTTTATACCTGGCTACTGAGGTGATAAATGTCACATGGGTTATGTAAAGCAGAAATCAAAACCAAAATTAAATTTTCTGTTATTTGTTATTCAATAGGGAAGTAGCGGTGAGGAGGATGAAGGGTATGGGAGCCAGCAGTATACATGGCAGAGCAGTGGGCACTATATGCATAGTTACAGGGAAGAATATATAAGACAGATGTGCACAGGGTATGGGGGCAGGAAAAATATACAGAAGAGTATAGAGGAGATTAATGGGGAAGTTTGTGCAGGAGAGAAGTGAGGAGGGTATCACAGTGGATAACATGTGCAGGAAAAGTGTATGGAGGGGATGCCCGAAGCAACATATGCAGGAGAGGAGTGCACAGGGTATGATAGCCGGCTGCCGTTGTGCTGTTAAATAGTAACTAAAGCACTAATATAAAGGAATGAGCCCTGAGAACAAATAATAAAGCATGCTGAAATTCCTTACTGGGAAAAGGACGGGACTCCTACAAAGACCTTAGGTAAAGCCAGAGATGTAAAATGGGGACATATATAAGGGTAATATCCACTAAAAACATAACTAGAACATGAATTTCGGACATAGCCCTGAGCTTCAGAGAAGCATGTATACACACCCCACATTGGTATATTAGTATGAGGGGGTGCTGAGAAGTTCCTGGCTTTGCCCCTATCCAGATAAAATAGAAAAATGAGTGTGGGGGCATAGGACAGCATAATATCTTAGTATGTAACTGTGCAAATATCAGGTCTTTGCGATTCCTAAAACTGTTTATTCTTTTAGTGAGAAGCTGTGATGGCAGAGGCACAAGCAAGCTTCACGTCATTGGAGTTACAGGCCGTCATGAAGTTTTTGTTTCTCCAGGGAAACTCAGCAAAGGACATTCACACTGAGATGTCACAAACACTCGGGGAGAAGTGTCCTTCCTATAGCAATGTCAAAACATGGGTATCTCTTTTCAAGACTGGGCATTTCATCGCAGTGGGCACCCCCAACCTCAACTGACCCAGCAACCTGCGATGCTGTCAAAGAACTGATTATTGAGGACCGGCAAATATCCGCAAAAAAGATAGCCCAGATACTTGACAACCTACGGGAACGCGTTGGGTTTGTTATCACCACTGTCCTAGACATGGGCAAGTTTTCAGCTAAGTGGGTGCCAAAATGTTTGAACAGTGATCAGAAGAAGGAATGAGTTGAAGAATCAAAAGCCGTTTCGGCCCATTTTGAAGCCGCACAGGACTTTTTGGCTAGGTTAGGGACTGGGGATGAAACCTGGCTCCACATCTATGATCCTGAAACCAAGGAACAGTCAAAGGAAAGGCGCCACAGTGGGTCCACACAGCCGAAAAAGTTCTGAACCCAGAAATCGGCCAAAAAAGACATGGCGTCTGTTTTCTGGGACAAAGACGGTACTCTTTTGGTGGACTACCTACCTCAGGGCTCTAGTATCGCCATACAGTATTATGCTAACGTCCTGGAGCAACTGAAGGAGGCAATTAAGATGAAACGCCGTGGAGAGTTAACCAATGGGATCCTTTTTTTGCAGGACAATGCACCTGCGCACACGCCCAACGTTGTGCCTGCCAAATTCAACACCCTGGGTTTCCAATTGGTCCACCATCCCCCCTGGCCCCTTTGGACTATTATCTGTTCCCGAATTTGAAGAAACACCTGAAGGGGCAACGTTTTGAGGTCTGACGTCATAAATGCTGCTGAGAGCTGGTTTGCGGCCCAACCAAAGGACTTTTATTTGAATGGTCTGGAAAAGCTGCAACTACGCTGTACCAAGTGCATCAATATCAGGGGGGAATATGTTGAATAAATGTGTTATTTCATAACTCTGACTCTTTTTTTTTCTGGGATAAGCCAGGAACTTCTCAGCACCTCCTCGTATATAGTAAAAGGGGAGTAAAGAAACACAAGCAGAATGACCCCTGTAACCTTTATACCTAAGACTTATGCTTTGTCACAGAAATAGGATATTTTAGGGATCTTATTCACCCACTGTACAGGAATAGCAGCCCACAAGGACTAAGCAATATGATGCAGATCCAGCAGAACCATCTTCATGGAAAGTCATGGAAGGGGTTTTACCCTGACAGACAGGATGAGACCCCAAGAACCCTATGAAGTCTAAATGGCAGGTATGAGGGGATACAGGGGAGGTATCAGAAAGAGGGAGAGAATAGGAAGGGATGGGGGGGATACAGGAGGCCCCATAGGAGAGGGAAGAATAGGGGGAGATAAAGACGTCAGAGTGTGTGACAGGGGCAGTGTGTGCAGAGTGTGTAAGAAAAGTACAATAGGAATGACAACCTAACTATGTAACTATGAACAAAGTGTGCGAGAGAGGAGTTCAGAGGGTGTGACAGTGGCAGAGTCTGTGTGTTAGAGAGGAGTTTAGTGGGTGTATAATATATATTCAATATAATATAATCAATATAAATAAACAGTGTCATACCTAAAAGCTTACAATGTAAAGTAGCTTATTTTACATTCAATTTAAGTAGTAGCAAAAAAGACTTGTTACACACTTTTGATTACATCATAAAGAGATAAGTCATTTTTTAGAAAAGGAAGTAAACTGTTTGTTTGAAATTACCTATATTCATTAACCCCCTAGGGGGTAATCCAAAGTCACACTTGGGGGTCACAAAAAACATAAAAAAAAAAAAAACACCTCCCTTGTTCCGTTGGCATCCTCTTGGTCCCTGCTGGTCCTCGGGACATGTCTTCTTTCTTTGATCTTAAGCTGACGAATGCAGAGACATTCTCCGGGTGAGGTCGGTGCATGTAAAATCCCAGATTTTTTTTTTTTTATACTTACCTCCACACACAGACCAGTCTTCCTCTCGCAGCACCGTGGACATCTTGCACAGTTCCAAAGAGCAGCAGGAACGTCTCAACGTGTATTTAGTTTAGCAAGCGTTTCTGCAGAACATCGCCAAACATTAGTGGCCAAACAGTGTACTACAGTCAACTGAAATTCATGCCAGGAAACTGAAGTAAACGGATTATCGGTGGCCGGATTTTCTAATGTCAACATGTTTATAAATTATACATGCTACTGTACAGTTATATTACAGGTTTCACTTTTTTTTTTGAACAGATTTTTATTTAAAGCTATGATTACATTTATTAAATATTGGACATATTTCGGTGAGTTATGCCTAAGAATGATAAGCCTACAGTGTTAAATAAATTTCCATGGAAAAAAATGTAAAGCTTTTGGCGTGAAAATTTGGACAGAATTAGAACGCTAGGGGGTTAAGCATTGTTTACCCTCACAGTGACCACTAGAACATGCCCACACTGTTTGAAAAGCCTGTAACCCCCTAAGTCTCTATGATCTCATAAGGACCAATTCCCTCTATACTTTAATTTGGCCCTAAAATTGTATATATCGGAAATGTCACATTCAATAAATAAAGAGTTAAGTCAACCTGACTTGTCGTAAGCTGTGCGATTGGTCTGTATATCTGTCAATAAACCTGACAACTAGTTTCTGTAGACGATTGGAATTGCTGCATATTTTATACGATTGATTTTAATTACAACAGGTGTGACAAAGACAGGATGTACAGGCTGTGTAAGAGGAGTTCAGAGGGCATAACAGGGGCAGCATGTGTATAGAACAAAAGGGGCAGTATGTGCAGTGGAGAGGTATGTGTGAAGTCAGAATTCAGAAATAAAGGGGCAATCAATTGTAGAGGGATCGGGGATCAGCAATCAGCAGAATATACCCCCCCATAATCAGAAGCAGAGCATATTCCCTTTTTACAATATTATTTGCCTTACTAGGAAGCCCTGAGGCCCTATCATGGAAGGAAATCCATACAGAAGGGGAGACCTGGGGACAGCCATGGAGAAAAAGAATAGGCAGGGCACACAAGAACCTGCAACCATGTCACTAATTGTCTCATCTAATTGGTGGATGCAGTCTTATAAGTGCTATAAGTAAAACAGAGCCTGAGCTTAGACTTCAGACACACTCACTGCACACAAAATCCAGAAAGTACTTCATTACTGGGCCACAAACAACAAACATATAGAAACACATAGGACAACGTTTCATTTTATAATTAAATTATTATAAGAACTCTTCAGGTACATTCTTTAGGGCTCACAGCTTTAGAACATACAAAACAGCATGCAGAATTCAGGGATCACAGCTATGGGTCATACAACACAGCGTGCAAAGTTCAGGGGTCAAAACTATAGTATGTACAACAAAGCACATGCAGGGCAGCACTCAGAAGAAAGCGTAGCTGAATAACATAAAAATAAAAAAAAGGCTGTGGCCGAAAAAAAAATACATTTAAAAAATAAATCTACTGTATAAATTAAGAAAGAGCTGACTATAGTCCGATAATAAACATAGAACAATACATGGAGGATCCAGCAGTTCACCATATGTTATGTACAGCCATCTAAAGGACTAGTAAGGGATTTTTTTTTTTTTTTTTTTTTTTTTTTTTTTTTACTAATCCATAAATTAATTTCCCCGTTTTTTCTGAGGATCACTGCTTCTGGTGTAAAGACCATCAACTCTAGGATTTTCAGAAACTAATACAATGTTTCTCAACCTTTTTAACATAATTTTCAGGTCTTCAGAAAACCCCTCCCATATTTACTATAGCCACAGCTTACAGTGCATTAGTGTGGTGGTCAGTAGGAAGAATGGCTCTTACATTGCAGGCCATTAGGAACGCTATCACCGTTACAGATAGCTAAAGTGATCATTGGTTTCAGTTAAATTGGCCTGGGAGATCAAAATGACCCCTGGCTCAAAGAACCCCTAGCAACCTCTACACAGGAAGACATCTTGTGGCAAACACCTGAAGATGCACACCGTAGGATGGGGGGGTTATGCAGGGCGATCTTGTGTGGCCAGAGATGCGCAGTATGGGGTCTTCAGGCCACACATATTCCTAGCTCCCCAGCTCACATAGGAATGCCCTACAATCCATATCAAAACAATCACTGCAGCTACTGAAGTAAACAGACAACATGCCAACATCAAATATCAACAAGCAAAACAGCTCCCCCGTCCTCAGAAACACCTTTAAAACTTCACCAATTGTGGCCTTACATACAGCCTCACAGGCCCCATCTGGATGCTTCCATAGCTGCCCTAATCTGAAACGAATGCGAAGCATACTCACTCTCCGCCAATCCTTCAACCCTCAAACAACGCCGAAAAACTGTCAAGAACTAGGACCGTGACAATGCCTACCCTAAAACCCCTCCCCCAGGATCCATCTTAGAGCGTCAGATCCACAGCACCACCGACTCTCCCATCAACTATACATCACCCATCTGCAACCTAGCCGGACTAACCAATTCCCCAATCCTAAGGGCCCCAAAGAACGCGAGCACAAAAGCAGCACCAAACAGAATCCTCTCATATTCCGACACTCATACTGTCTGCAAGTGCTCCATCAATTTAATCAACAGATTTTACCACACTGGCCACCTAGTTTTTACTTCACGTCTTTGCCACGTACTGTATCCCTAATCATTTAAACAGAAAGGCCAACCCTGCAATTTTTTTCTATTGAGCAATGAAATTGACACTCCTTGTACCACAGCCCGGCAAACAAAACACAGCACTGAGCATGTATACTGCAACCACTCCCTCCATCCTGCTGTGTAGGCCATCCAAGTAGCCCCAGATACCAACCTGCATAGCAACGTCATCAAGCTCCCTGTATGATCCGACAAAGTCCTTCCCGGCAAGGTACCCCGAACTGCTCCCGGCGCTGGTTCGCGAAAGACCAATGAAAGCGGATACTGTTATTCGCCAAACACTTGCCCAATATTTCCAATGATACCACAGAATAGAAAAGGTCTAGAATCAAGATTAGACACCAACCCCTGCTCCTGCCACTTCTTTGACCACTATTCTGCACTCCAAGATACCTGGAAGTATGCACCATACCCCACCGATCCCGCTGCATCTGTGAACAAATTTATGTCTGAGTTACTCACCGGGCCCTCCATCCACAATGCTCTCCCATTGTACTCTTCCAAAAATATGCACCACATCCTCCCTTAGCTCCCGTGTCAGACGCACAAAGTGTGACGGGCGTTTTATACCCGCCGTCACTGCTGCTAGCCTCCTGGCAAATATCCGACCCATGGGCATAATTCTGCAGGCAAAATTCAATTTGCGCAGCAATGACTGCACCTGCCTCACCTTTTTCCTACTCCTTACCTTTTGCACCTCTTCCTTCAATGCCTGCAACTTACCACTAAGCAGCCTGCATTCCATCACCCTCATCTCTATCTCAATGCCCAAAAAGGACAGTTCCGTAGTTTGTCCTGTTTTCTCTGGCGCCAGTGGGATTCCAAAATGATCTGCAATGTATGCGTTCGAGTATCTATTTAGAAAGGGGAGCATTCTGTGTAGTCTCACAGGGGTCCTCCCTTTTAACATCCATGCTGGCCCCCACACACGGAGCATTCGTGCCAAAAACCGCAGGTGGCTCCAAACTCCCTCATTGTACTGCCAGCGAAGCCATCTCTTTCTAGTTGCTGGGGTTCCTGAGAAACCAGCACCCCCAGCCTCCTCCAAGAAAGGGCTGGCTGCCCACTTGTGCTGATGTCATAAGCTTCATCTATAAGGCTCTGTCCTTATAGATGTCCTATGATCCCAGTGCAAGGACAGGCGCACAGCCTTCCGTTGACGAAACTTCTGGTCAACCAAGCCTGTCCCCTGTACCCTGAGGGGGCCCTCGAAGCACACATACACTTCACCCTGCGCATTGTCCCTCACACTCCTGGTCTTCAGAACCGGCCCCCATGTGTTCCCTGCCCTGTCCCACGCCATCCATTCCCGTGATCCCCAAGTCCCCTTTAAATGAATGCCCCCCCTCCAAATCTCCCAAACCCCCCTCACCTTGCTGTAACCCTCACCACTCCTGGTCCCCCCACTAAACCGAATCCCTCGGACTCCCCCCGCTCCCCCAGGCCGGCCGTCTGTTGCAGCAAAATCCAGCAATATGGACAGCATCCCTTTGAGCACCTGAAATACCCTCAAAGAATCCCTCTGTGTGACCCCCCAACCCTGTCCTGCCTCCCTTCTCCCTGAACCCTATCACCTGATAACCCCCACGCCCCTTTACCTATAGCCAAACATACATCGGTAGTACAGCAAGAATCCTCAATCCCCCTACCCCCTGCCCTCCTACAGCCCTGTCGTGCCGGATCACCGTCTGCGGCCCCTGTGGCCGGAGCTCCAGATGCCTCTGCATACTCTCCGACTGTCGACACTTTCCCTTCGGACAGGGGCTCCATGCCCGCACTGTCCCCCATCTCTGCAGTTCCTGCTACCTGCACCCCCAACTTGCCTCACGTCATCCTGGAAATGCATCCCCACTAGGAGGTGCCCAACAGAGGACGTCCCAGGCGCCATGTTTTTGGAGCCAGCTTCATTCTCCCCCTACCAGTTTACTGACGACCACGGCCATCTTGGAAGATCCTGTGCCAGCCCTCACGACATCTCCAGCACTGGCTGGCTCTGCCCCCTCTGCTCCGGTCCACAGGCTTCTTGCTCGTCCCTGGAGCCTGCGCCTCGCCTCTCCGTCTCGCTACTGGACCAACGACCACACCCGCGGACAGGTCGGCACCGGCTTCCGACTTGCTCCCAGCGCTGAGCCTCCTCCAGACTGACACCACGGGTCCTGGGTGCCGCAGAGGCCAAACGCTCTCGATCCAAAGTAGGCTGGGATCGAGCCCCTTCTGAGCTGTGCCCGGGGCTCACATCCTGGGGACTCCGCCTCAAGTGGCGATTCCTCCCAGGCTCCCCAGCAGCAGCCTGTTTCACAAGGTGGCACGAAGAGTCCCCGATGGGGCTCCCAATACGGTGCCAAGCCCTGTGAACCTCTGGGCTCCAGCTCTCCTAAGGCCTGGACCTCCAAGGCTGTGCACCTTCCGCACTGATGTCTAAAGAAGCTGGAGAGGCTCCCTGTAGCAACGCAGTCATCTGAGCCCCAAATCAGGCAGAGACCTTCTCTGCTGACACAGCCCTTAGCTGGGCCTACATGGCATCAAGCTGCCCCATTACAGTAAGTGCAGGGTAATCCATTAATCTTTTTCCTTTGCTGTCAAGGGGCCCCTGGCCCCTCTGCATCCCTATATCCCATCTCTTTAACCCACCCACTGTTTACCTTAACTACCACTCCCTGATCTTTACCCCTTCTACCTTTATCACCCCAAACTTTCCCACCTGGAAAGTAAAATCCCCCCCAACAAAAATCTGAACAAGGAGGGATGTGAGCTGCTTTATCCTGCTAAGAGGAATAATATATATTTCTACGGGGTGAATGCCGGCAGTTTCTCAAGTGGTTTGAGTATATATATATATATATATATATATAATGGATTTATTTTCTGTTCTTCTGTGTCTTCTAGTTTATGAGGGGTTTTGCCATTGCATTAACCTTTGTATACAATACTATGTAGCGTAACACTAGGAGAACTTTAGAACTACCTAAAGATTTCCTTCAAGATTTCCTTCTGCATGGTCTTGCTCTCTATTCAGGATTAGGTTGGTGATTTTGATGTCTTCATTGGTGATTATATATATATATATATATATATATATATATATATATTTATTTGGATCGACAACGATTTCTAATCCAACATGAGCATACAAACGTGAGCTTCTGCTTGTTTAAAATGTTTCTGTTGTATTTATTTATGACCAGCACTGTAGCCTGTTGGCATGAAAACCAGGCAATTGGCCTGATATGGGGGCACCCTCAAGATGCCATGGGTGATGAAAACCAATTCTCCCCCCTTGCACAGGTCAAGAACCAGCACAATCATGATGAAAAAGACGACAGATCAAGGAGATGACATGGGGATACAACTTAGGCCATTAAAATGTTTCCCGATTTGCATTCATTCAATAATTAATATCTAGACAATGTTGTCCTTGATGTAATTGTGGCAGCTCCGCATGTATAGATGTCAGATAATAGTGACAGGAAGTGAGAAAGTTCCTAAAATGGGCACAAAAGCAAAAATCTCCAATACAAATTGTAGCTACAGAAGAATGTAACTTAGTAAGCATCATGACATGAGGTTGATATTTCATTGTGCAGTCAGGGGTCTGTGCTTACCGGTAATGTGCTGAAAATTAGGATGGACATCAGTGGACAGTCACTGAGGGTCCTAGAATAACCAAATAAAAGTAATGCAGACTTTGCTATATTATTCTGTATTGCTGGATGTGACGGGGTTCAAAGCTATCTGAAGTCTGCTGTGGATTGCGCATGAACAATCTGTTTTGCTATTCAATGGAAATAAATGACCTTTAATAAACATGTTCCATACATCAGTGAATTCTTGCTGCAGGTGTTTGTAATAGATACTGCACACATACTTTCGATGCAGCTGTGCTCTGGTCTAACTGCTGTAAAATTAGACTGGGATAGGAGCAGAATAGAGTCCGATCTCCCCACCGGTCTCTTTAGTAGTAACTATTTTAGGTTTGTCATTTAGTGATCAAGAATAGTGGATTGATGTGGTACACCTAGGCTACTGTAATCCACCACACAACCTTCTTCATTTCTTTATTTTTTTTTTATATCACAGGACAGAATCCTTGAAGCATTCAAGTGTTTTTAATGAGTTGTGGACACTGGCTCTGGATGTGTAATCTGATATTTAAAACCTAAAAACAATTGATTTCCTATCATCCTGGTCATGTAGAGTTCATTATATGGCTGAAGTCCCTTAAATGTACAGCACTGCATCCATATATCAGGAGAGCGAAACCTAAAACCTAGTGCTAGGGTAGGGTCCATCCAGGGAATGCCTCGGGCCGCATTCATTGAGAAGATGTGTGATCCGCGGCACTAGAGGTTAACCTCCCGACCGTTAAGCCCGACCTTGGTACGGGCTAAAAAAAGTTGCTCTTTTGGTTAACCCCGAGATTTTC
>NC_092865.1:23423246-23432611 GCF_032062135.1 Pyxicephalus adspersus | reverse complement strand
CGTGCATTACTAGTGTAATATCAGACTTCAACACCAACTGTGTCAAAATCATAATCCCTGCAAGTCTGGAATTGCACCATATATCCACTCTGCATTACTCATGTGATACAGAAAAAAAATATTTATGGCCCCTTCCCCCTTTTTTTTTTAGACCTAAAGGGACACTGGAGCAAAAAATGGTCTATAGTTTCCACAGACTCCAAACATTCCACTCTCAGACAAACTTTTCATCTAGGGGGCAGTTCTCCCAGACTCCCCTAACGTATAGTCTGCCATGGAAGGCGAGCCAGGCTGAATCACTAAACTTTAGGAAATTCTTTCCAATTTACGCAAACCCGCAAAACCCTCACTCAGTGCCAAGCCTGATCTCCTCCGCTGTGATTTGCCACTAATAAAGTACTTATAAATACTAAGTGACGTAAGCCAGAAGCCTGTGACCCTGAGCCATCAACCTTTTCACTTGGCCTCCATTTTACCAGCTGTGCAGAAAAGGTTTGAACCGCAACTGAAAAATCCCTAACCATCCAAGAGGGTTACCAAAATTATACTTAATGAAAACTAGAGAAAAAAAAACAATACTGGGTTGACCTTTCCTACGCTACCCTTTTTTTCTGGACAGGTAAATTACATTTCAGTTAACAAGGAGCATTCTGTTTCACCATTCTGTTTCCCTTAGGCTGAAGGGAAGGTGGCAATATGCAAACAAAGCTGACATACAAAAACATGGGGATCAGGTAAGTTTTAATCAAATCATTCTCTGTTAGTCTAACAAAGAGGTCGATTGCGAATACATAGAGCAGGGGGGCTCAATGTACACCCCTGGTGCACACCTGAACTCACTTCAAAGGGCTGACCAATCCATCCATTAACAAGTGAGGAACTCTCTGCACCTTTATACAAAATCTTCAGCAAATGGATGAAACCATACTGTAAACCGCACTTACTAAGCCACAACCATAGGTACTTGTGATTCACTCGATCAAATGCTTTTGTCTGGTCCAATGCCAGCAGATATTTATTCCACCCAGCCACCCCGCACCTCTCCAAAGCCTCCTGGACTGCCAAAACTGCAAAAAAGGTGCTTTTACCCTGGATCGAATAATGCTGCTGGTCAGATAATAAATTGCTTGCAACTGTGCCAGAACTTTCCTATCAAGATTGAGGAGGCTAATTGGAGGCCAATACTCAATCTTGATAGGATTCTTCCCCTTTGACAAGAGTACCATAGCAGATTGCCCTATTGAGGGAGGAATCGACCCCTCACTGTTAAATACCTCCGCTATCAAGGGAGCCAG
The DNA here is from genome assembly GCF_032062135.1 of Pyxicephalus adspersus. Lineage (NCBI taxonomy): Eukaryota > Metazoa > Chordata > Amphibia > Anura > Pyxicephalidae > Pyxicephalus > Pyxicephalus adspersus. The sequence continues at coordinate 23,431,316 of NC_092865.1, read as the reverse complement.
AATGGACTTAAAAAATTTATAAAATTCAGCTGTTAGTTCGTCCAGGTGATTTTTTGATAGCCAGCTTACCAATAGCACGGTTTACCTCCTCTGCTCTGATAGGCCCTGTCAAATTTACCATAGAATGTGAACTATTACCCAGTCCGGGAGTGGAATCCAGAAGCCTCTCCATCTTGTCTCGATCCATGTTTTTCCTTCCTAGGAGATTAGCAAAACATGGTCTGATGAGTTCCACAATCCCAGATCTGGACCTAATCAGGGATCCAGTACTGTCCTCAAGATCTGTAACCATCTTAACTTTTATGCCATCCCTACAGTTCTGGTAAGGGTCAGGTGAGTGGTACTTCCCATAATCCCTCTCCAAAACAAGGGAGGCATGCAGATCGATCATAGTGATGTTTGTTCGGAAGCAACTTAACTTCTGCAATCTCCTCCGGATCAACTCCAAATGAGACAAGATGATCAAGCCTCCTCCGCAACCTGTGGTACATAACAAACAAATCAAATTGTTTTCTTGCAACTCCGCTGCCAGGCATAGCTGCAAGAGACCAGAACGAGCAACCACATCTGCACTCTTGCTTTGTTAGTTGGATATCTGCTCAGAGAATGGGTCTCCTGCGAAAATAAAATATCAGCATCAAACTCACTAAGCAAAAATAAGGCTAAAGCATGTGCAGTGAAAGATTGGATGCTGTCAACATTGTAGCCATCTTTAAGGGAGCGGGCACTGCGCCACCATCCGGGTGAATGAGTTAGATGCTTCTTCACTTTCCCACTACCCAAACTCTCTGAAGACCTCAATCCCTTTAGAGAAAAGCTCCCCCACTCATCCATAGATTCCACTTCTGAGGAGTCTTCCTTACCAGAAAGGGCCTGGAACTTATTCTTTGGAACCACCCCAGTGTCTGGAACATTACTTTTAGAAGCCGACTTCTTTTTCCTCCCCCTTTTCCTCCTTATCTCCAGCCACTTCATATCCTCGGCTGACAAGCCAGGTCCTTTTGCCCCCCTTACTCTCCCCCATTATTTCCTCCTTTATCCCCTATTCTACCCCATCTTCTCAGCACAGGAGCAGCCACTACCTCAGCACCAACATTCACATTCTGCTTGCCCCTGGAGAGCCCAGACACAGGAACTGAGGCCCCAGATACCCCAGACACAGGGACAGAAGACACAGGGGGAGGGGGAAGACAAAACACCAACGGACACAGAAGGATTTGGCGCAGTCACCCCAGATGACAAGGGAACAGACACACGATCGCGCTCCCTAGGAATTGAGGACACAAGGGTAACACTTTTATCTGGCTGCCTCATCAGATCCTCTTTCCTTTTTCTAGATTATGGAAGGCCTCCCAGCATGCACTATGGGCATGGCCAAAAACCCCACAAAGGTTGCATTTCACCCTATTGCATTCTTTTTTCAAGTGACCAAGCTCATAACAAAGTGAGCATTTTTACGGAGCAAGAAGCCGCAAAATGACCCTTCTCCCCACAACAATGACATAGTTTGGGCTGCCCAGCATAGGTCACTAGGCAGTGCCTGCCAATAAAAGCTGAAGAGGGCACATACTGCACCACATTACCCACATAATGTAATTTCAAAACTGTCAACCACTTGTCCATGTCCTTGTCTCTGCATTTCCCCATACTGGCCCATACATTCCTGGTGAAGATGGTGATGGATTTCACCAGGGAGGCCTAATGTGTCTACTGAACAACCCCTTCCAACAACAACCCCTTCCATTCCTCACTAGGCTTGCAGGAGCCCTCATATTTAACAAAAGATAGATCATACTCCCCGGATCCCACAGGAGATATGAAGGCATAAATGTCAGATGCCTGAAACTGCATTTTCAACACCAGAGATATCACCAGGCTTCTCTGCGGGGATGTACCCCAACCCAGCCACTTTAACTGTACAAGGTTCCTCCTTACTTAACCTCCTGGGGAACTCACACTCTGGGTATAAACCAGGCTGTTCTTACGCTGAACATTGCTACTTAAAGCAGTGGCATATGACCTTGGGGCCACAGAACCCCCAACCTGAAGGTCTCCCCTCCTCTTCTCTGGCTGCAGGCACACCTTAGCATCAGGTGTGCTCTGTCCATTGACATCATTGTGCTGAGAGGGGCACCCTACAGTGTTTGCAGTAGAAACAGGCATGGCAGGTCAAATGTCATTATTCAAAGGTGGACTACAAGTCACAGCAGGTTAATCAGAAACAGTATCACCCTATTCCCCCAAAGAAGTATCCATTGTAGGGGAGGCTGTGTCAATATTACAAACAGTGGAACTACAAGTCCTAGCAGTCTTAACATAAAAAAAGAATATTGCTCACAGGTATCACAGCAGAAATACCTTCTATTGGTACAGGATCACCGCTGGCTGCTCGTTCGCTGCCCCCAGGGGCACTCTGCTACAGCTTTGCTCTCTCACATGCCAAGGCTATTCCCACATTCATTAAGACACATCTTGGTATATTAGGATTCTTGAGTTCTATAACCTGATTTGGTTACAGCATAATCCTGAAAGTTTGCATCAAAGACAAACTTGCTCTGCTTCTGTCCTGCCACCACCAATCTTCCAACATTGGCTTAACCAGCGCTCAATGCTTCCATCTGTGCTGGGGTAATCACAGATTCACCTGTTGCTGTTGATTGCAGCCCAGCACAAGCTGATTTCATGTGCTGACTATTGTTGGAGGATTCACAGGCGCCATCTTGTTTATCACTTTGCTTATTTTTTTCAAATCTTTTTTCACCTCATTTGTGAATTTTTCCTTGAAAGGGCCACTTTTTGCTTTTAGTACATTCATTAAATATTTTTATTTTTACTATTTTTGATTCAATGTCCTAAAATTGTTCTTTAATTACCTTTCTCTTAGAGTTGAATGATCTCTCAAACAGTTTTTTTCCCTTTTAAGGAGTTGTCTCCAATAAACAACGTTTTTATTCAGAGAAGTAAGCTGATTGATTCTCTCCAACACTTTCCTAGACAAGGCGTCCATATCTTCCCCTGGTCCATCTGCCAGATCTCCCAGAGTCACTGCATACAGGGGGGAAACCTGGTCTGTCCCAGGTTTAAGCATGGTCCCAGGCCTGAGAGGCTGGCCAGACCTGGCTGCTGTATGTGGATGTCTCAGGAGCTCTCTCTAGCTTGTTTGCACTGATCTCCAATGAATGTGAGTAGTCAGGTGTGCTAACCAGACAGCAGTGTTTTGCAGATAAAATCTTAGGAGCAAGATGTAAAGCACACTTGTAGCAATTCCTGAATTATGGAACTGTGAGTGCCAGTTTTGGACTTTTGGACCCACAGTGAATCTGTTTGTTTTTAATAGCAGTAATTTTATTTTGTTGCAGAAATGTTGCTGAATGTCTGCATAGGCTAATCATACATTTGATACATGCAAAAAATTGCCAGTTGATCAAGTCAACTAGTCTTACCGGTTATCTTACTACAGACAAAAATAGTGCCTACAAGAAGAAATTAGAAGCTGAGAGCATTTCTGACACATCAATGGGTATTTTCCTGTAAAAACCATATTCACCCTTGTGCTAATCACAAATCCAAACCCAGTTCATAAAAATTTTTCAAAAATAAATTATAAAAAAGCTGAAGCTTGCATGGGCGGGTAATATATTGTCCCACAACAGGCGACGCTCATACAGTATATATTCCAGATTTATTGCAATATTCATAATTTGCTTCTGATTACGACAAAATTTGTATATATATGAATATTATATATAGGGTGTTTCTAGTCCAAGCAGATCCAAATAGAAAGGTCAGGGTCCCCAACAAAAAAAAAAAAATAAATGCACCACCAAATGTATAAAATGTGCAATCACCAGACATTCTGATGCTGGTCAAAAGGGTATTCTGTCCTATTTTATCTCCCCTTCCATGTAAGCTGACAATTCTCTAAACTCAGGGTATACGTTCTTAATGCATATTCAAGTCACCAAACATACGAGATGCAAGCAGATGAAATATCAAATGAATGTGTAGAATTCATTTTTTTATTATAAAACACAGAGTTATTCCACAGCATCCAGATTAAAATTTCAATTTTAATGAGGTCTGTTTCAAACCCATTCCAGCCAACTGGTCAGCAAACCTTTCCATTACTAAAACACATTAGCATTGTTATTTGTGCCTTTGGATACTCATGGAATAAACTGCTCTCTCTCCCCAATGCTGCACTGCACTTCCACCTGAACAGCTAGTACTGCTGCGATTTCCAGGTAGATGTACACAGCTTTTGTGTATCTAACAGAAGAAGTATAAGTAAGGGAAATACTTGTGCCTCCATATTAGAAAATAAGGGAGTATATTATATAGTATTTATCCTGTTTAAAGTTGACACCCAAAAATGTATTCCCAATCACAATTATATTGCTGTATGCTATTTGGATTATTTCTCTGGTTATGGATATATATTTGAGTATATAATCTCTCACATATCTCTGATTTTTTTTTTTCAGACTTTCTTCTCTGACTACCTTTTCTAACTACCTATTCTGACTTTTTTACTGACTACCGTTTCTGACTCTTTTTCTTACTACCTGCTCTGACTACCTTTTCTGACTTTTTTTCTGAATACCTTCTCTGACTTTTTTTTCTTACTATGTTTTCTAATGTTCTCGACTTTTTTTCGGACTACCTTTTCTGACTGAGCTCTCTCTAGCTTGTTTGCACTGATCTATAATGAATGTGAGTAGTCAGGTGTGCTAACCAGACAGCAATGTTATGCAGTTTAAACCTTAGGAGCAAGATGGAAAGCACCCTTGTAGCAATCCCTGAATTAGTGAACTGTGAGTGGCAGTTTTGGACTTTATTATTTGAAACTTGTAAGTTTTACTACCATACTGCTGGGGAAAAGATAAGTATGAGTTTGGTTCCTTCTATGACTACCTTTTCTGACTTTTTTCTGACTACCTTCTGTGACTAACTTTTCTGAATTTTTTTATATTTTTTTCTAACTACCTTTTCTAACTTTCTGAATTTTTTTTTACTACCTTCTCTTACTACCTTTTCTGACTACCTCTTCTTACTTTTTTTCTGACTACCTTCTCTGACTTTTTGTTCTGACTACCTTTTCTGACATTTGTTTTTACTTTTCAAATTACCTTCTCTGTCTACCTGCTCTGACTGCCCTATCTTACTACATTCTCTGACTTTTTTTTCTGACTACCTTCTTTACCTTTTCTGACTATCGTCTCTGACTACCTTCTCTGGCTACTTTTTCTGACTTTTTTTGACTACCAGCTCTGACTACCTTTTCTGACCTTTTTTCTGAATACTTTCTCTGACTTTTTTTTCTTACTATGTTTTCTGACTTTCTCGACTTTTTTTCTGACTACCTTTTCTGACTTCTTTTTAAACTTTTTTTCTGACAACCTTCTCTGACTTTTATTCTGACTTTTATTCTGACTTTCTCAACTTTTTCAGTGCTTAAAGGCCTAAAACCTTTGACCATTCATTGGGGATCCAAGCAGAAGGTCATCTCTTTGGAGCTTAGGTAAGTATGGTCCTAAAGAAAAAGTCAAAGAGGCACTGTGTTTTCCTATCAAGAGACAAGGCTTACAAGAAAGCACACTTTTTGGTATGTGGATCTTTTAGGGCTCATTAACACTTCTCCTTGTGTGTAAATTCCCATATTTAAATGCATGTTATTACAATACATTAGTTTGCATGGCATATGTGTTGCGATTCATTTTGAGCGTCAACGCAACACAAATACAGCAGTGACACGTGTTAAGGAGCCTTTGTTCACATCAGATGAGTTTTGAATTACCATACAGAAGTATGGTCATGCAAAATTCACTTGAAGCAGGTCAACTAGAGTTCCAGAGCCACTGAGAATTTCTAAATGATTTTAGAAGCAATTCAAATTGACATTATTATTATGAGTATTATTATTAGTAAATAGGTTTTATTATTATTATTAGTATTAGTATAATTATTAGTAAACATAGCACCAACATATTACGCAGTGATGTACAGTAAATAGGGGCTTGCAAATTACAGACAAATACAGACAGCAACACAAGAGTAGAGGACCCTGCCCCGAGGAGCTTTCAATCGAGGAAGTGGGAGATTAACACACAATAGGATGGGAGATATGTAGTGGTGGGAAGTAGTGACAGTTTTAAAAGACAGAAGAAGATGGGTAGGCAAGTTTGAAACAATGGGTTTTGAGCGCTCTTTTAAATGAGCAGATAGTAGGAGCAAGCCGAATAGGACGAGGAAGACCACTCCACAGAGTTGGGGCAGCTCTAGAAAAGTGCGTGTGATGAGGTTATGAGTGAGGAAATCAGTTGCAGGTCATCGAAGGGGGAGGGAGAACGGCTGAGTATGTTTTTACCAGGTCAGAAAGGTAAATGGGACAAGAGCTGTGGAGGGATTTGAAGGCAAAGCACAGGAGTGAGGAGAACTGCAAAGAGATGCAGCAGAAGAGGAGCGGTGGAAAGGAAGGATGAGTCTGGCTGCAGTATTTATAATAGATTGTAGAGAAGAGAGTTGGGTTAGTGGAATATCAGAAAGGAAGATGTTGCATTAGTCGGGTAGTGTGTACAAGGAGTTTAGTGCTCTCTGGAGAGAGGTAGGGTTGGATTTTTGAGATGTTACTTAGGTGCAAGTGACAGGACCTTATAGCTCGGTTACCTCCTGCATGTACCACCAACACATAGGGAGGTGCTGCAAATTGTCTGACCTCTGGAACCACCTGACTCCATAGCATTCCGGCAATCCCAATACACCTCACAGTGGCTTCAGACCTGGTCATCCGCCAATGGAACCCTAAACTGCTCAGCCACATGCTGCAGGGTGGCCAATAACACCCTGCACACTGAGCTGCCCGCCAGCCCATTCAACAAAAAATCATCCAGGTAATGGATGACTGAGTTCACTTGCGCCACAAACCGGACCACCCATTCAAGAAAGCTACTCAACTGCTCAAACAGGGCACAGGAAATGGAACAACCCATAGCAAGGCACCTATCAACAAAATAGTCCCCCTCCCACTTATATTCCGACAACCGAATGCAATCTGGGTGAACTTGCAAGAGCCTAAAAGTGGCCTCAGTGTCCGCTTTTGCCAACAAGGCCCCAGGCCCATATCTCCTCACCCATTTGAACGCCGCGTCAAACAAATTGTAGGCCACCACACACACTTACGGATCGATACCATCATTCACCAATCCCCCACACGGGAATGATAAATGATGGATCATCCTAAACTTCCCTCCCCTCCTTAAGGACCTTGGCCGCCACCTTGTTCGGGTATTTAAAAATAGGGGCATCCTTGCGACCCTTACTGGTACCGCCCCCTTTTCCAGCACCCTTCCCGCTCCTTCCGAAACCCTGCTTGAAACATCTTGCCAACCCGTGATTGCCCCCACAGCCTGAACATTCGTGGCACAAAACGACACTCCCCCAAACTTACAACCCCCTTCGTTATATAGCCAGCACACCCCCTTCTTCCTACTACCGACCAATGGCCCATTGACCTGTGGCCCGCCAGTCCCCCCTAGAAACGACTGCCTACCCATAGACATCAACCTCATCCACAATCCTATGTCCTTGTGGTCCCATCCTAATGACGGCCGCATCACACCGCCTTGCTCTGGCGGAACTGCTTGTCATATCTCAACCAACACGTCCCTCCCATATTGCCCATATGCTTCCCTAACCGTATCCAGATAACAAAAAAGTGCTGCACACTGATCAGGCTGTTTCTCACTAATAACGCATGCTAAAATGCTAAAATCCAGTTAGGAAAAGTGCATGGGATTAATCTGTGTCTCCTCTGTTTACTCTCCTCCTAACACCCTCCCCCCCGGCCCCCTCCCCAAATTAAACCTTTGAAGTGGCAACAACATAAAAATGTCTACATATTCGCCCTTTAAAATCCCCCAACAGTCCTTCAAAGCACACATACACCTCGCTCAGGCCGCATCACTAATTGCAACCCTATCTCCTAACCCCCCTCCTCCCCTCCCCCCCTCACCGTTTGTCTGTCCAAGCTCTCAGCCTGCCCTCTCCTCCCCCCCGACCTGGTGCACCACC
>NC_092865.1:23404028-23422968 GCF_032062135.1 Pyxicephalus adspersus | reverse complement strand
CCCCCCACCCCCTTAACCTTTGTAGCCTCCCCACCCCCCCAGAGGATCCCCCACTCATCCTATCTTGCAGCTCTGCTGCCTTGGGTCCTGCCGACTCTTGCCTGGGGCCCTGCACTGCATCCGGAACCTGGCCCGCATCTTTATCCACTCCCGATGAGGTAACTTCTCCTTCTGACCGCAGCACTTCTGGGATCAAAGTCGGGCCCATGTCACTTCCTGGTGAACCCCATGACGCGGCCCAGCTCGACCCTGCGTCACTTCCGGTTTCCTGCTGACCATGAGGCCTGGGCTCCAACACCATCTTCCTTCCTCTTTTGTCTTCCCAGGATCCTGCCCCTCCAGGGGCACATCCACGGACCTCCTTCTCTACTGGTAAGTCTCCTTCCCAGGCCGCATCCCCTGACCGTCCAGCCGCCGCACCCTTCCGCTGGGTCCCCACATTACGTGAGGTCCCGGCTTCAGGCGAGGCCCTCCAACGCTGTTCTGGCAACCCAGGTGAGCGGGGGCTGCACTCCCTGGCAGTCGCAGCCCCCTTCCTGGAAGCGCGAGGCCTCAGATTCAGGTGCAGCCTCCCGACAAGTCCCCCAGCCACGAGTTTCGCGCCAAGGCCTCCCCGCGATCAGCCAGGGGGCTGTGGCTGGCAGGGAGCACAGCCTCCTCACCTGAACTCCGCCTGTGAAGGGAATTCCACTCTGATTTGGTGCTACCCGGGGCAGATCTGCCCCAGGCAGCCCGGCCAGGAGGGTCCCTAGAGGGGCTCTCATAATGGCGCTGAGTTCTGTTAAAGGGTTCTGGAGTCTGGTGCACCGGGGGCGTAGCCCTCCAAGGCTGCAACCCTTCTAATCTAAGTGCTGAGGGACCCCCAACCTTACCCCCTACTGCTTCAGCAGCCCTAGCCTGCAGGCAAGCCTCACTGTGTGAGGCCACCGCATTCCTAAGCTGACCCATTAATGTGTCAAAAGACTCCATTAGTCCTACCTGCATCCTTCCCAAATTTTCTTCTTGTAAAAACTGTGACGACTGCCCCCCCCCCCCCCAACCTTTTACCCTATCCCTGTTTTGCTCCTCCCAAAGCATCCTTCAATTCTTTAACTTTCTCCCTTCTTTCCTTCAAATTCCCACCCCCCCCCTCTTTACTCACTGGTCAGTCCCCCACACCCCTGTCATGAAGGCCCTGCTCTTATATCTTGCTATGGGCCTTTCTTTATTCCTTGCCAATACTCAGTACTGCATCTGTAGTAGTCGCTATATTAGCTTTATGCCTCCTTCAATCCACACCATGCTTGGCTGAGCAGCCATAGTGTTGTCATCAGAACCAGCCCTGACTATGGAAGAACCAAGTTAAAACTGAAGTTTTTTTAACATTCAGAATGAAAATTTGCATTTAGGCAGGGATTTTATTGCAAAAGGGACAAGCATGTTCCTTCTGTAATTAAACATAGTTACTGTATATTTTTTCAAAAACTGCTGAGCTATGCATGCAATAAATAAACAATTTTTAACGCTATGATTTAGCGCCACCTTAAGCAGGCTATCAGGAGCTAGATGGATGGGGAGGCATCCTTACCACAGAGAGAAACAGCCAGACGTCTACCAGACCAGACCAGGCTCCATCATGAATCAGGCCATTCCCCCACAGCTTTATCCCTGAAACTGCGCAAGGAGGAGAAGGCATTTTATTACTTGTTAGTGTTATGGGTGGAACTAGTGCCTTGATATAGTCAGGATGTAAATTATGGATAAAAATGACAAGTGGGTTTGCAAGGTGGTATTATACACTATATTTGGGTTATAGGTGGTGTTATGTTAATTGTATGTGTTGATGGTATGTGGCATCAAATGTAAATAAAGACAATGCACAAGGTTAGAACAGCAAGGATGGCGTAGAGTACAAGGGATGGACATAGGGAAGTGCAAAGTGTGCCTCTTCATGAGGGTCCTGGACCCAACTCAGCCCACAGGGGCCTCAAATCAGTTCAGTTGATGAGCCCCAAGTCTGTTTTGCACAGTGGCCCACTGTTGCCCATGTCTACCACTGTGGAGAATGAGGGGTAAATTAACAAGCAGAGGGACTGCAAATATTTCATCAGGAGCTGCACAGTGTACAAGTGGTATGCATTATGGTCTTCAATGAGGCAGGAAGGGGCATTTTATTACATATCACAGCTGGGGGAAGTACATCTATGTAGTGGTGACAAAAAGATGAGTAGATAACCTTGTTACAAACTGTTCTGACACAATTTAGCAAATTCTTGTATCCTTTATATATGGTTTCATGATCCATTAAATACTTGCTTAGCATGAAATAACATTATTTTTACAACTTAGGCTACGTACTCACTTGCAATAGACCTTGTCTGATAATCGGTTTAGGGCCGATATTGGGTGTGAATCTGGCGTGTGTACAGCGCCTGTCGAACGATCCTTATGGAAGTGAAGGGGGAGAGTGCGTAGCAGGGTGCAGCTTCGTCGTTCTCCCCCTCCCCTCTCATTAGAGCAGAATGGTGCTGTATGTACAGCACTCGTTCATGAATCGTGCAGTAGTTTGTGTTTGGAAAGGATCATGAAAGATCCTTTCCAATGACAATTATTGCACGTGTGTATGCAGCTTTAGTCTCCCAAGCCATTACTGAATTTATTGGTAATTGTTTTTTCCATTCAATGCACTAGTAAGACATATTTATTCCTTGGTGAGAAGGTGTAGAAACTTTGCCCAGTTTAGCAGACCAGCATTAACTGTAAATCACTTTCCAGGGAGGTTATTCTTTAGAGGAATTGCCTATTTTTCTGTTCCTAGAATCTAAATATTCCCAGCGGGTCAGTAGTCTTGGCGGCTCTGGAAATTGGAGAGGGATTCAGGAAAGTCAGTGTATTGTTTTCATTATAGAAACAGAGGAAATCTTGAAAGTAATACATCTTAAGATAGATGTTATCCTATTCCACAAGAAATACAGACTTAACAGGAACTTGTACTGTACTGTTACTATAAACCGTTTTTATTGGGGAATTAAGAGCAAATATACTTACCCAGAAGTCTATTTTTATCTTTCCCACACACCCATGTAAGAGTTTAGTATGCTGCATCACACTTACTGTATATCATTCATACTAATATCAACATCAAGATATGAACACCATATAAATCACTGCTGAGCGTGGAAGCTTCACAGACATCCTGCTGATTATACACTCCCAGCATGATGTGACCACAATACAGGTCCCACTTACCTAGAAACAGACTTCAGGTTTATTTTTTAAAGGAAATGTCTAGTACAGAATACTTGACATCAAACTGTTAAATGGTAATTCCAGCTAAATATAGTGATAGAAATGTCAAAAGTAAAAATATTAAAAATGTAAAAAATTTAAACGAACCACACTCCAAACATGAGCACGTTCAAAATTATCTTAACCATTTAAAAAAATATATATATTATTGGGCTATAATAATGATAACTGAGGTAATCTCTCTACTCTCTTCCCTTGCCTGTTTGTTCTTTGTCAATGCAAGTAAATGTGCAGATCTTGATTGGTCTCTTGTGCTGCCCTTCTGATAGAATGATACCACAACAAACTTAGTAACAACTGATGCATTTAAAAAACAATTCGTGCTCTATTCATAACAATTAGGCATTCCCTCAAACTTTCCTTTGTGGGAATCTTCCAGGTCCATGTGTTTCAATGGTAGTAATTGTGTTCCCACCAAGGAATGACAGATTCCCTGTTTTATAAAACCCTTAATGTTTATTTTCTAAAATATATAAATACCAATATTTGAGGATTTTTTATCTCAGTTGTGTTAACTTTAATTGTGTTTTACTGTATATTATTATTTTTTCTTTTTAAATCACATTGAACAGCCAATATGAAAAGCTTTATATTCACCTTGTAAAAAGCACTGACTATCTTAAGTTTTAGTATGACATTAATGTGTGTTTTTTTAATTATAGTAGGTTTATGGAGCAATACAGGTACTCTTAAGAGAGAAAAGAATACCAAAAGCTATTTGCTTTTAGATTCTAATTTTGTCTTGTAAAGGATATCAAAGTTCCAGCCACTAGTTAGGAGTGAAAGTATAAAATATGAATGTTTCATATTCATGTTAATCCTGATTAAATCCAGACTTCCTGATCCTGACTGAGTACTCAGTCCAGGTTATTGGTTCAAAGTAGGTCAGCAATGTCATTCTATGAACTTCTCTCATGATAGTTAATGACTTACAAAAATTAACAGGTTGTATCAGACTTTTAGCAAGCTTTTTAGCTTTAACAATAAATGGGATGAGCTCCGAGCTGTATGTGTCTGCTAAATGTTAGTTAAATGTTCATACTGTGCTTCTGTTTTAGTACAGTGAATAGGAAGGCATTCTTCAATTACCCTGAGTCTAAAAAGTATCCAGCCCTATATGATTAGCATGTTTGTTACCCATCTTTTCAAACCTGCCTACCCGTCTTCTTCTTTCTCTTAGAAACCCTCACTACTTCCCACTATTAGATATTCCCCCACCTATTGTGTGATACGTTCCCCATAACTAAGGCTGTGTACACACGTTCAATAATTGTCATTGGAAAGAATCTTTCACAATCTATTCCAATAACAAAAGACTGAAAGATGGATGAATGAGCGCTGTACATACAGTACCGTTCTGCTCTATGGAGAGGGATGGGTGGAGAATGACAGGATGGCACCCCGCTGTGCTCTCTCCCCTTCACGTGTATTACGATTGTCATTTGTGGATCGACAGATCCATAAACACCATTGGATGAGCGCTATACACATGTCAGATTCTCGTCTGATACTAGCCCTGAGACAAAAATTTTTTTGTTGACTTCAATTTTTAAGCTTAATTACACTAAAATAGGTATGCTGATTCTGAAAGTGCAGTTATTTTTTGTTGACTTCAATTTTTAAGCTTAATTACACTAAAATAGGTATGCTGATTCTGAAAGTGCAGTTAGTTTTTTTTCTAACACGTCAGGTTTTTACTCTACCGCTTATATTAATGCAACTACTGTAGCGTGGATATGTATAGGCGGTTCATTTACAAGCAAGACAGTGTGGTCAGAGGTTGTGCGCTGCTCTACGTAGTGAATATGAAAAATGTATTTTTCTGCTTACACATGTATTTCCTTTCTTTCAGATCATGTCTGGCTCTGCTGTATCTCGTCCTAAGTGCCTTAACAACCCTGATTAATTAAGTTATATCTGTGGCAGTTTCACCATTCCCAGTCAAAGGAAAGGATCAAGATAAGTCTTGGGCCCCTCATAAGGTATGCAAACAGTGTGTCGAGGGTTTACAAATGTGGACAAAGGGAACACGTGATAAGATGCCATTTGGTATACCTATGATTTGGCGAGAGCCAGGGGATCATTTTTGAGACTGTTACTTTTGCAGAGTGAAAATTTCAGGATATAACAAGAAAAATAAATGTAACATAGTATCCTAGGCTACCATCGGCTTTACGCCCAGTGGCTCATTCAGATGAAATCCCAGTGCCAGTTTTCGTTACACTAACCTCTCTTGAAGAACACGATTATGGTGATGAACTAGGTGATAACAATGATGAAGAGTTTGAAATTGAAGGGAACTCTGTTCCTAAGGGATTTGATCAGCATGAGTTGAGTGATTTGGCACTATCAAAGAAGGCTTTAGAACTCCTAGCATCAAGACTGCATGAGAAAAACTTATTTGAAAAAGAAACTAAGTTATCGTACTTTCGAACCAGAAAAATTGCATTTCTGCAGTTCTTTAGAACTGACAGTGGCTTTGTGTATTGCTATAACATACCTGGTTTACTTGGGAATTCCAATCTATAACTCAACTGAATGGCAACTATTCGTCAATAGCTCAAAGCAGATCTTAAAATGTGCCCTCCTTCACAATGGCAATATATTTGGGTCAGTCCCAATTGGCCATTCAGTTTCTCTTTGAGAAGGAATATGCAGACATAAAGAATATGCAGACATAAAGAGAGTCATTGAGCTGTTGCAATATTACCAAAACAATTGGGTCATTTGTGTTGACCTTAAAATGGTATGCTTCCTTCTTGGTCAGCAACGCAGATACACCAAGTATCCCCGTTATCTGTGCATGTGGGACAGCAGAGCTCGTAAGAGGCATTGGGTGGAAAGGAATTGGCCTTCAAGATCTGCCCTAAATGAATATTATATTCCCGCCTCTGCACATGAAACTGGGTCTGATGAAACAGTTCGGTAAAGCTTTGCCAACTGAAGGAGGTTTCAAGTACCTCATTTTGGCATTTCCTAGCCTGTCATTTGAAAATATAAAGGCCAGAGTGTTTGATGGTCCACAGATCGGGCAGCTCATCAAAGATGAACATTTCATCAGGACAATGTCAGAAGTTGATAAGAATCCTTGGTTATCATTCAAAGCCATTGTCAAGGACTTACATGGAAACACACAACTAAATAATTACACAGAAATTGTCCAGAAACTCTTGGAGAGCTACAAAATGCTTGGTTGCAATATGAGCATCAAGGTGCATTTTCTGCATAGCCACCTTTCTAACTTCCCAGAAAACCTTGGTGCAGTCAGTGATGAGCAAGGTATACGATTCCACCAAGATTTGAAGGTCATGGAAGGGTATCAGGGTAGATGGGATGTACATATGATGAGTAACTATTGTTGGCGCATCCTGCGGGATTGTCCTAACTCTGAACAATCCAAGAAAAGCTATAATCCTAAATTTTTACCTTAACTGCTTACCCAAATTATTGTTACTCTGACATTTTTTTTACAGTAAAACATTTGAAAATTGTTTTACTGTAAAATAAAATGTCAGAGTAACAAAAAAACTTTTGTATGAACAAAATACATTTAAATAAAAAGTACATTCAAGTTATTTCATTATTTTTTCATTTGTATGTTTTTTGACAAAAATGGAGGGTACCCTGTATTGTAAAAACTGGATGTGATAGCACAAAACTGGGGTAATTTCTCGATTCACCACCACAAAAAATGCGTTCCCCAGTGTTATTGGATGGGAATGTCACTCTCTGTATCTGTCTGTGATTTGCAACCCCTATTTAATGTACAGTGCTGCATTAAAATTTTGGTGCTATAGAAATACTGTTTAATAATAACCATCTGTCACCTGGCCTAATAGCTTGAAAAAAAAGATAAAACACTTGTGTGGATCTCTTTATATTTACACACATACTATTACTCACATTTTAAAATAATCTTGTGTTTTCAAATGTGTTAAAACAGATATGTAGGCAGATATGTTGGATATAACACCCTTTTCCACCCCCACCTCCTTAAACACTTATGATGCTGACAACACAGTTCCCTACAACATTTCAGCACTTCCCTATCAGGTAGAAACTGACATATGATGGAGCAATATTCTCTATATTCATATTCTGAAGGTATATAATAATTGATTCCAATAGACCACATTACTAGAAATGACTGGATTATGGAAGTGTTCCAGATTTCAATAACACAATACTATTCTGTCATAATTGGCTCAGTCATTTAAAAGGAAGCAAAGTTAAAGAGTTCTTTCACCTAGGTGTTTGGGAATCAGCATTCTCATCAACCTTACTGCTTGCAGCCATCTAGGTAATAGCACCAGAACAACTAGAGTACCAAGCTGGTATTTATTGTGGGTGCTGGAGGAACAAGAAGTAGACATTATTTTTTTTTAACCTGAACTTCAGTTATGAATTCACTTAGGCACACTAAATACCTTTGTAAATCAAGAGATCACCCTGTAAAATTACATGTGACATTATCACTGTACTGCACATTGCCTGTGCGGAAAGCAGAGCTGTGATAGGGACCCAATAGGTCAACTCAATGAAGGCAATGGAGGCAGATAAAAGACTGGTCACACGGCATAGGAAGAGAGAGCAGCAGATTGGGTCTTTATTACAGGAAGCTCCTGCACAAAGTTTTATGGAAGGTTGCATAAGATGTGAGTGTACTTGAAAAAGCTCCATAAGTGTGGCTATATTTGCATATGCTGAAGTTCACCTTTATTTTAAAAAAAGGTTTCCAGTTCCTCACATTTTGCCCAGTCTAAGTATACTCCTAAATTTGGTTGACTGGCTTGGTCTGCCCTGTAGACAGTTTCCTGCTCTCAAAAAAAAAAAAAAAAACACAACCTTTTAACTAGTAACTTAGGATAGCATGTAGAAAAATCATGTCATGTGCTAAGGCTAACCGGGAAACTACTATACACATAATGTTTTCTGGATTAAAGGTATATGTGTAATGTGAATTTTTTCACAATTTTTTCAACCCCTCTTTTGTTGAGGCTAAATAATGTATATCGTAGGATCTACATTGCTGAGAGCTTGCAGATTTACAGACTCCTAGGAGAAGAGGTAGTAGCCTATGTATGGGTGGTCTAATGTATTATCCTGTGTACTTGATATGTGGTTATCAGGACATATTTTTCTACCTGTCAATAATAAATATTACTGGATTTGCAAATTAGAACTTTTTAGGTTTATTTTTATGGACGAACTGCAGCTAATAAAAGAAAGACAAAGCTTAGATAGATGCATTCTATTTTTAGATCCTGAACTAGAAATATTGACTAAATCTGAAAAAGAATAAAAAAAAACTGCCAGCTGTTTTTATCTACTGCAATAGATTATGACTGCCATCTAGTGGCAACATCTGATTATAGCTGCTAAAATGGAAATTATAGTTCACAATATAATGTTTATGCAAAACCACCATAAAGTATTTTTTATTTACTTGTACTCTCTCCAAGCCTAATGGGGGTGATTTACCAATTAAATTTAGGCTGTTCACCTTCCAAATGTATTGCACTCAGTTTAGTAGATGTGGTGCTCGCTCATTATGCTAAGAATACCCAATTATGTGCAAGGAAAAAAACCCTGGCACATGATTATATGGTTGTGGTCAACAGAGCTTCAGCTCATTTACTAAGCTAAGTAAAATATCTCTTGCAAAGGGGATAATTCACTTTGCTACGTGAACAGCCTATATTCCTATTTCTATAGACCTTTACGAGTCTGTGTTTACTACCCTTTACTGATCTACTGGCTCTTGACAAATTGTGATTTAATATTGAGTACCTGATTTATGATTTCAAGAGCACTGCAAGTTTTGTAAAGGACAATCACAGCAGAAAATATCCCCTTTTAAACAGTTTAAACTATTAGTAAATCACCCGCATTGAGCTGGGGTTTTTAGAAAATGAGAAATGTTTACCAAAGTAATTATAGCAGGGGTTCCCTGAAGACCTATAAGTTATTTCTCCTATGTATAAATGTTGAGAAACACTGCTCAGCTAATGAAAAAAGGAAAAGTGAAAAGAAGAAATGAAAATGTGTGAAAGGACTCTCATGCACCACCTGCTGGTCATATTTAAGAATACACATTCACCGAACTTACATTTTATTTTATAAATATTATTTTTTCACCCCGATCATAGTAAACGAAAATATATACAAATTCAATATGCAAACTATGTAAGTAAAAGTAAATATTGAAAGCTTTACTTTTTCTATTAGTGTACAGATTTTTTTTTGGAATGAAAAAAGTTTTATGCATTAAATTGTAAGCTCTTTTGGATAGGGTCCTCTCTATTCAATGTACGGCGCTGCGTAATATGTTGGTGTTATACAAATACTTTTTATAATAATAAAGAAAGAGTTTATGTAGCTAGAAAAGCTTGTGCAGCATTTAGCCAACTACAGAGTGAATGTTGACTTTGAAGCAATGACAAATAACTGTGCGGTCTACATAGGGGGAGGGCATTTGAACCTGCTCCGTATACATATACTTACCTAGTAAGAATATTGAAACTCTTTTAAAGCCAAACTATACCGACCTTTGCTGCATCAATGTGCAATCACAAGGTCCCTTTGTAGTGTTCATCCATCTGGCCTGTAGATGTCACTGTTCTAGTTGTTTACTTCTTAAGACAATCTATATTAGTGTTGTTGTTGGTTCCTGTCCTGGTCTGCTCTGAAGATGTACTACAGACACTGCTCATGTATGTAGTTGGTGAATCCTGTAAATCTGTTTTAAGTTATCCTGCCTCCTTGAATACTGGACACAACAAAATTGGCAACGAGGATGTCTCTTTTGTCTCTACAGCAACCAGCACCTTTTCTTCCACACCAGGTGAGCCTACACTGCATTTTACTGATTTGATTTAGATGTTTGAGAATTACATACTTGCTGCTAATCAGGAGACCTTACCTAATGCTATAAAACGTGCTTTGTTCATTCACTGCCTGGGAGCAGAAGGACAGTGTATGTTCTACACTTTACCTGTAGCAGATAAATCTTATGATTCAGCTCTCACTGTGCTAAAGAACTTCTTTGTGCCTAACGTAAATGTGGTTTCAGAAAGATATAAGTTCCGGCAACGTGGACAGCATGCTGGCGAATCCACATTACACTATATTGCAGCGTTGAGAGAGCTGATAAGTAATAATAAAGCTGTTATTATTGATAGTCACCCCTTGCCACATTATGAGGAAGTATTTTCAGAACTCAGAGGAGCTAATTTCTTTTCTACTTTGGATCTTCAATGCGCATATCATCAAGTTGTGCTGAATGAGGAAAGTAGAGATCTCGCTGCATTTATTACTCATGAAGGTTTGTTCCGTTTCAAACATGTACCTTATGGCCTAGCTTCTGCACCTAGTTGTTTTCAAAGATTGAATTGTTTATTCAGTAATGTACCTGGTGTACAGTGTTATCTGGATGACATCATTGTATATGGCCAAACTCTGGATCTTCATGACAACAATACAATGAGTCAATGCAAGGATACGAGCAAAAGAGAAAAAAAAATCAAAGCCACCAGCAGTCAAACAGCGAACAGGATTGAGTTACAAGGCAGGAACAGGTTATATCTGACACTCCAGTTCCTATAAGCCAGCAGGAATTTGTTGAATGCAGAAGACTGCTGTTAGCAGTTGAGAAAAGGTTTTTCATACTACAGGCAGTACTTATCTAAAGGGCCACAGCCACCTGTTTCACTTTGAAGGTTTGCGCAGTCTCACAGCAGATGCACTAGACTCCTTGCTTCTGCCACCTGAATCAATAGCTTCCCTCTTGCTGCTCTTTTAATCAATGTGCCACTGGAGCCAAAGAGCCAATGTTCTCCATTGGAGAGTCTCTCCCTTCTCTTTTTTTTCTTCCTGTCTCCTCCACAAAACATTTCCCCAGCCCCCTCATCTAGCGGTTTAGGCACAGTGTCTTCATACAATATAATAACATTGCTAACAGCATTAACCTTAAAGTCTTTAAAGAACCAACACATCTTCTCCCTTACAGGGGCTATACACTGTTAAGCAGCTCATCACAAACATTCCAGCATTATCATTGTTTGATCCTTCTCTACCTACTATTGTTACCACTGATGCTTCAAATTATGGCCTGAGTGCTGTCCTTACACAATGCCATGCAGATCGGCTAGAAAAAACTGTCGCTTTTGCATCCAGAACACTTTAAGAGGCAGAATGTAAATATTCTACTGTCCAAAAAGAAGCCCTAGTGTGTGTTTGGGCTACAGAAAAATGGAGAAAATACCTGTGGGGTCGACAGTTTATGTTGCAAACTGACCATAGCCCTTTAACCACACTGCAAACCATAAAGGGATTGGGACAAGCAGCTATGTGTATCGCCAGATGGTCAGCAAGACTACTTAACTTCAACTACACTATACAATACAAACCAGGTTTGCAGAACATTGCAGCTAATTGTTAGTCATGGTTGCCCTTACCTGCAGCTCCTAGTGTACAGGATGAGGATGTTGAAGTTGTGGCATTCACTGATCTTGATGCATCTGAGTTCAAACAAGCTTGTGTTTTCTGCCCCCTACAAACACATTTAAGAGACATTCTACAAAGCAAATGGCCAAATTCAGCAACTAAACCGAGCCCTGTCCTACAACCTTACTAAAGGATTAGATATGAATTGTCTTTAGTTGATGATGTTGTCCCTGGATCTCATCGTTTTGCTGGTTCCAGAGTCTTTGAGACAGCGCCTTATACGACTTGCTCATGAGAGTTACCAAGAAATTGTGCCCACAAAGCAACGACTACGTGAATTGTACTGGTGGCCAGGCTTGGATGCCCAAGTACTAACTGCAATTGTGTTACTAGTCAGAGTCATGACAAATCTGCTGTAACCCACTCGCCACCGCTTCAGCCAGTGCAATTCCCTGATTTTGCTTGGAAAAGGCTTGCTATTGATATTGTGGGTACAATTTCAGCGGCACCTGTGGACTGTCGATTTGATATAACATTGATGGACTACTACAGTAAATGGCCAGAAATGGCCTTTGTTTCAAATGTCACCTCTACTACTGTCATTACTTTTCTCTCCACAGTCTTCAGCAGGGCAGGTAACCCAAAGGAACTGGTGTCAGACAATGTGTCACAATTTGTATCATCTGAGTTGGAATATTTCCTGCAGAGAGAAGTATTATGCATAGGAAAGCTTCTGTCTATTACCCCCAAGCAAATGGAGAGATTGAAGGATTCAACAGAAGCCTTAAAGAAGCTCCTCAGACTGCAACTCTTACAGGTAAATCTTGGAAAGTCTTTACTACAGAGTTCTTACATGTTTACAGAGCAACTGCACACGCAACTACTCAAGCATCGCCAGCTGAACTACTACATGGCAGACATATGCGTACTAAACTACATGTTGCTGACATACAACTTCCACAAAGTCCAGTTGCTAAGACTGTTAAAATGCAACAAGATAAAAGTAAGACATATACTGTTCTGAAAAGCAGAAAAGCAGCAGAGTTAGGAGTACCTGGAGTACTGAAACAGGGACAATCCAAAATCTTGTTACTTGCATTCTATTACATATATATATTTAAAAAAAAAAAAGCTTTTGTACAAGAGGGGAAAGAAATTTGATGTTCATCATCTGGCCTGTAGATGTCATTGTTCTAGTTGTTAACTTCTAAAGACAATCTATATTGGCGTTGTTGGTTCCTGTCCTGCTCTGCTCTGAAGATGTACTGCAGACACTGCTCATGCATGTAGTTGGTGAATCCTGTAAATAAACCTGGTTTAAGTTACCCTGCGTCCTTGATTACTGGACACAACACCCTTCCTCCTATCTCACTCGATTCCTTCATGTTTCCGCCAAGCTTGGAACATGCACAGGACTTAATAATTAATCCTAACACCCAGCAGATTTTGGTGTAGCACCGGTAAGGGGAAATATTCCTGGTAGTGCCCTTCCGGCAGCTTAGGCTATGCTGGTGGCCTTTTAGGCCACAGGAACTGAGGAGAAGGACACGCCCCAGGGTGATAGAGAAAGAGGGGCTGTCAGCGTGAGGTGAGGGGGAAATAAAAAAATGGATTGTATGGCAGTAAACTCTGAGGAAGAATACTCAGCTACAATACACAACAATACTCCACATATTACACAGTGCTGTACAAAGTCCATAGTCATTTCACTAGCTGTCCCTCAGTGAAGCTCACAATCTAATGTCCCTACTGAAGTCATATGTCTTTTAATACAGACTAAGGTCAATATTTGGGGGAAAGCCGGTATAACCTAACTGCATTAGAATGGATTTTGGGAGGAAACCAACGCTAACTCCATGCAGATGGTGCCCTGCCCGAAATTCGAATCTGTGACCTAGCGCTGCAAAGGACAGAGTGCTAACCCTTGAGCCACTGTACTGCCCATAAATGAGCATATGAGGAGACTGACTGAGAGACCCTGTACAGCCTGTTCATAGCCATACCACCATCCACATTGGAGAGAGAAAGTCCTCAGTTTCAATGAGAAAGATCTCCATCTGCTTACAGCACCCTTTCTCTTCCTCTTTACCACGGGGAGCCATGAAATGGTGTTTAGGTTCTGAAGAAACCCTTCTATAATTTCTATATTCATATTAGTGTGGTAGTCAGTAGGAAGAATTCCTCTTACATTACTTGTCAGTGGAAAGAATGTCACCCCTACATATAGCCAAAAAGATAATTGGTGTCACCTAAACTAAACTGCTCATAGGTCATGGAACCCCTAACAACCTCTGGAGAAGCCCTGGCTGAGAAACCCTGGCCTACAGAGCAGTGAGAAGCCTAAGGTCATTCAGATTGACTGAGGTAGTTAAATTGAATTTTCCTCTCCACCAGCCCAATAACGTTCTAGAATTTTCTTTTCAGATATAGTTTCATCTTTGCCCCATTGTGACACACACACAAGACACACTGGTAGTATCACTGGCCAGTGAGATTAGATGGGCAATTAAAATCCTGGGCATTAATTATTTGTTGTGTTTGTTGTTGTCTGTGACAGTCCGTATTTCAAAGTCTATTGCAATGTTGCTTCCTTTTTCTCATGTATTGCGCTTGTTGCAGCATTGCATCTTACAGGTGGTATGGGAGAAGTGATCACCCTGGAACTGGAACCACCAATAACTATAAATAAAACAACAGGTATATAGTAAAATGGTATAGACCAGCCTTTTCTCAACTTTTTAACCTCTGAGGAACTCTTTTCATCTAATTTTCAGGTCTCTTGGAACCACTGCTCAAACCATTTTATTTGGGGGTCTCAGGGAAACCTTGCTAAAACCAATTATTTTGAGGTCATTGGGTACTTTAGAAGCAAGAATGTCTCTTTCACAGCAATGGTTAGAATACCATCTATTTAGACTACTAAATAGGATCATTATAGTCATGCAACTGTTGCTATAAAGTAGTGTTGGCCTCAGAACTATGTAAGCATCACCAAAAAAGAGAAAAGTTCAAGGAACCCCTGGCAATTTATTGGGAAACCCTGGTCCAGAAAGGTTGCTTGAGACCAGTGGTCGCCAACCTTTTTGGACCCGTGGACCAATAAATTTACTGTCTCTGCTACTTGCGTGGGGAGGGGGGTGTCACTCAATGGGAATGAAACTTCCACAGAAGGGACACAACCTGCCCACCGACCGAGCCAGCGCTCCTTATGGGAGACATGGTCCGTGGCTTTGGCCGGTGCGCCCCCCAAGCTGGGTCCTTCTCCTGACTCTGCTTGGGGGCGCCGACCAGAGCCGTGGACTGCTGCTTTAGACAAATAAATTACTTTCTGCCTATATTTAAGTAGTTTAAAAACCATGATGTTTGTAATGAATGTGATAAACTTGTATTTAATATTCAGTATTTTATTGTCATTTTTGAAAGTTGCTGCTACCTATTTATAAATATAAACGTTTTTATGAAAAACAATATACACCAAAAAATTAATTATTAATTTTTGAGAGTTCAAATGACACAAAAAGACAAAAGAAAAACAAAAACACAACCCTCCAATGGTTACAGAAGACTAAAAATGTGTTTAACAAATATACTATACACCTAATTTATTGTCTTCACCTGAACAATAAAATAGTGAAAATGTATAATTAAAAATGCTTTCCAATGGTCAACAGGTCTATGTATTTTTTAAGGCTAATAAAAGAATTCCTGAAGTTCCTGAAAATGAAAAAGAAGTGCCATTTAAATGAGTTATGCACCCTTTTCTATGTTAAAATTGTAATGATAGGTCTGCTTTAACTACAGTAACATTCTGTGTGGTTATTGGCGCCATCTACTGTCAGGTGTTGGACTTACATCATAGTATATTGCACTGCATGCAGCTGTGAAAATATACAAGCTCAGCGGAGCAGGGGACTGATAGTTAGAAATCGGTTCTGGGACAGTTGGGAGCTATAGATTGGTATTATATACACATAACCCAATTAGTCCCTAAAAAGAACATTTTTATTGTACTAATAAGCCATGAAAACAGGAGCCAGCATGTCTTTGCATAGATTTCACGAGATTGTGCATGACTGACCTTATGTACATACCATATTTTTAAATGTATAATCAAAATGAATAAGCTTTTCTACACAGTTCGCTGCAAGCGCTTCTCCAGGAAGAGTGTTCAATACATATAAAACAGAAAATATATCACAACACCATAGTCTATGCAAAGGAGAACATAAACAGTGCCACGAGAGCTTAATCGGAGTAACCCAGCCTCCCTGCCCCCTGCACCTTTTACCTTTTCCAACCCAAACCCCCTCACCCACTTGCCAACCAACCCCCTTTACTCTTTACCCCAATAATACACTGACACCAAGTGTTGGACCTAAATTGGCTGGCAAGCAGCCGTTTATTACAAACACCATTCTACTCCACAACATTCAGGGCAGCCCAATCCAGTGATGCTTTACATCCTCCCAAGACATGCCCAGTTGGCAACCATTTGGCCTCACCTTCGCTCTTCAAGCACCCTACAAAAAACAAGGCCTCCTACAAAAAACAAGGAATGAAAAACAACACCACCACTTCAAATGCCACCTCCCAACAAACAACCCCCCACCTTACAGTAAATTACATATGACCAAAACCTCCGAGACTTCCATCTCCCAATCACCACTTCACCCAACCCCCACCTAGCCGCCTCAGTGGCAGCTACAATGCGGAAGGAATGAGAAGAATACCCCTGAGTCCCCATTCCCACTACCCGGAGACACTGTTTAAAAAATGGCAAAAACTGGAATTTGGACAGATACTTACCATCCTCATGAATCAACAATGGTCCTTCGCCCTGTGGTTGTGGACTCATCAACTCCTCCACCACCTGTACTGGACAGACCCCCGACCCTTCTAAACAAAACAACAACACAGTGAAACCCCACCCCCTTTGATCCGTCTTTGACCGCCAGATCAACAAACTCACCTGACCTGAAGACAAAACTACATCCTCCCACAGGATACCCCCTGGCCTTGACCTGGACGGGCTCACCAGCTCACTGATCTTCATAGCACCAAAACAATGCCAACACAAATGCCATTTTAACCACCTGGGCGTTTCACGGATGTCTAGATTTCTGTACCAAAAGCGGTACACTGTTTTTCATGACATTTTTTTAAAATTGTAGACCTGTAACTTACAGAAATATGTCCGAACAGGGTTTTAGTAAATATCATAAATATAAAAAAAGTTTGGAACACACAATCATGTGTCAAAAAAATAAATAAATTACTTTAATAAAATTAAATAAAAAACACAAAACTCACCTTAAACTAGAATACATAAATAAAAAATACTGAAAATGCAATATTTCGGTATACTGTATAGTAATATATTTTTAATTCTAAAACACCTCCCTAGTGTGGTAAATTTTAAAAATTTTTTCCAGAACCTCCTCCTTGAGGTGCACCCCCAGCAGTCCCTCATAGCATACATAAACTTCTCCACTCACGTTGTCACTTACATCCTGCGTGTCTCCCGACATCACCGATTCTCCACTTGGTTGTTCACTGACCCCAGGCCCCCCCCCGCTTCCTGACCTGGTGCTTTGACCCCGCCCAACTCCCTCCTTTTCCCCTGTCCCAGGCCACAGTATCAGCAAAACATAGTTAGCAAAATGTAACGGCAAATATGCGAGGCCCTGGCTTTAGATGAGGCCTCCGCATCCGAGGCCTCCCTTCTTGTAGGCCGGGAGCTGCGCCCCGTCAGCCACTACACCCGCAATGGTAGCACTCCTCCGCCAGGTCCTTGCAAAACGAGGCTTGGCTTCAGGGTCCTTGCAAGGCTCCTGCTTCAGATGCGGCCTGCCCTCTCCAGGCCTCACCACGCGATGAACGGTGACTGCGCTCCCTGGCAGCTGCAGCCTCCTGCAATGTGCCCTGCTGAAGACGGGATTCCTCCCTAGCCTTGAGCCTTCCTAGGCAGATGCAGACCCACTGGGCAGACTAGGAGGGTCCCTACCGGAGCTCCCATGCTGGCGCTGAGCCCTCTGGAAGTGCTCAGGGCTCAGGCGCACCGGAGGCCTGCGGCTCCGAGGCCACAGCCCTGTTGAACTAGCTGGAGGGGGGCTAACAGCAGCCCCTCCCCAGCACCTCCAATAACCTCTCCTGCAGCCAGGCTTCACCCCGTGAAGCCGCTGCCCCCTAAGCTGTGCCATAAGTGCATCAACTGACTCCATCATTAACCTCTGTCTCCGCTAAATTTTTCTTCCTACAAAGAGGCCTCCCAATTCCGATATGTGCCCTCTTAACACTTTCCAACTGCCCACCCACTTGACTATTAACCAATCCCCCTCCCACCACGACCCTTTCCATTCCACAATTATTTAACCCCTACTTCTCCTGGGCTCCTAGCCGTGTACCCTGTCATGCCGGCCCTATGCTTATCTTTTGAGGCTGTGGGCCTCACTAGATAGTGTGGGACAAACATCCTAAGTGCAGAGAGTAATTAGTTCAAGCCAAAGGCAAGACTTTACTGCAAAGTGTGGGTAAATAGGCAGAATAAAAGTGTGTCCTGGACTTCTAAGCTGCTTCCATATAGAAAGGTATGTCATTAATTCAAGATAATTTTCCCCACGCAAGCTGCTTGTGCAGTTCCCTCTGTGATTAGCACAACTAATAAATACATAGCATGGTGTGAAATAAAAAATTATTGATGGAATGGTAGCAGTTGAGACAATTACAAACATTTCTATTTATTTGTTTGTATTTTAAGTGTCAGTATTGATAAATAGGAAGAGGGATAGGAAACACCTGTTCAAAAAAAAATGAACCTACTACTACAATAAGGAGACCAGGAAGAATGCAGTAATTGGTTATGTAGGAAGCAATTTAAGTAAGCCATAAGCCCCATTCTTGCGTAGTGGCTCTTAAAAAATTTTCATAGAGAAACATGAGCATCAGGTGTCTGCAAAGAAAAAAAACAGAACTACTATTTCTTTTTGTTTCTTTTTTGTAGGGAGTTAACAATAAAATGGATCATACTAAGACAGAATAGCTAATGGCCTTGGCAACATTCAAACATCACATATGTACAACTGTAAGAATATTATAGTGAAAACATAATATATGTTAACCCCCTAACCGCTAAGCCCGTAATTTCTCGCACTAAATATTTTTGCTCTTTTGGATAACCCCGTATTTTTTCGCCTACACTAAAATCCCC
>NC_092865.1:23392777-23402792 GCF_032062135.1 Pyxicephalus adspersus | reverse complement strand
GTGCATGAATTTATTAGGAATACAAGAAACAGGTAAGAAACCATAAACATAAAAAATACAACACAAACCTAGGTTTGAAACATGCTATTACATATACATAAGAAATCTGCAGTGTCCTGCTGTTGTTTTGTCAATCAAAAAGCACACTATATAGCCAGCAATACATAAATATCTTGATATTAGTATTGGTATGAAAAAAAGTAAGGTATGCTGAAATAAAGATAGGAAACAAGATTCACCAGGACCTGAGAACACCTGGTGCCATCATGAATACTGACCATTTTTAGCATGGTGCTTCAGAATTTGAAGTGGGATAGATTCAAGGTGCAACTACATATTAAAAAGTTGCAGGATCAGTTCAGAGTCACCATGTCACAAATCAGCAGCAAGCCCATCTAAGATTTGTAAATACCTCACCTCTCCATCCAGATTTTCTATGTGCTTGGTGTTTCACTCTATGCCTGTGCAATAGGTTTCCTAGGCCAAGGCTCCAGCCCACATGTTCCAGTTTTCCTGTTTGCTGACTCATCTGGTCCTGACTCTGACTTGTCCCTAACTTTGAACATTCACTGCCTGCCCTTACCCTTGGCCTGTCACTAGTTAAAACGTTTCTGTCATTTTGGTCAATGTGAGTTTGGGAGCCACAACCTGGAGGTTGCCCTATGCCAAGTCCATCACCCTGTCACAGATTCCCACAGGACCAGGGAATCTGTGCCCCCTTTAATGTCCCTCACCTTGCTCTATCCTGCTACCAGCACCAGTTCTGCCAAGGGATTACCTCCTCATTTCACTTCCTGTTCCAAGTCATGTGACTCCCAGTCAGCGGCTCCATTACCTCAGAGCACTAGAGTGTTCCATAGACGTGCTCCGCCTGCTGGTGGAGATGTGAACACCACTAACCTCTTGTCTCCAGCACCCCCTCTGGTGGTAAGATAGGATGCTAGCAGGTCACATGGCTCCCATCCATCACCTGACCTTCCCTTTTAAAGGAAGTGACTGGAAACAGGAAGTTGCCTGAAGAAGGAATTTCTTTGGCTCTGCTCCCAGGTTCCCGGTGGTCCAGTTTGTGTCTTCTGTTCCTGATCAAATGTACTGGCCCAGCTTGACCCTGACTATTCCTGTTTGCTGCCTGCCATGACCTTTGGCTTGTCTGACTACTCTCTGTCTCTCGTTCTGGTACCAAGCTTTGTTCCTGCTTGTCAGCAATCACCTACCTCTGCGTGCATGGTGGCTGCAACCGGGCAGTTGCCTGCAGTGTAACATCCTCATCTCTAGTGAGGTCTCATCTCTGGTGAAGACCAGGCAGCTGTTTAGACTCTGAACCCCACACCCATCTGTGCCAACTGAGCTGGTGACATGGAGGGTCCACCATTCTGCCTTGCAGCACCGTGACACACCCCTTGAGGGGTGTTCTGTTGAACACTGAGCAGTACTTTCTCATTTAGTTCTAACCTTCGCCAAGTATCCTGTCTACACTACAGGTTCAGACTCTGGTCCATCCATGACACCATCTATGACTCCATCCATGACTGACCAATGGGGAGACTTAAAGCAAAGTCATATGAAACACATTATTACTGGGACTTTACTTTACATATCCACTTTTAATACATAGTCTATAATCTCAGAGCTGAAATCATTAGCTCTAGTAGGGTAAATCTTGGAGTTTGAGTCATTGCACTCATGTGTTTTTTAACACGTAACACATAAAAAATGGGCGTTGACTGGAGAATTTTTCCTGCCACAGGCTAGAAGTCAGCAATCAGCCTAGCAAGGCCACCACTAGGAGCTGAGGAAGAAACAGCACTACCAGTCATATTCTCATTAAACAATACCAGGGTACATAATTAACTTGACATTTTCATTGCTTGGGCTGTACTATTTGTGGGATCTATGACTTTACAAGCACTGGTATCTGTAGGAGGATACATGTCAGGTCTACTTGTCATCTAAACCATCTAGGCCACATTAGGATCACTTTCTGTAAAATCTGAGTGCAAACTCAGATGTAAGCGCTACACACATAGTTACTCTCATGATACTTTATCTGTGCTTACCTGTTGCGTGGCAAAAAGCACATTATAGGTTGTACCAACTATTTTAAGATCTTTAAAAAGCTTTTAAATGCAGTTGTGGGCACTTCTGCTTCTAATTTCTACCTAGGGTTTTTTCCTCTTGCTTAAACATAGACAAAACATCCCACAAGTGAACAGTGACATAGCACAGCTAAGCAGAACTGACATGTTTCATCCCCCTAGACGTGTCTCGTCATACATTCCATAGAACTGTCATACCACAGCTAAGCTGGACTCTGATGTATTATGGAGTTAGGCTACGTACACATGTGCAATAATTATCAATCAATTCCAATTATCATTGGAAACGAACGACTAACGACCGATTGTCCAATAATTGTTAACAAACAAAGTGCACAACGACTGGCCAATGATGCCGATGAATGAGGAATGTCACTAAAAACGAACGACCCTCCCAGCGGATTGAATTGGGTGATGATCTTCTATATCTATTGTGTGTATGGTCGTTCAGTGATCGTGGATTGTTCTGTGATATACTTTCCCCTGTACATGTCACTTCCTGCAATGTTCAAACGATCGTATCTAGTGTGCGTACATTATTGGTGGATTTTGAACAATCATATTGTTTCATCATGTACAGAATTGTGCAAAATACGATCGTTCAAAATATTCGTGAATAATCATTGATCGTCCGTTAATAGTTCGTTTTCAAATGACAGTTATTGCACGTGTGTACATAGCCTTAGTTATTAGGTAATTGTATGTTTATCTTATTTCATATATTTACTGTTACTCATGAATAAGTAAGTTGTGAAGTGTTTGATTCATAGTGTAGTGCCTGGGATCCATCAATAATATTAATATTGCTTATTTAGGATTGTTATAGCAAGACATTATAGATTTATTACATCATTCTAGGCTCAGTTCTTCAGTCATAAAGCAAGATAGGCCACACACCATGTGAGTTGGTGTACAATCAACTTTTTTATTATTGTTCAAGGTGGCATATGCACTTCATCTGGATACTTGTTTCTGGTGCAATTTTTTTTCTATTACACGGTTTAATTAAACAGACACTACTTTTAGGTTCTGTAACCAAAAAGTGGGAGTATTGGGAAGTTTATCAGGGTGTATTTGCTGTCTTCCAAAATACAATATGTTATATACCAACTTACATGAGTTGGGCTTAACTTTAGATTGTGCACAAACATACATGCATAAAATATGTATACTACTCAGAATGAGACATCACAGGCTATACTGCAAAATTCCCCATCTGCCGGGCTCATTGTACTCTAGTAAAATAATCACAGGACGTAAATGAATGACAGTCCTCCAGGCAGCAGTAACATGCAGAAACCATGTTTTGTGCTGAAAAGGACTTTTCAATATTACCCCTAAAAATTGTTTAATGCTATCAAAAATAAGCTTATCTGTATACATGAAAAATGGTTGACATGATTTGCCTAATGAAAGTAATAACATGAATGTACAAACATAGCTTACAGACTGTACTAGCAAGGCTGGCAGTGAAAGAGTTATGTGAAATATGGCCTGCATTGGCAGCACCAACATGAGTATTTAAGTTAGAATTATGAATGTTTGTTCTTTCAGCTGTTAGTAGTTGCTGCAGCCAATAGCCATTTACACTTCAATCCCAAAGAGCTTTTTGAGTTTAAGTAGAGCTGTGCAATCCATACTATCAACAAAACATGGGTAATTGTCCTTGATGATAGGTAAAATGTATTAGGAAGCAAGTGAAAACAAGCTTTGGTTTGTAGCTATGGAAAAGGTATAAATGTGGCTGGTCTTCAATATAGACCCAGGTGGTAAAGTAGGAAAATTGTGCAGTGGGCAACACGGGATAGCTTCAGCTAGCCAATAACTATGCAGGCTGTAACCAGCTGGGTGAAGTCAGTGACTGAGAATGCAACTAGAACATGGTGGAGGAGTGCTGCCACAGGTTGTTGAAAGGGTAACCAGAGTGCAGTGTTAAACTAGGAAAATAAACAAGTATGTATTCAGGAAACACAAAAAAATTACTCAAGGTCAAGAAATGTCAGTAACTGATATCAATCTGAAACACAAAAGTAACATCCATATGCTATAAACTCAATGACGGCAACCTGATAGAGTCGCAAATTACCTCAATAAGAAAGCAGGAGCAATCATTTAGAATACTGCTTCTCCATTTCTACTAGATAGGAAACATCAAACAGTGCAGAGGGCCAGAAGAGGAGTTTAACAGCAGCAGGGCCCAAATAAAATTCCACCATGTCATTTAGACCATCAGCAGCATTCTTGTGATAATATATGCTACAATTAATCTAGTAATGCAGCAAATAATCTATCATAATGAGCCCAAATGGCAGCAGAAAGAAATGATGATGACTACTTTACAACTTTAAACTACAGTTCTGACATAGACTATTCCTGTAGTAAGTTGTACATGTCATACAAGTATACACTAAACTTCCTAGTCCCCACAGCAGCAGTAATCAGATGTGCTTGTCCCCTACAATGTCTATTTTTAACCAGTTTAATTTATTATACAAAATGTTACACAGTTACACTGGAATTTTGCCATTTAAAATTAGAGGGCTAGCCAAAAAAACACTGTTACTTTCCCAAGAATTATAACCCTAGAAAAACCAGAGTATCTCATGCTTTAAGATGGCCATTTGTATAGTTGGTTCATTATACAAAATGACTTCCCTAGTCTTAAGTTTTATCAGCTGGCAAAAAAGGCCACTCTCCTCTGGATCTAATAGTTTGCAAACAGTTGTTTTTACAGAACATGCAGTGTTCTATCACCTCTTTACCTAAGAAGCATCACCAAGAATTATAACATTTATGTATCTGCCATGATTATTGGAGTGATTTATATGTGGTGGTAATGCATATTGTACTGACAACTAATGCTTAAGGAGACAACAGTGCTTAAACCGTACCTAAACTCAGAAATTTCACTTTACATAAAAAAAGGGTGCAGCACCACCCCCTAATTCCCAATCCCCTAGGCCTTTGAGAATGAATGAGAGCGCAAAGCCTCTTGGGTGCTCCTCCTGCACATGCCTGAGCATCTCGGGCAAAGAGAAATATTGAATATTTCACGCATGCGCAGTGACATCAGCAAGTTTTTTCTCCATCCTATGTCATCCGATCTCGTGCCTGGGTCGGGTGACATAGGATGAAGAACCAGGAAGAAGTTTTGCATTTTTTCTGATTTTTCATTATGCAGCTGGGTCAGTTAGGGAATTATGTGGATATTTCAATGTCTCTAAATTGACCTCAGTTACACCTTCAGGTACTGTAGTGGAGATAATTCAAAGTTGATATATTGTCTACATTTTCCTTCCAGTCCTGTCAGGTTTATCTTACCTTCCAGTAACTTGAGTAAAAATCTGACCATTTATATTTACCTGGGTTTAGCCTTATAGATAATTTTGGATCATCATGTTAATTTAAATTCATTTTGAGATTGCAGAACACATGCTCTGTGAGAAGTAAGGGACTCAGCTGTTATGAAAGTATTGTCCATTTCAAGTAAAAAACCTGTGTAGTAGATGCATAGAATTCAGTGCTAATGTTGTATATTTCAGTATAAAACATTTCTAATATCTGCATTTAAAATAATTACCAATAAAGTGTAATTTTAAATATGGTAAACCACAAACTATAGATACCTTCATGTGTTTCCTATACTTGTTAACCAGTAACACTGAGTGGTTTAAAAAGCATGGCTCTGGTTAAGGACATTTTTCCATGTGAGAAAACCAACATTTTGCCAACAGGTTTTACCTGCCAGGTGATATTTTTTTTTTATTTTGCCAAATATGCTTTTCATGGTTCAATAAAATAAAAGATCAAACACTTTAAACAAGCACAAACATGCAAGCTATCATTTAAAATATTGTCAGGTTTGCATCAGTTGGTTTTACTATTTACACAGATTTCATTTTAAAATGTAAGCAGAATACAGTATTAACTTAATCCAAGTGAAGACAGATTAAACCAGCGGAATGTTGCCAATCACACATCATGGCATGATATTCACAAAGGGCTGATTAAAGTAATTTTGACTTTGCTCCCATTACTGATAGTTTGATTTTATAAGATACATCATTCTCTAATATAGACATACTTGGTCTGTATATTCCTTTCATTTTGGGATTTTTAATAATTTTGTAAATTGTAACTGTATATTACAATTTTGGAAGCCTGGATGATATACAGTCCCATATTTAAGGAATAAGCCTGACTCAAGTTCTAAAAGTCTAACAAAGCCTTACTATCTTTATGCTTTTGAGTTTTAAATCTTTTAAAATGCAGCTACTGCCATAGGTAATAATACAAGTCTTTCAGGCCAAGAACTGCCTATTTCATGTGCTGTAGGACTGAGCAGCTAAGAATTGTTCTTCTTGCAGGATATATAGAAGTTACTGCAGGTATGGCATGTGTCAGTCAGGGACTATAATGATATTGTGATTAGTTATGATGTAAAGCAGTCACCATCATCCTTATTACAGGTATTCCCCAGGTTACATACGAAATATGGACTGTAGGTTTGTTCTTAATTTGAATTTGTATGTAAGTTGGAACAGGTACAACATTTTAATAAATGCAATTAGGACAGATGTTTGTCTCAACATATTATTAGTGGTGTCAGTTACTGTATAAAATTCTCACTGTGAGTTTATCACAAACAAAGCAGAAAAAAAAACTTTATGGAGCCTAGACATTTATTAACTTCGAGAGCAAGCTGTGCTTTGATATGCAAAATGAAACAACTGCAGAGTTTGTCTTGGTCATTAAAGAGTTACAAGAGCTTGCAGAAGAGCTCAGTCTCAGCTGTGTTTAGCAAAAGATTTCTTCAAACCGCCCCCTTCCAAGTCTCTGTACTGCACACAAGGGAGTAGGGAAGCCAGGAGTCATCCGTATGATGCATGTTCTAAACCCGGGGACTACCTGTATTTCATTCTGCTGCCACTGGGGCTTATTATACTAATTTTTTGCAAGTGTGACATATATTACAACCAGGATTGAGCAGAATTTCTGCTGATGGTCTGTATAATATACACCTCACTACTTTAAGTGTATTACTTTCTTCTGTGGTTGACACTTTGGGGGTGATTTACTAAATGAATTTTCACCTATTTGACTTATTTTGGTAAATGTGGTGGTAGTTCACTTTGCAAAAGATACCCAATCGCATGTAGGGAATTTTTTAAAAAAAATAGTATTTTTCCTTGCATATGATTAAATAGTTAAAAGCAACACAGCTTTTATTCAGTTACTAAACTAAGTGAAATACTTGCAAGAGAATATATCCATTTGCTATGTGAACAGCTTGTGGCTTAGAGTGTATATATTTGTTGTTACTGTATATAGTTTAAAAGGAAACAGTTCTTTCTTTTTTTTGTCTTTCCCATCTTTCTCTCTAAGCTACGTACAATAGCTCCTACCCCACCATTATAGACACTTTAAAAAGGACAATGGTCCTTGGACATTTATTGGTCTTACCATACCATTTTGCTGCATTTGACAGGTATTGTTTCTCTTATGAGACTATTGGTGTTTGGGACATTTAGAATTCACTATTTTGGAGCAGTTCAACCGACTGGCCCTAGAACTGAAGTGCGCCAAATTCTTGAAACTATGGGTCTTATTTATTAAAGATCTCCAAGGCTGGAGAGGATACACTTTCATCAGTGAAGCTGGGTGATCCAGCAAACCTGGAATGAATGGGGTCCAGGATTTAAAACATTTGCTAGCAAATAGCAAATGAAGAAATCCATTCCAGGTTTGCTGGATCACCCAGCTTTACTGATGAAACTGTATCTTTTCTATCCTTGGAGGGCTTCTTTCCTCTTTCATAAGTGTTTATTCCAAATGATCGGGTATCATCTTTAGAATCATCCAACCATTCTGATTCATGACCTATCCTAGTCCCCCTTCACTAATTTATTGTGCATGAAAATTGCATTATCATTCTTCCATATCATTTTCAGGCATAGTTATATTAGAATTGGGAAAATATTAAAATTATATAGACTGCAGTTGTAGAGGGCCTGTCTATTATGCTTATCAATTATTTTTAAGCTTTTTGAGTTCCTGATCTGTATAAAATATATAGATATGGGATGATGAGTGTATTTTGCACATGCTTGTATAAAATGAGTTACTAAAAAAAACAGCCATGCAACTGGCATTGTCAGAATAAGTTTGGCTTTGTTAGCTCTTATATTTCTCACAACACGATTCCCTGTTGTCCTATTCTATTCAAACATATATTGAATTAGTTATATTAAATATTCTTGTACAGAGTAGGAAAACTTTAACAACTATGCATCTTTTGCTGACTATAGCCCGATTTAGGAAATTATCTACTGACTGTTGTCAGATAAACATAAAACAAGGAAGAAAGCTTTACATAAAATGTATTGTGCTGTTGTGTGCTATGATTCTATCTTTCTGCACATGGCTTGGAACTTGCGAAAAGCTGCAGCCAGCACTATCTAAGAAAGCTGCTTGACAGTTATCTTGTTTTATTCTCCTAAGAACAGTGTTTATAATCTAAGATTACCTAATGTCAGGGTATTTGGGGTCTTGAGGGTTCACAAACATTTTCTCACAGCTGTATTTTACTGTCTGTATTCCATGTGACTGTTGACTTAGTTAATGCAGGTAGATGTTGGCAAGTACTTAAATGTCATATCTTAAGGTCATTCATTTCAATACCTTCTGATAATTATGTTATGGTCTAATAAAAGTGTAAACGAGGAGATAGGGACCTATCCTGTGGACTAGATTTTGTCCTCCTGTATTTAGTTACATGTTATGTAAGCAGAAAATTGTAATTAGGTTGCATTGGGTCATAGTTTCTTTTCGGAACAGTAACATGTAGTAAGGGGTTTTTATGTATGTATTCGGGTATAATAACATGTAAAGTGTGCCAACATTTAAGAATTGCATCATACAGCTTTAAGCCTGTTCTCTTCCCAGGTTTGTTAGCAAATATTAAGTTATCCCTGGTGGTATCATTTCCTTTTGTAATCTCTGACAGGTAGGAGTTTAGGACATTTTCACTGACAATTTACACAGATCTCTACACTCTGTGTAGCTGATTGATTTTGTAAGTCACTGTACTGTATGGCAAGTAAAACAGGTATCATAAATAATAAAAAAAAAAAAAGCTCATAGAAATGTATACAAATTTTATAAAGTGTGCATTAATACATGTATCTCAAAGGCCTCTTGTGTCAATCTAATCTTGATGAAAAAAGATTTAAAACTGCAGGCTTTAGCTAGGTTGTAGAACAGCTGATGTGTCTAATGCTGTTGTGGGTACCAGACAAATAAAAGACAAGAGGACTGAGTGTTCTGGGCAATCTTTAAGACATTCTGTGACATGTCACTGCAACCCTCAGACTTCCTCTGACCATTCAGGAATTTTCAAGCAGAACAAACGAACCAAAATGATTTTTTTAGAGCTTTCAGGTGTTAAGCGTGTGGTGCATTTCTGATCCATTAAGTCAAGGCCTATACTCTATACCAGTGGTCTTTTCGGTCCCGCTGACCACTAAAATTACCGGCTCCGGACTGGCTCCGGACTCCGCAAGCTCGGGGAGCCGGGTGTCACTCAAAGGGGAAGAAACCTCCTCCATAGTGACATCATATTGCCAGAACCCTGCCCACTCCCCCATCACAGGTCTGAGCCTGCGATGGAAGAGTGGGTGGGTTCCAGAGACACATCCCGCCCACTTCCCTGAGCCTGGGATCTGTACGGGGCACATGGTCCTGTGCGTCCCCCCAGCGGGATCCTTCTTCTGACCCCGCTCGGAGCCGGATTCTCCAGAGCCGTGGACCACCGGTTGGCGACCGCTGCTCTATACAGTAGCCTTCTTTCTAGTGATTAGCCCACCTGGGCCATTTGAATGAAGTAACAAATGGTTTGCTAAGTTTACAGAAAGTTACTA
>NC_092865.1:23388010-23390105 GCF_032062135.1 Pyxicephalus adspersus | reverse complement strand
GACTATGTGATGGAGTACTGCAAGGTTCTAAAATGTTACGTTTCATGAATTAAAAATTATAGGGTGAATGATCAGTAATGTGTGGTGGAATGGGAAAATGTAACCAGTCTGCAAAATAAGGGAAAAGGAACTATGGTGGGATATCTCACAGTTGGAGAGAAACTAAAAAGTAGGTAATTTACCAGGGTACAATGTAAAGCTTAAAAACAAGGATGGATTGATCTTCAGTACTCTGTTCAGTTTCAAGTCTGTATTTAGGTGTGTGTTCTTATAGATCTCCTGCCTTTTGACAGTGACACAATGATATGAAATACATCTGTATGACTGTGATGATGCAAAATCAGACAATGATATTATAGAGAAAGTATTTATACAAACACTACAAGAGATAAAACCGGTATAGGGGGCTGTGGTGAATGCCACATTAAAGTTGCTTTTTCCTATGTGTATCTATAGATATAAAAAAGCAGCTTGGAGGAGTTCAACAAAGAAAGAGCTGCATTGCCACTAGGTGCCACTATATTAATAAAGCAGTATTTCAAATATGAAGCTAAGATCAAGAACACATAAACATAACATGAAACTAGCAGCAGATAAGTTCAAAACTAACCTTAGAAAGTAATATTTTTCCAAAAGAAGAGATGATGATTGGAACAAATGTTTTACCAGATTTAATTAATCAGTCACAAGTAAGTCAATTTAGCATTCCTGAGATAAAGATAGATCTATATATAGACATAAAGGGTAAAAAAAGCAAAAAAAACTTGTTGTTTAGCTTTTTTGACCATGGCTTGTAATTTTATGTATGTGCAATGTATTTGTTGTTTTATTATGTTGGTTTACTTTTTGAAAATTTTCCTAATGGATAATTCGTGATCATTAACTTTAATTTAAAAATAATTTTACTTACTAATTTTACAGTTCTATATTTTGCAATGAAATGTATATGAATACTTGTAAATTGTTGCAATAATTTGTAACAAGAACTTTTTTTTTTAGCTCTCACTGGCCAAACTGATTGTGATGAAACTGTCACAGGTAAGTCTAAAATAAAGAAATATAATCATCATATATTTAGAAATTATGATTTTTTTTCTCTTGAGAGAAATAAGGGCAATATTATACCTGACCAATGTATAAAGATGCAAGAACAAGCATAAATATATGAGCATACCTGATAAGCACAGGCTTGTTCCAAATCAGTGACAAACCAAAAGCAAGCAAAAATAAGGATGCAAATTCAAAATTAGAAATTGCAGACCCCAGATTTGCATCCTGACAGCTTCCCTCTAAAGTCTTTGGTTTAGTATCTGTAGAAAAAAATACATATTTAACTTAACTATCTATAGTTCAATATTAAGTTTAACTGGAATAATCAATTATTGTCTCTATAAAATCTTTATGATCCACTTAAACAAGTGCCTGTGCCTTGTGTTTACTCATTCGGGTCTGTTGTTGCTTCTTTTGTACCAAACCATACCTGTGGGGTATATTTGCAGGGATGCCTGTTTGTTCTCTGGTGTATAATTGAAAATGCTTGCAAAATTATTTGTTGTGGGAGGCCTACAATCAATGTACTAACAGTACTCTAATGGTGGGCCACCGAGCCATAATAATGGAGTACTGCCTCTGTATTCAGACTCTACTGTGACCTTTTAGCAAGGGACTTGGGTTTAGAGCAAGAAATTAATATGTATGTTTATGTGACTATAAATGGCATATTTATCTTTGTGTCCACATTTCTATACCTACCTGTTTTCTGTTTCTTTCCTGCAGTTGAAGTTCAGTGTGATACGAAAATAATGGAGATTCCTGATGGACTTGTAAAGTATGTAAAACAGTCTTCTATAAAAGAAAATTTATTTAGTTGATTTTACCAATATTTCCAACATTAAAGGCTTGTTTAAAGCAGTTACCGTAACAGTGGATTCTTTGCAGTTTCAGACAGCTGGCAACCTTGCTATTAGCGTGGCTACCCACGTTTCTTTTCTATGGAATCCTCTCTGGCTCACTTTCAGTCTGGAATTCACTCTGGCTCTCTCTCAGCCTGGAATCCACTCATCTCTCTCACCCTCTTGCTGATGAAATTCCCTTC
>NC_092865.1:23384603-23387021 GCF_032062135.1 Pyxicephalus adspersus | reverse complement strand
TATTGGAAAAAAACACAGATCAAAATATATTTCTTATGAGGGAACCTTCAGAAGAAATACCTGAAATCAAGCCTGAAGTACCAGAAGGTGATGGGCATAACCCTACAAGGATATCAATGCTTTCCTATTCTTTCAAACTCAATTCACAATGACCATTTTGGCAATTTGGCAATTTATAGAATAGTAAATATAAGAGTTTATATCAGTGGTTAGTAGTGCACTACTATTAGTGGTACCAGGGCCCAATGACATCCTAAGGCCTGAATTACATAGAACTAGATTTTCAGACAAAACGTGTATTAACAGTCTCCATTTGCTTAATATCCAACTCCAGTTCTCTACAGACAGGATTTTAAGTAATTCTCAAACAGGCCACAGTGAAATAGCAAGGTGTGGTTTACAAAGAGTCAGAAAATATCAAAATACTGACCTACTGTGTGGCCTTCAAGATTTGGATTTGGACATCTCTCGTCTAATTAATTATTACCAGTTGCACATTGTCTCTAAATAGAATTTTGCAGTCCTCTAGGGAGCAGAGTTTGACCCACTGCACTATGGTATCTAGCCAGACTTGTCAGCCATGCCCCCCTCTCTTCCTCTGTTAGTTTTATGTGAAGACACTTTTATTAAGAATTATGGATGGTACACATAAATGCCAGCACTTACAACTGGACATGGAGTGCAGAAACCATTGTCTCACTATAGGAAATGGCATTTGAATGCATTTTTCATAACAAAAAGTATCCAGGTTAAAAATCTTAATATCAAGACATTCAAGAAAAAAATAATGATTTCAGTTAGGCTTTAATATGTTCCTTGTCCACCCCATCCAAGAAAAATAGCATCATTCAAGGCAGTTGCCATTGCCAGAAAGATGTTTAATAAAATCTCTTTTCTGAAGCTGTAGCATCCTCAAGAGATCAATCTGTATATTTATCTTTGTTTGCACATTTCTATACCTAACTGTTTTCGGTTTCTTTCCTCCAGTTGAAGTTCAGTGTGATACGAAAATAATGGAGATTCCTGATGGACTTGTAAAGTATGTAAAACAGCCTTCTATAAAAGAAAATTTATTTGGTTGATTTTAACAATATTTCCAACATTAAAGGCTTGTTTAAAGCAGTTACCAGAACAGTTGATTCTGTGCAGTTTCAGACAGCTGGCAACCTTGCTAATTGCGATCAAAATATATTTCTTATGAGGAAACCTTCAGAAGAAATACCTGAAATCAAGCCTGAAGTACCAGAAGGTGATTGGCATAACCCTACAAGGATATCAATGCTTTCCTATTCTTTCAAACTCAATTCACAATGACCATTTAGGCAATATTTAGAATAGTAAATACAAGAGTTTATATCAGTGGTGAGTATTGCACTACTATTAGCGGTAGCAGGTAGCCTCTGGCATTCTCGCAAAAAAATTCCTCGAACTTCAGATGGTTCTTTCCGCAAACTGATTTAGCGAAACCATCGGAAGATCTAAGAAATTTTAACAGGAGGATTTTCAGGGAATCCTCCTGTTTGCGATTCCAGGGGCACTAGAAGTTAATTACCCTCTAGTGTCAGGGATATTCTCAGCCGCATTCATTGAGAAGATGTGTGATCCGTGGCACAAGAGGCTAATTACACTTAAAAAAGTTTTTTTTTTAAATTCGACCTTGATTGGCGAATTTACACCAGCTATTCTACCTTAAAATTCGGTAGGCAGGAACGGCCGTATTCGCTGCGAGATTAAGTTTTAAAAACTTGCTTTCTCATCCCTAGTAGCAGGTCCGAATGACATCCTAAGGCCTGTATTACATAGAACTAGATTTTCAGACAAAACGTGTATTAACAGTCTCCATTTGCTTAATATCCAACTCCTGTTCTCTACAGACAGGATTTTAAGTATTTCTTTAACAGGCCACTGTGAAATGGCAAGGTGTGGTTTACAAAGAGTCAGAAAATATCAAAATACTGTCCTACTGTGTGGCGTTCAAGATTTGGAGTTGGACATCTCTTGTCTATTTAATTATTACCAGTTGCACATTGTCTCTAAATAGTATTTTGCAGCCCTCTAGGGAGCAGAGTTTGACCCACTGCACTATGGTATCTAGCCAGACTTTTCAGCCATGCCCCCCTCTCTTCCTTTGTTAGTTTTATGTGAGGACACCTTTATTAAGTATTATGGATGGTACACACCTATCCCAGCACTTACAACTGGGCATGGAGTGCAGAAACCATTGTTTCACTAAAGGAAATGGCATTTGAATGCATTTTTCATATCAAAAAGTATTCAGGTTCAAAATCCTAATATCAAGACAGTAAAAGGAAAAAAAAATGATTTCAGTTAGGCTTTATGTTCCTTTTCTACCCCATCCTTGAAAAATAGCATCATCCAAGGCAGTTGCCATCGCCAGAAAGATGTTTAATAATATCC
>NC_092865.1:23380930-23382647 GCF_032062135.1 Pyxicephalus adspersus | reverse complement strand
CATATATCATACAATACTATATAGAATCTAGGACCACAATCCGTAAACTGGAGGGTTGTATGTCAGACCAAAACAGGATTTTGGACACAGATGGTACCACTGTAGATAACCAGCTTGACCAATAAACAGTACCACTATGAGTGGCATTTCACAGAGCATCGTCTGCTTCATCAGATCATGGTACTTTAAAGTTGTGTACAAAAATTACAAACATGACCAACTGTAATGGTATATCATTGGAATTCTACGGGAAGATGACTTATAAAAACCGTCTCCTGATGTCAAACATCTACCTCTCTGACTACTTAAATGGTCCCAAAATACTTGTAGCATACTTAGCAAGGCCTCAGCTAGAAACCTCATATTGGTATGATAATCTGTAGGTCATAATCTGGTGAAGGAAGCTTTCAGTAGTGGTGACCTGGGGAATTTTTTTCGTGATTTATTGGGGATTTTATACGGACAATCTGTCATAGGGGCTGCCATTGATAGATGCATTCTTCTCATTCTGATCCTTTGACAATATGCCAATATGTCATGCTTGTTTGATTGTCTCCTGTTTTTTCTTATATTTAGACTTGCATGCACTTACATTTTTTATGGTTACACTTACCTACTATGCTTAACAAATCAAAAGTCAGGCTTACCCTGGAATAGTATCTGCATTTCTATCAGATACGCCCTATGGCTTTTTCCATTCTAGATAGCAGGAAGCTAAATGTGGGATATCCAGTTTAAAAATATATATATATAAATGCACTGATTCAAAAACATGAA
Source organism: Pyxicephalus adspersus (assembly GCF_032062135.1). NCBI lineage: Eukaryota > Metazoa > Chordata > Amphibia > Anura > Pyxicephalidae > Pyxicephalus > Pyxicephalus adspersus. Next base: position 23,381,870 of record NC_092865.1, on the reverse strand, counting down.
AAAAAAATAACCCAAAAATATTATCCAGTTGCCAAGCACCACCGCTGTCACAGGTGGAAGGAAATAGGTTACATGACCTTCTATATCTCGGACTAATAGGTATAAAATATATCCCTGGTCAAAAAAGAAAGCCTTCAGAGCATTGGTAGCACTATCCTCTCTGTTTCAATGTAGAATACACCCCAATCAGCTTAGCAGGTTATGTCTCTACTTGTCCCAGTCTACTTTCTCTCCTGTAGCTTCTGGGACCATCCACTCTAAAAGCAAAATCTCTGTCATATAATGGGGTGAATAAGCTGGTGCCAGTTGATGGTGGCTTAACCATCTTTGGAAAGAAGGTTAGAGAACAGTATTCCCAAAAAAGCAGTAGTACATCTTTGCCACACAGATAGGAGGTTGAATCTGAATTTCCAGTTTCCAATTTTGCTAAAGTTTGTATCTGCTATCATTCTACCTAACTGGTAATATGTTATCAACACATCCATTGCCTTTGGAGACATAGTAATAAAAAACCTTTGTTGATAAAAGGTCATAAGGCCTTTAAATATATGATGTGTTGCTTACATCTAGATTTAAGTGGTAAGTTTTCGTAACACTACTTTCACAACATGTATAAATTAGCAGCTCTTTTTGACAATGTTTTATAGAACATGTAAATAAGAATTCCATTGTGAAGTTCCATTTCAAGTTTGCCAAAATCACTCCATTACTGCCTAATAATACATTCTTACAGTGGTATATTTTCTTTTTTCAACAGAGTGATGTGTCCAGAGCACTGCCATATGGAAGAAAATCAATTTCAGAGCTCAGATGGATTTACAAGTGTAAGTTGCAGTTTTATTATTATGCAAAATTAACATGTTTAGGTTTAGAACCATATATAAGTCAAACAGTCATAGCATGTGAGTCTAAATTTACTTTGTTCTTGTTTAAAAAAAAA
>NC_092865.1:23331024-23379285 GCF_032062135.1 Pyxicephalus adspersus | reverse complement strand
GCAGCATCGGACTAGTTACTTCTTTTGAATATTTTCTTAACACCAGTAACTCTTTGGATCCCGCTGACCATAGGAAAAAAAGGGCAACACTGACTACCAATACAAGGGGTGTTAAAACCAAAATAAGGATTGCCAAAACCACTGACCTCTAATATAACCCAACTATTAAACAAAACTAAATCACCAAATAAAGGGACAAATAGGACCACTATACTTATCCTTCATCTAAGAACATTTTGTTTAATGCCCAAAGGGGCGCACTGTACTGAACACTAAAATGAGGGTACTTCATTGACCACCATTGACCACCAACTACAAGGGGGTTATTGTTGACCACAAACTTAAGGGAGGCCTCATTACTAACCACCATCTAAAAAAGAAAACTACACTAACTGGCAACTAAAAGGCCCACAATAATGCACATCATTTAAAGTGGGGCTCTACAGTAACAACAAAATAAAGGGAAAACACTACACTGTCCATCAACTAAAAAGGGACATTTCTGACTATCTCCAACTAATGACCATTATTTATAGTGGTGCACTACACTGATTCCCAGTTTAAAGGGGGCAGCACACTGACCACCAGTGTACCCAGGAACACTATACTGATGTTATGGTCATTGATGTTCTCATTACCCAAAAAGGGAAATGACTGGTTGCTTGTTTGCTTGTTTCTATATATTGTAACAATTGCTCATTTGTTGCCATATATTGTCCTATTGCCCTTTTGCTGGCCATACTGTCAATTGTAACATTTAACTGTTTTGGTTGCCATATGTGCACCACTATCCACTGCTTAAGACCTACTTTTCACTGTCACTGTTTCTTCTCTGGTAGATATTAGCATTTGTTTAATTTTAAAAGTTGTACTAAATATCACTGTGACAAATATCTGTAAGTAAGACATCAATCATAAAATGCTATTTTAATTTAATTTCATACTTGCTTTAAAATCTAGGAAACTCCATTATGCTTGGCAGCATCTCAAGCTGGTATTCTTCGCAAAGGAGTGCAATCATTGGTTTTAGAGAAAAACACATTTCAAAAAAAATTTGTTATAAGGCCCAATTTTGAAGAAATAACTGAAAACAAGCATCTACCAGAAGGTGATTTTCTTTATTTTTAAACCCTATCGGTGTATCAATGATATTATATTCTTTAGAACTAAAAATACATGGCCATTCTTATCATTTATGAGATAACAAATATAAGAATTTTCTTCAGTTGAATGAGAATATGTTGCAACTATCCATGATAGGCTTGGATACTTCTATACTGAAAAAAAATATATATGAATATGATTCTGTTTTTGTAGAAGGCTCCTGGGAGGGGATAAGGATCCCCTTGGTCCACCTGGTCATAGGTGACTACTAAGTTCTAAGCTGCAGCAGACTATATCATTAATGAAAGCCACACAAGAATGAACCTTTTGAATCACTTGATATATTCCAAATGATCTTTCTCCCTAGCTGTAAGTGTTGCAGGTGTGAGAAAGCCACACAGCCTCACTCTAATGTGAAGTCTACCATAACTAAATCATTTTATTGCAAATGCTACATTAAAAATATTGACTTCAAACACTCACGTGATAAGCATACTGTACATGTTAAATGCAATGTATGTTATGCACTTCTTACTTCCTGGGGCTTAGTCATAAAGACGTAAGAGGTTCCTGATTGAGAAAAGACTTTATGTTGGGATGACGTTTTGGCCTGCATCGGCAGCCCGATGCAGAAATTCATAATAGCCTGCATGTGAGCATTGACGTGTATTTGGTACATTGCATCATGAGCTAGAACTCTGAAGAGATATAAATGCTATTTAAAAGATTGGGCAAATCCTTGCAATCCTAGGTCCCCAGCATTACTTTGGAAGCAGGCAAATCAAAATGATATTTAGATCAGCTGTAAACATTACTGATCTTTTGAGTGAAGTGGTCCTTCAAACCCAACTCATGTCATAGGAAGAAATATTTAGAGAGAATTAACCTCCATTTTTGGTTGCATAGATGCAAGTTGTGCTTTCTGTTGCCAAGTGGTGACATTAAGGCAGTCTTTTAATGTTTAGCACCAGGCCTTGGATTTGGAGCGATAATTATACTCCTCACATAAGTGTTATTTTTTTATAGTTTGGTATGACTATAAACAGCATATTTATGTTTATGTGTACAATTCTCTACATAACCGCTTTTATGTTTATCTCCTGCAGTTGAAGTTCAGTGTGATACAACAATCAATGATATTCCTGACGGAGTTGTAAGGTACATAAATGCCCTTCTGTATAAAATACAGTATGTCAATATTTAAAACATTTCCATCATTATATTAATAAATGTATGTATTTTGAATGAATACAATTAGTGAGCAAGCACACTGGTTCTTTATTTTACAACCACTTTGTTCAGGTATTGTACATTATCAAATAGCAATAAGGGAACATGACATTTCAAATAAAACACACTTTAATAATTAAATTAAATAAAAAACACAAAAATCAGCTTAAGCAAGAATGCATAAATAAATAAAAAATACTGAAAATGCAATAATTCAGTATACTGTGTAGTAATATATTTTTCTAAAACACCTCCCTAGTGTGGTAAATTTTAAAACAACGTCTAACGTCACATACCTATAGACAAAACCACATAAATATATTTTGTATTATTTTGTATTAGATTGGATACAGGCCTTTGTATTGAATCCAATGCAAAATATTTGAATTTCCCGCTACAACCCCCGTCGACAGGCGTATGCACCGACATCATCAGGAATCGTCGAGGGACGTGTACGCAAACGCCGGGAGTTCTAATTCTTTCCGTACTTCCATGCAAAAAGCGTTATTTATTTAATTTATTTATTTATTGTAGATTGTAGGCTATAATTCTTAGGCATAACTCACCGAAATATGTCCAAAATTTAATAAATTTAATATTAAATTTTAAAAAAATTTTTTTATAAAACATTAAAAAAATCTTAAATTTTTAAATGTTTAAAAAAACATAATAGTGTATAATGCAATAAAACTGTACAGTAGCTTATATATTATATATATAATACAATTATTTATATATTATATAAAGGTTTCTTTGTATTGGACTCAATACAGCTTTTTTGTGTTGAGTTCAATACAAAGTGATTTGAATTTCCTGCCCCGCCTCCCGCCCGCACAGACGCTTGCCTGCGACATCACCGGGAAACCCCGGAGATCGTCACTGCAAACGCCCGATGAAGACAGAAGAGGACAGACGTCTCCGGAGGAGCTGCGTGGACAAGGTAAGTGTTTTTAAGTGTGAGTAAGTGTGAGTCTGAAATGGCTCTAACAATACCAAACAAGTCATAAGAATTTAAAGCTAAACATTTCTTTGTTAGTTTCACTAATTAGCTAATCTAGTGGACATTTTTGGTTAAAAAAAACTAACAAATGTTTTTTTTCAGAGAAAATGCGTTGCCTGAAAGCTCTTTAATAGTCCCTAATTAAAAATCAATTGCAAATCGAGGCACAACTTTTAGTTGCCTCTTGGAGAGATTTATATGTTCCTTTGTGCACTCAGATATGGAATATTCTTACATTAACTTAATAGGGTAATATGTTCCAGAATAAGACTCCAGTAATCTTTCCTTCTGTTACAGGGTGATATGTCCAGAGCATTGCCTAATGGATGTAGAGAAATTGCAAAGCACAGATGGACATACCAGTGTAAGTTGCAGATAATACTGAAAAGTATATAACAATGTCATACCTAAGAGTGAGCTGGAGATGTAACCAGCCCCAAGTGCCACAACTGACAGTATGCATCTAATTAGAAACTGCCTCATGATTTAATAATATTAATAACTAGTATTTATATAATACTGACATAATATACAAAGCTTTACAAACTCTGTAGTTATTTCGCTAGCTGTCACTTAGAGAGGCTCACAATCCAATGTCACTACCATGTCATATGTCTTTTAATACAGTCTAAAGTAAATTTTGGGGGGAGAAGCCAATTAATATAACTGCATGAGTTTTTGAGGTTGTGGTAGGAAATCAGAGTACTTGGAGGAAACCCAGCAAGAACATGAAAACTTCATGCAGATAGTGCCCTGGCCAAGATACGAACCTAAAATCTAGCGCTGCAAAGGCCAGAGTGCTAACCTCTGAGCTACCATGCTGCACACTGCTATCTTATCAGATATTTCTTATAAGGGTAGTGAAGTGGCCTCTGACTGACCTCTGAGCTGTATTTAGGAACACATTTATTAAATATCATATTTCCACTACACAGTTCTGTAGAAAGTTGTATTTGGTGAATTCATAGCCGTATGATTATCGTGAGCATTTTGAGACCAAGAATTAGTCTAATAGTTCTTAGGAAAGCTTAAACCTAAAGCCTCTATAGCCTGTTTTGGTGAACCATAGGTCCCAGACATGCCTGGTTTGGTCTCTTTGGACTCCAGATTTTGGAATAACTAATAATCTGGGGGTTGGCAGTTCCTAAAACCTGAACCTGGGGAATTATGCTAAAATAAAAGCATAATCCATGTGAACACACCCTTTAAGACAGCCCACACCCTGCTGTCATTGGATGGACCTATTAGTCCCTCCTCTGTGTATTGGAAAAGAAAAAATGCCATGTTAGCCTACCAGGGGGAGCTCTCAGTGATACTATATTGTTGCTAAGGACAACAGCATTAACAGATTGAGCACTGCAGGGAGCCCAGTGACTCTGACTGATAACTTGAACTTTACACAGCAACCTGGACCAAGGCAAACCAACTTTCACCTAAGTATTATTTCACAGTTGTTTTCTTTTATTTTACACTGTTGCTATTGTTCAGTTATTGTTCTTTGATTAGTCTTTGCTTTTCTGTACTTTTGTATGCACTTTATTATGTTTATTATGTTTTTACTTATTAAACACTATAAAAAGTGTAAGCTGAATGCTCTAAGTAGAAATAGTGTACTTTTCTCTTCTGAAAACGCTACTACAAACATTCTGATTTCTGATCCCTATTTGGAGTGGCAGCCGATGACACAGACACTTCTAAAAAAAAAAAACAGAATCACAACTGCAGTTGTCAAGAGTAATGGTGCATGCTTCCATCCAAGCACGTGATGGCAGTTTACCTGTGATTGTGTGTTTGGCAAGGGTTAACAAAGTGGTTAACCTTGCCCTGGGATGGCCCTTCTCAGCCTGCTGGTGCTTAGATTGTTGCTGAGCATGCTGGAAAATCTATGCACAGGGTTACTAGCTAAGAGAAGGTGTTTGTAACATACTGGATGTTCACATACTGGATTGTTCCCTCATCAACAATAGCTTCTGGAACTGACATTGTTTATCAAAACTGGGGCATAGAAGCATAGGACTAGTTGCTGCTATAGATGAAAAACTCACTGGCAATAATGATTCCTTCTATGGAAACTATTACTCGAATTTGGGGCACACTAGAACCACTGATTAACAACACCAATTAAGCCACTGACCAACATTGTAAGAGGTACTCAAACCACTGACCATGAGTGTAAGGGGCATCAAAACCACTTATCACCAATTAAAAGGGGAAACAACACTGACAACCAATTAAAAAAGAGGTACTACAACAAACTCCAACTTAATAGGAGCACTAAGCTGGCCACCAACTAAAAGGATGCACTACGTTAGGAACCATCTAAATGAGGGAACTATACTAAACCCTAACTAAAAGACTATCACGAATTCTAGACAGTCCACCAACTATAGGCTAACAATTAGATTTAACATAAATTTAACTGGTTGCAGCACTCTGAGCACTAGTGTAACTGGGCACACTACAGTGACAGGTTTGTTACTGTTATTACTATTATTATCATCCATATGTTGTAATAAATGCACTCTTGTTATCATGTTGTTGTTATGTATCATATTAATTGCCCTTTTGTTGCCCACGTATTGTTTGACTTGGCATTATGACCATTTGTTGACAATATATTGTCAGGATTGTCATATGTGCATCCCATTTAGACTTTTTAGACTCATTTAAATTCATACAGTTTTATTAGCATATCTAGAAGGAGGAACATTTGACCTATGTCAAATTTTTCCGCAAATGTGTTTTAAATGACAGTAATTCAATACCACATAATGCTTGATAAAAGTCTCAGTCATTGCTTTAAAATTATGCCTCATAAAATGTATCATTTAAATTTCTTTTAGATAAAGAACATTTTCACTTTTAATGCAAGTAGTTATCAGTATTTGTTTTGTTTTTTAATCCAGGAAACTCCGGTATGCTTGGCAGCATTTCAAGCCGGTATTCTTCAGAAGGGAGGTCGATCATTTGTATTAGAAAAACACACAAGTCAAAAAAAATTTGTTATAAGGTCCCATACTGAGGAAACAGCTGAATCAAAGCATGTGGATATACCAGAAGGTGATTTTTTTTGCTTTATTTGTTTGTTTTATTTTGTAAAAATAAATATATATCAGTCACCAGGGGACAGAAGTAGATTTTCGGATAGCCAGTGCACCCCCAGGCGGGGTCAGGAGAAGGACCCCGCTGGGGGGACGCATCGGCCAGAGCCACAGAACACGTCCCTGTACATGTCCCAGGCTTAGGAAAGTGGGTGGGCTGTGTCCTTGGACATAACCCGCCCACTCTCCCATCACAGGCTTAGATCTGCCATACCAGAGTGGCCGGATCTACATCACAATGAAGTCAACATGGGGGAGGTTTCTCCCCCTTTGATTGACACCTGGTTCCCTGCGGATGTGCGGTCAGGAGCCGGTGATTTTAGTGGTCCGCTGAACCAAAAAGGTTGGCGACCACTGACTTAGGGAATGGTGATGGAACCTCCATGTTGTCAGGTGGCAGTCTGCAAGCTATAATCATATGCAAATGCTGTAAATCAAATGTAAATTACCACGCAAATGCTGACTTTCAGATAATTGCATAGGAAAGTAGTTTGGGTCAGACAGGGTTTAGAATAACCCATGGATGTTATCCCCCATATGTGTGACTTTATTGTAGGTTGTTCTCCCCCTAAATGTGTAAATATACCACATCATGTGTAAAGCACCATGTTTACCTTTGTAAATATTTACACCATATTTACCTTATACACCTCTGCACTTACCTAATTTTCATTTTTTCCTACAGTTGAAGTTCAGTGTGATACACCAATTAAAGAGATTCCTGAAGGAATTGTAAGGTAGGTAGGACATCATTTTACTTTAAAAATTATTAATAGCAAAAGATATCAAACACATATTCACTGAACAGGAGCCCTGGAAATCTTGATACCCCCCCCCCCTTGTATTGTGGTGTATTGTACTTTCTAAGACAATACAGGCGTATATGGTGCAGAACACTCTTCTTCAAGTTTATTGTGGAATTATACCCTAGAAATGTATCCCTTTAACCATTTATAATTAACCAAAGTAACCATTTTGGGATCTGATTTGCTATTTTATTTTACCTGCTAAGCAGTAAACTAAACTTTGTCAATAAAGAGCACTCACTGTACAAAAGCTTTTAAAGGCTTGCAAATAGAAATGAGGTTGACCATGACCATATCTTTGCCAACAAGGACCTGTGATCAAGTGAGGGCATTGTAATTGGTGGCTTTGTAGATAAACAATGCAATCAAGATTGTATATGATCACATGATTTTTTTAATCAACAGAGCCAATAATCATCATGCTCACACATATGATCCCATACCTTATTGAAAAAAAAAAACAGTTCTTCGGTGTTCCATTTAGGAGTGCCTTGTGATTCTAGCTTTATTGTTTCTTATTTAACTAATTTCACCAAATAGATAAAGAAGTTGTCATTTCAATGACGTTTAAGAACGCAATAAATCACTAACTTTCTCTCAAAATCAAGGTCACCAAAAACACTCCTCTAATCCCTGCTCTTTTAGTAATACGTTTTGTTCCCCTACAGGGTAATATGTCCAAAACGCTGCAAAATGAAAGAAGGCAGGGTGGACAATGCAGATGGAAATAGTATTGTAAGTTTCAGATAAAGCATACCAAGAGGTAAACATATATTTTATTAAGTAGAACATTGTTTATTAATAACATTTTTTGTACTTCCTTTTAAAAACTAGGAAACGCCTGCATGTTTAGCAGCATATCGTGCTGGTATCCTTCCCAAAGGTGCTCGTTCATTTTTATTAGAAAGAAAACCAGGCCAAACTAAATTTGTTGTAAGGAAATCTCCTGAAGACTTAGCTGAAAATAAACCTACAGAACTACAAGAAGGTAAATATTTTACCCTAAGGATAAAAAATATTTCTCTAGTCTTTAAAACTAAATAGACGCAGCCGTCCTTACTCTTTCTGGAAACATAAATGTAAGAGTTTTGTTCAGCTAATGAGAGTATGTTGCAACTATCATAGCAGTAATAGATACTAGAACTGATATAGGCAAATAAGAAAAAGTACTATTATAATCAAAACAGTCAGTCAATCAGTCACACACATGACATGTAGGGGTACAACATGCACAACTTGTAGCTTTGGACTTCCACCTCCCCAGTGCTTACCCCTTCCCCCATCCACCCTACTCCCCCAAGGTTCAGCAACCTTTTGTTTGGTAGAGATCATGACTCTTGAGAAGTAAAACTGCAGGGTTTTCTTTGTTTCTTTTTCCAGGCTGGGTGGTCTTTATTGAGGCAGAACCAACATGATAAAATTAGCAACACTCTTTAAACTTTAACACAGTCAATGCAGGGTTAAGTGGGGATACTCCTCACACAGTGGGCCTGATTTAATAAAGCGCTACAAAACCGGAAAAACTGGGTGACCTAGAAACCTATTGATATTAGTTGGCAGTCCTGCACTATGTCTATTGCAGGTTTGCTGGATCCCCCAGGTTCTCCCATGATAGTCTGTCTTCTCCAGTCTTGCACAGCTTTAATAAATCAAGCCCTGATTGTCCATCTCTAGAATCAATGAGATTATTGCAAAAGGAGCTGCTTCTTAGAGACAGTATTTTAGTACACTCCTAATATGATCCTCACTATAGCCACTATCACCATATAATGCTGTGGGTAACCCAGAGACCTAATCAGTAATCATTCTGAGTGTCTTTCTGTATAATTGCTGTGGAGCAAAAAAAAACATTTTCTCCCATCTACTGTATGTATGACCTTATTCTAAGTCATTATAAATATAAATTGCATATTTACATGTAAATGGTACTTCACTTAACCGATTAATATTTTTCTCTTTCAGTTGAAGCTCAGTGCAATACAACAATAAATGAGATTCCTGATGGAGTTGTAAGGTACAGAAAACTATTCTGTATTAAGGACATGCAGTTTGTTTATATTCAACATTTCTCCATTATATTAATAGAAATGTGTAGTATGAACATATCACTTTTTGTTCCCTAGTCTGTACTAAAATAACACTTTGCAAACACATTAAAACAGAGAACTACTGAGTTGCAAGTATACAAAACAGGGTCGAAAGTGAGAAGTCCTTGGTTGTATAAATGTTCCTAGGTGGTCACTTAAAACAATAAAGCTAGTGGATCCCTATCAAGGCCAGGCAACTAATTAGATACAGAGGTCCAAAATGGAAACCTCCATGTTTCTCTAATAACATATTTTCTAAGAAAAAATCATACAATTGTTACACCAGCTATTTTTCCTCTGCTAACATTCAATTGTATGTACAGAATGGCCCCAGAAAATTATGTTCCTGCTTTTTTTGTTGGCTTGTCACTTTTCTCCGATTTGATTTAGGATGCAAGGCAAAATTTAAGCATTCCCTGCAACAGGCAAAGTCACCAAGCAAAAAGGATTTGCTCTAGTGCTCTAGTGCCAAAATATTACAGAAACAAAGAACAATTGCAAGAAAGCAAAACAAAAAATAAGAAATAAATAAAAAGAAAAAAAAAATCCCAAACAGTATAAAAAACTTACAATGAAAAGCAATAAAATAAACTATGTCCATGCATCAGGTAAACATAGATAAGGATAAAACAGAAAAATGGCATGAGTAGTCTATGCATTGGACAATGTTTGCTATGAACCTTTACAATAGAGTGAGAAAAACAATTAGGCCAGCTCATAGTTGAGTATTGTTTAAAAAAACGGGTGCAGAAAAGCTCATATAACTTAGTATGTTTAAGTAGTTCTTTTTTAAAATAAACAAAGTAATGCATTCAAATTAAAAAAAAAAAACTGCATCAAGCGATGAGCTTGTGATCATGTGCATAGGCGTGTAACCACTAGTATTATTAACCCACAAGGAAATTTAAAAGGAATCTTTGTGCAGAAAATCAAGGCTAAACAGAAGCTACAGTAGCAGATAGATAATTTGTTCATGAGTTTGCTTCTAAGACTCATTTACTAACAAATGGTAGATAGCTGAAGACTAAAGATCATAATCTAAGTAGAAATGTTCCATGAAAAAACCCCAAAAATTAAACACTGGCTATCACATGATAAGGGGAATGTGCCACAATATTCAAAAATGCGCAGTGGCAAATGGAGTGGCAGCAGAGGCAAAGTGAAGGAGACTATGGGCTCTAGTAATTTAGGTGTTAAAACTTAGGTTAGCAGTTATGTGTTTGGGTTTTTATTATTTTTATTTTTTATATTTTTTTAAGACAGCTAAGTACTGAGAAGAACTATATGTTTAGGAAAAAGGACTGTACATAAAAGAAGTTTCTTTCCCTTTTTGTCCAGTGCTGCCTTTTAGTTCACTGCACCTCACAAGGTATGCAATATGCCAACCCATCAGACACTGCATAGAGAGCAATATCTGCTGTTCCCATTTTTGCATTGCGCTGCAGTGCCTTTTTACAAGGCACTGTGGAACGCCTTTCTGTTTGTTTTTGACACTGAATGTGGTCAGCATTACAACGGACAGCCACAGAAAATCTGCATGTTGCAGAATGCAGTGTGCGTTTTGTTGCAGTAACACACAGTGACCACACTTTCATATAGTGAGAACGAGGCCTAAGATATATTAATTTAAAAAGAGAAAGGTGTCATTGACATTAGGTAGAGGGAACCCTGGTTCACAGTCTCTTATATAGTAAATGCACCATATGAAGCAACACAGCAGTACAGTAAAATGACACTTCAATGACATAGTTACATACATAGTTAGGTTAAAAATGTCCATCAGGTTCAACCACTAGGGAAATAATCCCTATAGACATAGTTCATCCAGAGGAAAGCAAAAAAAAAAAAACGCTAGTTCAATTTGCTCCAACAGGGAAAAAAACTCCTTCCTGATCCTGTGGGGCAATCAGATGTTCTCTGGATTAGCAGTCTCTGGTATCTTTACTTTATAGCTTTATTACCCAAGTAAATTCTGGGCTTTTAGAAAAGAATCCAGATTTTTCTTAAAGCAATCTATAGTACCTGCTAAAACTACTTCCAGAGAGAGCCTATTCTACATTTTCACAGACCTTAATGTGAAGAATCCCTTCCTTATCCAGAGATTACATTTATTTTCCTCCAGACACAAAGCGTGCCCACCTATTTTTTGTAATGACCTTAAAGTGACATTGCTATTGGCAATTTGGACTTGAGATCTGCAATATTCCTTTGTGTACACAATACTAAAAAAAAGTGTTTAGTAAGTTTCACCTTTTCTTTATCCCCAGTTACCAACTCCAAGATATCCTTTAAGGCAGTGGTCCATAACCTTTTGGTTGTCACAGACTACTAATTTCACCGGTTGGCGACCGCTGCTTTAAGGGGCCTACATGCTCAGATCAGATCTTTTTGCTATTAATACATTTAAAACATTTTTGGTGTTTGACTTACTTTTTTTGCAATCTGTCTTTCATTTTGAAAATTTGCAGATTTTATTTCTTTTTTTTTTTTTGCATATTTTGTTATATTCTTTATGATTTTCAAATGATGAAGGCTATCCTTCATTTCTATATTTATGGAATGCCCTTCACCTCCAGTGCTAGCAAATGGTAATGGACATATCATGAGGTTCTACTCTAGAAACATGATTCTGTAACCTTTTCTTTTTGGTATGTATGCCTCATTTGCTCTCCATTACCATTTGCTAGCACTGCAGGTGAAGCATTTGTGACGGGTTGTATTATTTTGGTGCCTTAGAGTAACCTAAACATTTTTAGTGAAAAGCACTATTCAAAGAATAATAAAAACTTCTAAATAAAGATAAGACTGCCCATGATCAGGAACACATGGATTTGTGTATTAACAAAGCTCTGTGTTCAGCAGGTCGTGGGATATGCTTACCAATAGCTCTTTCAATAAACAAGGCCAGGCAGTCAATATTCATATTGAATAATGTGATTGGTATGTCAGTGTGACATTAGGAAAAAAAGTCATATTGCATAGCAACAGAACTATAAAGTTAGGAGTTATGTATGTTTCAAGCATTAAATGGTAATGTTTTCTTTTCATGTTCATTGTACTACATTCATCAATTAGCTACCATTTTTTGGACATAAATAAATACAACACAAAAACTGCCTGAATTGTTTATTCTTTTTTTAAAAGAAATACATTTCATGAACCACAGTCCTTCTCAGTAGCATTTTTGAAAGACCTAGATTTATTTTTCTGTAAGGCAGTAAGGCATCTGCTACATAAATTATATAGGGTAATATGTTGCATGAGACCCCACTAATATGTTTTTTCTCCTACAGGGTAAAATGTCCAAAACATTGCAATACTGAGAAAAGTGAACTGCAAATTACCAGTGTAAGCTGCAGAGAATACCAATGTATTTATATTGTAAAGTAGTATGAGTAAAACATCATTCATAAAATTTAATCTTAATATTGTTTTGAACTTCTTTTCAAAATCCAGGAAACTCCAGTATGTGTGGCAGCACTTCATTCCGGTGTTTTGAGCAAAGATACTCAATCATTTATTTTAGAGAAAAAAACAGGCCAAAACAAATTTACCGTACGGAAATCTACTGAAAAAAAAGCTAAAAAGAAGCCAGAGAAAATGCCTGAAGGTAATTATGTATATTTATATTATAACTAAATTATCATGGCAAATCTTACCATTTAAAGGATTAAAAGATTTAAGGGTACCAATTATATCATAAATGATGGGGACTGTCACTATTAAAATGTTCTATTTTTTTTAGTCCTGTTACAGCAGTAACACAATGCGTCTAAAGGAGACCCAATGTATTCTGTAATCTTACAGAGCTAGTCAGAAATACAACCTCTTTCCCTTTTATTATAACTTCCTGTGAGAACCCTAGAGATAGGATGAAGGGGAGCGGGTAGCCATTATTTATGCCAACATCGGTGAGCAAAGAGCACATTTCTACTTTAAATAGAAAAAAAGACATCAGTGGGTCCCTAACCAATTCTATAAACACCCATGTAGTTTTTCCTATGCAGTTTGCTGTGGTAAAAGGACATTAATTCCATTTTTAAAATCTGCAGTACCCTCTACAAGTGGGCTGTATAGGGCTGGTAGAGGTAAACCACCTAGACAGTTTATCGGAGTGTGACCTTTTAGCACCAGGCGTTAGGTTCAGAACAAAAAATCCGTATGTTCTTCTATATACATATGACTTTATTTTAGGTTTGTATGACTTTGAAATTGCATATTTACCTTTAAATATATATTTCTGTACTTAAATTAATAACAATTTCTTTCCTCCAGTTGAAGTGAACTGCAAAACAAAAGTAAAGGAGGTACCTGAAGGAGTTGTAAAGTACGTAAGACAGCTCTCTGTAAAATGGGAAATGTGTTTTGTTGTTATTTTAAGAAAAATTGTAATTTTTTTTCATTTTATATTCTCAATCTCTCCTCTAGGAAAATAATAAACTTTAACTTTTTTTTAGAGATAACATACACTTATAAACAACAAGCAATTCTTGATTGAAATTAGGAATTAAAACTTCCATACAAATTCACTATTTCACATTCCATGTGTACTGGAAATGTACATTATTTAGCAAAGCAACATTACTGAAAGATGACCATTCAGGGACCCTGAGAGCCTAAGAGCATGACCCTAAGAGCATCCTGGCATTGCCTTCTATTATCATTTATTTGCACTACAAATGGAGGATTTTTGACTGGCTACATCTTTTTGGTGGGATTTGATTTTCTACTGTGAGATGTTCCATGGGGTTAGACCGATGGTCTCAACGCATTGCTCACGATGCCCTCACTGACATGGTAACCAAAAAGCTTTGTTAATCAAAAAAGCCATATTAGACAACTACAGGGCCCTAAATATTATGAGCGCCGAGTGCTCCAAGCCTTTAAGACAAACTTTTTTCATGCGTTTTCACAGAACATGTAACTGATAATTCAACTGTGAAATTAAATTTACCAAAGTCAATGAACTAATTCCTACTTTTAAACCAATAATATGGATGTGGATGGCTTCCTCTGTTCCTCTCAAGGTAGAGGTAAGATTCTCCACCTGATAAAACTCATTAATGCTACGCCACAGCTTGTCCAAGTAGCAGTTTGGTGAAGGCTAGATGTCATTAGAAGACTGAACACTTCTACAGGAACTCCATAGTGTAATATATTCCTACATGGGACTCCAATAAAATGTTCTCTTTTTGTCTGCAGAGTGATATGTCCAGAGCATTGCCAAATGGAAGAAAATAAGGATCAAATCACAGATGGATATATTAGTGTAAGCTGCTGATTATCTATGCCAAAAAAAAAATAATTAGAAAATTAGTAAAATATCCTTCAAAATACAATTCTAATTATCATTTGTATATATTTCTGAAAACAAGGAAGCTTCAGTCTGCATGGCAGCACATCGGTCTGGTGTTCTTCGCAAAGGAGTTCGATCATTTATATTAAAAAGAAAACGAGGTCGAACCAAATTTGGTAAAGATAAAACTATTGAAAAAATACCAGAACAGAAGCAGAATAAAGTACCAGAAGGTAATTATGTAATACCATACAGTAAAATAGATGGTTTTCTTTGCTTTAAAAAAAAAAGTGACAGTCTCACCATTTATTGGATAATAAAGGTGAGCATTTTCTTGAACTGAATATATGTGTATTGAGTGTATATTTAATTTATTCTAGTAGTAATTGGTCCCAATGATATCACAAAGTTCAACTGTGACAGGAAGGGATATATTTAGGCAGACATTGGGTTTGATCCACAAAACTAATCATGTGACTGTACTTTTCAATTCACATTATACTTATCTGACTAAGTCACTGGACTGTCACTTTTTTTTAACAATTTCTGTTTTAATAGTCCCTTTATCTCAGTTGCACAGTACATCTAAATGAGATTGTAAAGTCATTTAGGCACCTGAATTTGACCTAATACACTAGGTAATCTAACAGACCTAGTCAGACACACACCCTCTTTCATTTTCATTTCAATTCTGTTAGCAGTTAGGGGATCTGGAGACTTGATCAATAACCACCTAGGTAGTTTAGAGCAGTGGTCCCCAACCCTCGGGCCACAGACCGGAGCCAGTCAGAAGCGTCACAGTCCTATAAGAAAATCCTACCTTCGGAATGGGTACTACTCTCTGTGTGCGCAACTTCTATCTTTTCTATGAGATTAGGCTTCAGTGTGAGCTCCCCAAGAGTGGGTGTGTTCTATGGACCTGGGAGATCAGCTGTGCTGCCCACCTTGCACTGCGAAATAATCCCACCTCTCATACACCCCCTGAACATAACAAGTTGCCAGATACGGGGTCCCAAACATAAAATCCTAAAAAGAATCAGGGACCTTTTCTCGTTAAAGTGGAACTAAAGTGCCCAGATCCGTGACGTATGCCGCGATGTCAAAAAATCTGGCCACTTACCTTCTCTGAACCCTAATTTCTCTTTAACAGTAGAGAAAATGGAAATGTAAAATAAGTGGAGGATTCTTGTGGCTTCCCCTCGAAAACATCATCACTACTACCATACAATGGTTCCCTGTCACATATAAATGTCCCTTTATGTTCTTTGAACCACAATTTCTCCTCAATTGAGAGCTGTTGGTATATTAAAATGTTGGGGCAAGTCGGGGTTTTATTGCTGTGGTGCCATCACATCACAGTGGTAGCATCGGTGGCCCTTCTTACACTGCCCTAATGCTATTGACAGTGTGACAGCAGGAGCACAACCAGCGGGAGGGGGGGCAGCTCTCTTCACACTGCTTACACAGGAGCTGCTCAGAATGGCAGAGCAATGTATGCAAGGCTTAAACTTCTCTGCCATTCCCAGCAGCTCTGACACCTGACAGCACACCAGCTCTCTTACACTACTCTGCTATTCTCAGCTAGTGTGCTTACAGGAGGCAAAGCTGCTTAGAACAGTAGAGTAGTGTAAACTGTACATATACCGGGCCACGGCAACATTTTATTCTATATTACTGGGTCCACTGGTTGGGGACCACTGGTTTAGAGGATGTGACCATTATCAGACTTTGTGTTCAGAGCAAGAAATCCATGTTCCAAAGAAATCCAATGTTCTATATATGTATGTATAAATGGCATTTTTACCTAAATATAATGTATAAATATAATCTTTTGATATATTTGATATATATATATATATATATATATATATAACTGATTTACAATTTCTCTTATACAGTTGAAGCTAACTGCGCTACAAAAGTGAAGGAGATTCCTGAAGGAGTTGTAAAGTACGTAAGGCAGTCGTCTGTAAAGGAAATGTAGTTTGTTGATAGTTTGAGCATTTTTATCATTATTTCTATAGAAGCATGTAGTATAAATGTCTGTAACATTGAGAAGACTAAATGGCTTATTATTATTATTATTATTATTAATAAACAGGATTTATATAGCGCCAACATATTACGCAGCGCTGTACATTAAATAGGGATTGCAAATGACAGACTAATACAGACAGTGATACAGGAGGAGAGGACCCTGCCCCGAAGAGCTTACAATCTAGTAGGTGGGGGAATTTCACACACAAAAGGATTACTTTTCTCAGTCTGCTCATAAATGAATATCCACTAAAGAGCCCAGGGGATTTCTGAAACTTACCCTGCTGTGACAAAACTACAGAAAATCTGCTGACCCCCTTTTGTACAATTGTTTCAGACCACTCACTTAATTCAGTAAATCAGCATGAAATTCAGGCAGCTAATATTTGCTGATGAAAATCAATGGTGGACCCTGTCAGATTCAACTTTCTTGCTTCTCTATTTCTCTTCTAGGGAGAAGTTAAACTTGAAGGATTTTTTTTAGGGATATGGTATACATTGGTTCACTATTTCACATTACTTGTGTTTTGGAAGTATTGAATATTTAGCAATGCAGCAGTACAGAAACAAGGTGAATTGAGGACCCAATCCCTTGTATTTAGGAGCCTCATGGGATTGCTTCTATTACCATTTAATTGCATTACAGATAGGGTATTTAGAATTGGCTTCATCTTTTTAGTAGGTTTTGATTTTCTGCTTTATTATATGTAATAAAATAGGGAGTTGTTTTTATATAGGGTGAGACTGATGGCCATCTTGATTATTTGGCTTTGTTATCAACAAAGCCTTTGCCCACCATGGGCCTCACTGACTGACCACACTAAAAAGCTTTGTGGATCAAGAAAATTGCAAATATTTTTTGAGCAATTAGTTCACCAAGCTTTGATGGGGAACTTTTCTTTTTTGCTATTTCTTACACATGGATAAATTGACAACATTTCAAAGAACATGTAATTCATAATTCAGCTGTAAAATCAAGTATTACAAAAAACAATCCACTAATTTGTACTTTTAAATCAATTATCAACGTCAGTCTAGTAGCATTTTGGAAAAGATTAGATGCTTCTTTTTGTCCATAGGAGATTGAGCACTTCATTATTGTAGTATACCCGAGTCTTGTTGACCACCTCTCAGCCTTTTCCCACTCCTCAGCTACCCCAATGAGACAGGCACTAGTTTATGGTCAAATGACCAACAGGCCTTTATTATTGCCCAAAGCAGCATTTCAATAACATATTAAGCAAATAATCACTTAGCATATAAATAACAAAAGATAAAGTAACACTTCCCAGGTTGCAAGTCCTTAGGCATCCACCACATCAACGTGGCATCTGCACCATCATGACAATACTGCTCCCAGATGCACTAAAACCCAGCTCGGGAACAATATCAATACCTGCAGAGTATCCCAAACAGAATTTTTTGTTTATCTTAGCCTTGCTCACATCATTCAGGTGACTCCACACCAATGATAGGTCCACCACCACATTGTTACCAAAACAACCCTGTCTTCAAAAACATCAGCCGAGTACAGATCTATTAACCTTCTAAAATTCCATCAGACCCTCTAATGCCAGAAAATCTCTAAAACCCAAGGGAAGGATTTCTATGACCTTTCTATGACCTCCTTAAACCTATATAATCTTCCCTCCAGCCCTCAGCTCTGCTCTCTACTAAACCATCAACCAAACTTCATGCCACCCCAAAACAACTTCTTACTCCCTCCTGTCTGCTCCTATGTTCACCCAGTCATGTATGCTCCCTCACTCTCTCAGCTCCATGGCTATCTGGAACTCCATAGTGTAAAATAATACTACATAAAATGCCAGTAATATGTCTCTTTTTCTGCAGGGTGATTTGTCTAGAGCACTGTCAAATGGAAGAAAGTAAAGTTAAGATCAGACATGGATATAACAGTGTAAGCTGCTGAATATGTATACTAAAAAAATGGTATATGTAAATGTGTGAAATATCATTCCAAAATACTATTCTAACTATCATTTGTATTTATTTCTGAAAACAAGGAAACTCGGGTCTGTTTGGCGGCAATTCATTCTGGTGTTCTTCCCAAAGGAGCAGGATCATTTATATTAGAAAGAAAACCGGGCCAAACCAAATATGCCATACGAAAACCTATTGAAAAAATACCCGAAAAGAAGCCGGAGAAAATACCAGAAGGTAATTATGTTTTACGCTACAAGAAAATCTATGGTTCCCTTTTCTTTAAAAATTTATTACCATGGCATATCTCACCACCTTTGGAATAATAAAGAATTTTTGTCAACTGAATGAGTATAATTTTAATTTGTTAGTTTGTTCCACTCGAAAGAAAAGCCCCAATGGATAATCAAAGAGGAGTGGACTATTTGCCTAGCCTGTGATTATATATCGTGTATCTGTGGGAGGAAGAGAAGAAGAGGGGGGAGGGAAAGCCAGGCTTTTGAAGGGAAACCAGAAATTTAAAAACACAAAATTTTATTGTTCCAACAACATCATTTAAACGATTAAGAGCTGTGTCTCTATAAATGAATCCTAGGCTAACATATAACCACTAGTTTCCCAAAAAGCAGCAATATAGTTTAGTATCATACTAGGTTAGCAATGGCGGTAAGGTGTCCCACCCGACGCATTTCGCCTGAACCGGTCTTTCTCAGGGGTAAGGGGAGACTTATTATTATTGCTGGGGCTTTTTACCGCATTAAGAGCCTTATGATACCGAATTGTAAGTGATTTGATAGTGAGACCGATATTAATTTGGACATATACTGCTGGTGTTTCCAGATGTCCGAGTGGAGTGAACGGTGGGATAGAAGCTTGAAATGTTTATTCCAGGACTTTCATATGCACAATGATTATGACATCTCTGTCTGTCTTAGTAGAAGTAAATGACAGTGATCCAACAGGGAAAATAAAGTGTTGTCTTCTCATATGGTATTTTAGTTGTGGTATGTGGGTGAGCTGCAAAAGGGGCTTTTTTAATTTATCATAGTAGTAATAGGCCCCCACATAAAGGGATATAGTTAGACAGACTGATCCACAAAACTAGTCACATGACTAGTTCACATGATTATCATTTGACCCAGCTGATAAGGACTGTCACTTCTGTTAACATTTTCTTCACATTGCATCTAAATGAGATTGTAAAGTTCTATAGGCACCTGAATTTGACTTAGTACACTCTGTAAGTTACAAGACCTGGTCAGACATACGCCCTCTTTTCCTTTCTCTACAATTCTGTGTGAAAACACGTGTGATGGTAGCCAATACTTATCTATGTCAACGCTAAGCACTGGCATTGGTGAGAAGAAGGATCATTTCTACTTTAAAGAGAAAAAAGGTTGGAACTTCTGTGAGTCTTTAACCAATTCTCAAACCCCCTTGTAAAATTCTCCTAGGCAGCTCTCCATATTTAAGGACGTTAACTGAACTCCTTTTTTAAAATCTGTAGCACCCTCTAGAGGTGGGCTGCAAAGTGTTATTAGTGGACCTGGAGACTTGATCAATAACCACAGACAGTTTAAATGCATCTAGCCTTTAGGCTTTTAGCATTGTTATGTACTTATGGCTTTTTTAGGTCTTCATGACAATAAGTGACATATTTACCTTTAAATATATATTTATGTACTTAACTGACTTGCAATTTCTCTCCTCCAGTTGAAACAAACTGCAATACAAAAGTGAAGGAGATTCCTGAAGGAGTTGTAAAGTACGTAAGACAGTCATCTTTAAAGAAACTGTAGTTTGTTGATAGTTTGAGAACTTTTATCATTATTTTCATAGACGCATGTATTGTAAAT
Source organism: Pyxicephalus adspersus (assembly GCF_032062135.1). NCBI lineage: Eukaryota > Metazoa > Chordata > Amphibia > Anura > Pyxicephalidae > Pyxicephalus > Pyxicephalus adspersus. The sequence continues at coordinate 23,358,827 of NC_092865.1, read as the reverse complement.
GTCTGTAACATTGAGGAGAAGTTTAAATGAATTATCACTTAAATGAATATCCAGTAAAGAGTTCAGGGGATTTCCTAAAGTTACCTTGTTTTGACAAAATTATAGAAGCTGGTATTACTCACCTTTTTCTGGAAAAAAACTAATCAAACCAGTAGGCCTTTTATGTACACTTGTTTCCAATCATTCAATCAAAGTCAGTGGATTGGAATGATGTCAGGCAACTAATATTTACTAATAAAAAAAAGCAATTTTTGTTCTTACTTAAGCAATTTTTGTTCTTACTTAAAATACGCTCATAGACAGCAAGCTAACCCAACCTTGCTTCACTATTTCATATTCTCAGTTTTGGAGAAAGCTAGATGTTCCTTTTTGTCATTATGATTAGGATTGAGAAAGATCTAAGTGTAATATGTTCTTACATTACGTGTAATAGTTTTTTTTCTGCAGGGTTACATGTCCAGAGCACTGCCAAATAGAAGAAAGTGGCGTTCAGATCACAGACGCATATAATAGCGTAAGCTGCAGATTATGTATACTAAAGAAAACATGTATAAAGGAGTAAAACATCATTCAAGAATACAGTTCTAATTATCATTTTGTATTTATTTCTGAAAACAAGGAAACTCTAGTCTGCTTGGCAGCACTTCAGTCTGGTGTTCTTCGCAAAGGAAGTCGATCATTTATTTTGGAAAAAAGAACAAGTCAATCCAAGTTTGTTGTAAGGAAACCTATTGAAGTTGTAGATGAAAAGAAGCCTATAGAAATACCAGAAGGTGATTGTTTTGTACCCTAAAGGGTATCATTGATTTCATATTCTTTAAAACATTAGCCATTCTCACCATTATGGGAGAATACATATGAAAATGTTCCCTAGTTAAATGAGAGTATGTATTTTTTCATATTTCTTAATTAACTTGTTTTACAAAAATAGTATTTGCCACTTATAGTATTGAACATAAGCACACTGTCAGCTACAGGCTGCAGTGACCATGAAACCCCTATTTCCAGTAAAGCTTTACTGTTTATGTGACATGTAGCTGACATTATGATAAGTATACATTTTCCTTGGTGGGAACTGAAACTGTCAGTAAACTATTAGCTGTCAAAGGAATATGATGTTTATATCCTGGATGACAGCAGAAATCACTTTGGGTACAACTCAGATTTATTCGGGCACAATCTGCCTACTGACTTATTATTTCTTTCCTTCAGTTGAAGCCCAGTGCAGTACAACAGCAGAGGAGATTCCTGAAGGACCTGTAAAGTACGTAAGACAGTCGTCTGTAGAGAAAATGCAGTTTGGTGGTATCTTGTGATTTATGTTAATTAAATCTGAATTTCTGCTGATTTGATTTTTTTTTTATTAAAGCTTAATTATTAGACTAGAATACAAACAACTGTTTGTATTTACCTGTTTATCTGGAGTTCATATTTACTTAGTTTAAGATAACCTACCATAGGTAAACCATGGGGCTGTCATTTTAATCTTCAGGTAATACTTTTTAAATGTCAATAATTTATTTGCTGCTTGTTTGGTTGGCTTGCTTGGGTTCAATCTCCACTAAGCTATGAACTGGCTAGCTGTGAACTTACAGAATGGCTTCATATATATATTTGGCAGTCGCAATAAAGTAAACCTGTTTTCAAAGCACAGGTGTATTTTAATTTAGGTTTATGGTTAAATAAAAATTTTAGGTTAGGTGTAAAATGTGTTAAAACAACAACAAGACAGATGTATACCTTTAAAACTTGTTTTAGGGACAATTTCTAAGGTTACAGGGTCGGGCGGTATGTTTCTGTTAAGACTCTTAAAGTAATTATATTGAAGAAACCACATTTTTGTTTTAATTATATATATATATATATATATATATATATATATATATGTAATATATATTTAGTTTCATATTTGTTTCTTTTACAGAGTGTTCTTGTTTTTGGCACAAAGACCCATGTTGGTTACCACCTTGTCATTGTTAAGCTGCGTACACACTTCCAATTTTTGTCGTTGGAAAGGATCTTTCACGATCCTTTCCAACAACAAGGGAGTGCACGATGCATGAACAGTGCTGTACATACAGCACCGTTCATGCTCTATGGAGAGGGGAGGGGGAGAGCGACGGAGCGGCACCCTGCTGCGCGCTCTCCCCTTCCCTTTCATTAGGATGGGCTGTCGTCCATCGTCCGTGGATCCGGCAGGTCGGTCGTCCGGACGATGGACGACACCGACTGTACACACGGCAGATTTTCGCCCGATAATTGGCCGATGCCGATTATCGGGCGATAAAAATCTGACGTGTGTACGTAGCTTTAGGGTAGTTTCATAATCTACAGGAAGTATATCTTATCTGACAACACAATGAGGGCTATTTACTAAGGAAATTTAGGATGTTCAATTACTATAATTATCACATTGCAAGGAATACTTCACTTAGCTTAGTAAATGAGGTGATAGCTCACTTTCCCAAGAATACTTAATTACATACATGGACATTTAAAAAGAAAAAGTCGGTTGCACATGATTGGATGGCTGAAGTCAAAAGATTTTTATCTTATTTACTAACAAAAGTGATCTATACTATTCAAGGGGATAATTTGCTTTGTTATGTGAACTATTTACATTCCTATAGCAAATCAACACAGATGGTACAGGTACATGACACTCTGCAAGGATGCAATCTCCTTTCTTCCTTTGCATCTGATGATTTTTCTCACATGTATTTTCTATTACCATTTGATGGCACTATAGGAAGAGCATTTTAGCTTGATCTTCACTTTATGTTATATAAAAGTTACCTCAACATTGCCAGTGCAAAGACTTTACAAACGAATAATGAAATGATCCAATATAAAAAAAATTCCTTCTGACTGTATCCAATAAGGAGACTCTGTGTAAGTTATAATAGTATGTTAGAATGGTAATTCTTTTTATTTCCTATTAATTCTTTAAGAGAGTTAAAATAAATGTCAAAGTAAGTATCAAAACCTCTTACAACAAATTTACACTACCTATTACTACCACAAATAGTGGTACTGGTAGGTAGTGGACAACTCCTACATGAACTCCATAGGGTAATATAATCCTGCATGAGATTCTAGTAATATATTTTCTTATCCTACAGGGTGATCTGCCCAAGACGCTGCAGGGCAGATAAAGACAAATTGCAGAGCGAAAATGGATATAGCATTGTAAGTTCAATGATTCCGAGGAGCAGCCATGTATAAGTGAGTGGGAAAAACATAATAAAATAAAATAACATTATTTTTTGTAATTATTTTTTTAAACCAGGACACTCCAGTATGCTGGGCAGCAAGTCATTCTGGTATTTTTCGCAGAGGATTTCCATTCATAGTACACAGAAAACCAGGTCAAAGGAAATTTGTTGTAAGGAAACCTATTAAAGAATTAGAAATTGAGGATCCTACTGAACTACCAGAAGGTGATTATTTATAATGCTACAGCCTTGGGGAAACCCAAAGGAACACAAGGAAGAAAATACATGCTAACAGAAATTTGAGATATACATTTAGCCACCATGCTTCCCAACACTTGGTACAATAAAAATCATCACATTACTTTGCTAGTACTAAGTTCTGGAACTGGAGGACAGGAAGTAATTTTTTAAATAGGAGATAGATATTTAAAAGCATTTCCAATCAAAACCAAAGGCATTTCCATTCAAAAAAATCAAACATACATGCATACATAAGTTATGGGCTTTAAAGGAAACTAAATCAAGAACTTGACCCAGGTATCAGCTTACACTAAAACAAATATTTTATACTTTCTCAGCTGAAGGAAACTGTTCTTTATGGTTTTAATAAACTTCTCCCAACTTACTGATAACTGTTTGCTTAGTGTATTGCAAACATATAAAATATAGATTTCCATACCTACCTTCCATACAATACCAAATATTGTATGTTTGAAGATGTATAGAACATCAGGCAGATCTACTCTCAGAATAAACTCCTGTTAGGGCATGTCAAGGTATTTGCATTATTTTCAACTTGTAATCCTGGTATTTAACAAAATGATCTGCATGTAGCACCCGCAGTGGTGTAAAGACAAAGCAGCCATGAGGTCTAGGAGTTTATTAGCGATGTGTAGAGCATGGGAAAGAAGGAGAAAGGGTGCAGGATTGCAACAATTACACTGGGGAACAATTTTGAACAAATTTTTTGTTGACTTCAATTTTTAAGCTTATTCACACTAAAATAGGTATGCTGATTCTGAATGTGCAGTTAGTTTTCTTCTATCACATCAGGTTTTTTCTCTACTGCTTATATTAATGCAATTACTATAGTGTGGATTTATATAGGCTATTCATTTACATGCAAGACAGTGTGGTCAGAGGATGTGTGCTGCTCTACGTGGTGAATAAGCAAAATGTATTTTTCTACTTACACAAGTATTTCCTTTCTTTCAGAACATGTCTGGCTCTGCTTTTTCTCGTCCTAAGTGCCTAAACAACCCTGATTCATTTTGTTATATCTGTGGCAGTTTCACCATTCCCAAAGGGCGAACATCAGAACATTTGTAGAGCAAGCCTATTTGGCATATTTCAAATTTAAACTTGGTGATCAAGATAAGTCTTGGGCCCTCATAAGGTGTGCAAATAGTGTGTCGAGGGTTTACGGATGTGAACAAAGGGAACATGTGATAAGATGTCATTTGGTATACCTATGGTTTGTGGAAAGCCAGGAGATCATTTCAGTGACTGTTACTTTTGTATAGTGAAAACTTCAGGATATAACAAGAAAAATAAATGTAACATGGAGTATTCTAGTCGACCATCCGCTATACGTCCAGTGGCTCATTCAGATGAAATCCCAGTGCCAGTTTTCATTACACTACCCTCTCTCGGAGAACATGATTATGGTGATGAACTTGGTGACAACAATGATGAAGAGTTTGAAATTGAAGAGGACTCTGTTCATAAGGGATTTGATCAGCATGAGTTGAGTGATTTGGCACGTGATTTGGGACTATCGAAGAAGGCTCTCTAAAGCCTCTCTGAAGTCTCTGATGCTGATCAAATCCCTAGCATCAGGACTGCGTGAGAAAAACTTACTTGAAAAAGGAACAAAGGTATCGTAATTTTGAGCCAGAGAAATTGCATTTCTGCAGTACTTTAGAACTGACAGTGGCTTTGTGTATTGCCATAACACACCTGGTTTATTGGAGGAATTGGGAATTCCAATCTATAACTCAACTGAATGGGGACTATTCATCGATAGCTCAAAGCAGAGTTTAAAGTGTGTCCCCCTTCACAATGGCAATATATTTGGGTCAGTCCCAATTGGCTATTCAGTTTCTCTTTGTGAAGAATTTGCAGACATAAAGAGAGTCATTGAGTTGTTGCAATATCATCAACACAATTGGGTTATCTGTGTTGACCTTAAAATGGTATGCTTCCTTCTTGGTCAGAAACGCGGATACATCAAGTATCTGTGCATGTGGGACAGCTGAGCTCGTGGGAGGCATTGGGTGGATTGGAATTGGCCTCCAAGATCTGTTCTAAAACCAGGTGATCCAAACATTCTACATTAGCCACTTGTTGATAGAAAGAATTATGTTCCCGCCTCTGCACATGAAACTGAGTCTGATGAAGCAGTTTGTTAATACTTTGCCAGCTGAAGGGTACTGTTTCAAGTACCTCATTTTGGCATTTCCTAGCCTGTTATTTGGAAAAATAAAGGCCGGTGTGTTTGATGGTCCACAGATTCAGCAGCTCATCAAAGATGAACATTTCATCAGGACATTGTCAGAAGTCGAAAAGAATGCTTAGTTATCATTCAAAGCCATTGTCAAGGAAACACACTAGCAAATAATTACACAGAAAGTGTCCAGAAACTCTTGGAGAGCTACAAAATGCTTGGTTGCAATATGAGCATCAAGGTGCATTTTCTGCATAGCCATCTTTCCAACTTAACAGAAAACCCTGGTGAAGTCAATGATGAGCAAAGTGAACAATTCCACCAAGATTTGAAGGTCATGGAAGGACGGTATCCGGGTAGATGGCATGTACATATGATGGCTGACTATTGTTTGAACATCCGGTGGGACTGTTCTAACACTGAACACTCCAGGAAAAGCTATAAACGTAAATTTTTATCTTAACCTCTTACCCAAACAATTTTCAAATGTTTTACTCTAAAAAAATGTCATAGAGTAACAATAAATCCTTTGTATGAACAAAAGAAATTTAAATAAACATTACATTTCATTTTTTTTTCATTGTATGTAAAAGTTGTATGTTTTTTGACAAAAATGAAGGGCACCTTGTATTGTAAAAACTGGACGTTATAGCAAAATACTGGGGTCATTTTTTGATTCACCACCCAAAAATTAGTAAAAAACAAGTGTAAGATCTAACTCAACAAAAAAATGCCTTCCCCGGTGTTATAGAAGTTTCATGTTTTGGAGTAGTAGCAAATGCTCTCTCAGTGATTTAATGTTTTGTTAACCTTCAGTTCTCATGATTTAAAAACCTAAATTTCTTATGCCTAAGTCTAGTATCAGATTTTTTTGTTGGGCAGGCTTGAATCTCGGCACCTTGAAATTTCACCACCCCCAGAACACATAACCTTGGCCAGTCTAAATCCATTGCGCAGGCAGACCAGATATGAAAAAGCTCCAAGTAGTCCTCGACTAGGCCCTTCAGAGTACCTTAGGGTTGGCCCAGGGCTCACAGCCACATGGCCCCAGTAGGATCACCTTTCACCACACTGGTCCACCCTCTTACTCAAACATGGCTATCTTCTGCATGGTAGCCCTCATTCTTCTCACCGTGATTTATCCGTGACTGGTTGAGGCAGACAAATATCCAGCAGTCAGTTGTTGTAACTTCTTTCTGGTCTGACAATTTAGGAACCGCAGGAACTGCAAGTACTGCAAGAACCCAGTGCTAATCAGTAAGCCACCTTGCTGTCAAATTCAGCAACAGACTTTGGCTTTTAGAGCGAGAAATGTATATGAAATACAATCATATATGTGTCTTTGAAGCACACTATATGTCCCATATTATCCATATTCCCAAAAATCAAATTCCTCCAACATCACTATAGATCAATAAACAAATAAATAAATGGCATTTTTATATATGCATTTCTTTACCTAACTGTTTTTTTTTTTTTTTTCTCCTCCAGTTGAAGCTCAATGTGAAACCACAGCAGTAGAGGTTCCTGAAGTTGTTGCCTGGTATGTACACAGTCTTTTTTAAAGAAAGTCCAGTTTGTTAATATCTAAATGTTTCTATACCTTTATTATTAGCACCATATATTATGAATGTATGCAACACTGAATAGGACCCTAGAGGGTGTATGAGAGTTATGTTTATGCAGAGAACGGGGGCATTTACATGAAACCTGTTCTCAAATCACAGACGGTTGAAAACTAGGTTGGACCTTTCACTGAGATTATGTAACCTGCCTTTTCTGATTTGGTTCTAAAGATTACAGGTTTCCTTGTTGGTGTTTTTGATCCTCTTTCTATAATAATTTCTGAATCACTGACCCAAAACTAGTTTGATATGTAGGTGTTCATCTGATTTCCAAACTTTCTGCACATCTATCTGCATACTTGTTTCAAGAGTGTAAGTGAAACTACTGAAGCCAAATAACCAGCTTTACATCTAGACAATTAGTATTATTTAGAGTCCAACAATGGCAGCTTAATTAGTCTCTCTGTGGTGGGTCTGCTTTAACTTCAGGTTACAAGTCATTTTACATAGCTATCCAGGTTAGAAAACTGTGCAATAGGTTTAATATTCTGTAATCATTAATATTCAATATTCTGACATTTTATAGTTAAAAAAAAATAATATTAATAATAATAATGCCTTCCTACCTAACCTACCTATACATCTTTTGCTCCCACATCTACATCCTCACTATTTATAATGAGACCTTTCAAATGGGCACTATACTTACATCTGTCACAAATATATTTACTCTGGAAATATTGCTCTGGTTGTGCTTGTCCCGCATGAAATAAATGTATGACTTTCATGAAACATAAAATAAAGGTTGACATTCAAAACTCTGGCAACCTCCGGACCTGAAGAGTGCCAGTTTTTGAAGGTTATACTTACCTCCACACACAGTCCAGCCTTCCTCTTGCTGCACTCGCGGAAATCTGGCACAGTTCCGGAGAGCAGGCAGCTGGGACGTCTCAACATGTATTTAGTGTAGCAAGCAAGACCTAACAGCTGTTTCTGGAGAACAGCGCCATTAAAACATAAATGGCTAAACAGTGTAATACAGTCCCTGTATTGAAAATGCCCTCCAAAATTCATGCCTGAAAACTAAAGGAACCAGATTATCGATGGCCAGATTTTCGATTGTCATCCTGTATTGCTTACAGGTTTTGAAATTCACATTGGTTAAAAAATTCTCTTATCTCATCTCATCTACTTTGTGCAAGGTTTTAGTGTTTGGAGAAATAATGACATGTTAGGAATTTGTTTAGTCCAAAGCAAGGCTCCAACAGGACCCATCAATAAACATATAAAAACCTTCACTAACTATTTGCATAATTCAGCATTCCATCACACTTCCAAAAGTAGTTGATAAATACTGATAAGAAAAACAAAATCCTCTGCTCACAGTGAAAGTTTTGAAAGTTTATTTAGAAGAAAATGTTACAAAGTAAAAGAGTTGAGATAGACAAGCAAAAGATTAACACTCATGGAGACCCTCATTGCAGGTTGTAGAGCAGTGGTCCCCAACCTTATGAGAGCCCACGGACCACTACATTTACGGACTCAAGACTGCGAATGCGTGAGGAGCAGTGTGTCACTCAAAGGGAAAGAAACTTCCCTCAGAGTGATGTTATGTTGCCAGAACCCGCCCACACTCCCATCGCAGGTCTGGGCCTGCGATGGGAGAGTGGGTGGGTTGTCTTCCAGAGACACAACCTGCCCACTGCCCTGAGCCTGCGATGCATACGAGAGGCATGGTTCACAGCTCTGGCGGGTGCGCTGCCCTAAACGGGGTCCTTCTCCTGACCCTGTTGGGAGGTGCACCGGCTCTGACCTCATGGACACCAACAAAACAATCACATGGGTGCACATTCTAAAAATATTTCAAAAGGGTAAATTTTTTTAGGTGTCTACCTGATAGACATTGGTACATTAGTCCATTTTATTGTGGTAACTCACCAAAAAATTAGGTAATTTTTCAAAGTGGCATTTTATTTACTTCCCCAATAGCTTGTTGGGAGTTCAACTATTAGAATCATACAAGAAACCCAAAAGATGGGACTTTCAAGGCACATATCATCAACCAGATAATACATTTGAATTTAAAACGAAGCATTTATTATTATAACATTAAAATACAAGTAGTTAAAAAGCTCCTAGAAAGATCTCAAATTTTCCTCTCAAGGCAATTCACAGGCATAGGATGCTTCCCTTCTTTTGGATGTCTTGTATGATTGTATTTATAAACATGGGATGTGGCAGGGTTTTTTATTAACCACCCGACCGTTAAACCCGACCTTGGTTCGGGTTAAAAAAAATTGCAATTATCGATAAACCCAAACTTTTCTCACTGTATTAAAATACAGTGAGAAAAGTTCGGGTTTATCGATCACTTACCTGTTCCCGCTGTGATCATCCAGCGCCGTGTTCGTGTTCCAGCGTCGTTCTCTAGCGTCGTCCTCCAGCGTCGATCTCCCTCTCCAGCGTCGGGTGCCTTCTCCGGGAAGAAGAAGCCGGCCGGCGGAGAAGAAGAAGCCGGCCGGCTTCTTCTTCTCCATCTGTAGCGTGTACGTGTCCCTCGGCCATGACGTCGGCGCGTGTGCAGGAAATTCAAATTTAAAAACATTTAAACACATTTTGTATTGGATTGAATACAAACTCATGTATCCAATCCAATACAAAATGATTCAAAATAAATACAAAGTATGTAACTGGTAAATTCAAACTCTCATTTTGTATTGGATTGAATACAAACTCCTGTATCCAATCCAATTCAAAATATTATAAAATAAATACAAAGTATATAACTGGTAAATTCAAATTCATATTTTGTATTGGATTGGATACAAACTCCTGTATCCAATCCAATACAAAATAATATAAAATAAATAAAAAGTATATAACTTGTAAATTCAAACAAAAAAAAAATTTCATGAAAAACAGTATACCGCTTTTGGTACAGAAATCTAGACAGTGTAACGCCCAGGTGGTTAAGTATATTCATATGCTGGGCATTCAATCTCTTGTTTGGTCTGGAGTTCAACTATTAACCTAACCCCAACTCTTCCACAGCAAACTAGACCCTATTTTTCATCTGTCTTAAGAACTATACCCATCTCAGGAAATATTTTCACATACATTATTAAAAACATACTCAGAGATCAACATTTATGTATAGAATGTAAACATTATTAACTTCTGGGAAGAATATATATTGTATACTGTATATGTATTAAGCAACTGTTTTCATTGTTCTTCTTTAGGTTACTCAATCACTTTCTTTTATAATTTGTCTACATAATTTTTAAAAGCACGGTTAGCTCAGTGGCTAGCACCTTGCCTTTGAAACACTGGATCCTAGGTTCCAATCTCGCCCAGGACAATATCTGCACTATATAAGCACAAGTTAATAATCATAACGACTTTTCCTCCAAACAGTTTTAAATGAAAATATTAAAAAGCACAATACTCAATAGGTTCAGTTTATGATCTCTCATCAAACATTATTCACAATTCAGGAAAAAATCTTTAACTTAGGTTACCTTTCATAATTAGAGTATTAATAATGTCATTGAGCCTGATCTATTTAAACTCTCCAAGGCTGGAGAGGATACACTTTCATCAGTGTAGCTTGGTGATCCAGAAAACCTAAAATGGATCTAGCCGAGGATTGAAAACATTTGCTAACAAATAACAAATGACTTTAAGAAATCCATTCCAGGTTGCCTGGATCACCCAGGTTAACATATCACATCTGATGGGCTTGTACATACAGTGCCCAAGTACATTTTACAGGTTATTCTCAGTTATTGTGTAGTGTAAAACATACAAGCAACACTGTTGCAGATTTTTAAGGCACCTTTCGTCAATAGACATTCACAAACAAAATAATAAAACTATATTTTACTTAATATAACATATGTACCAACATCATTGGAAATACATGGCGTACATTACAGTCTCATGTGTATTTTGATCTTTAAACACATTTCACATAATGTGCCTCTTCAGGAAAGAGAAAAATGATGAGACCAGTATGTACTAGTTGCACTACAATAATTATAATTGTAATATCCTACCCTTACATTTTTAATCATATAGCTCAAATATATTTATCTACAATAATTATAGACATTTACATCTTAAACCTAATGTATAGTTATAAATGATCAATGCCAATCATAGCATCATCTGCCATAAGAAAGTTGTTAACAAATTGCTTAAGCAACCTTAAGGGGCTGAAACCTTAAAAGAACCCTGTTTACCTAAACAAGTGTTACACTGCAGCTTTGTAGTGTATCTTGATATAAAGCTGAATCATGCTAACTTTCGATGTAATGACCAACAATGTTAGAGCTGAGCTTATCTTTATGTGCTGGAACCAAATAAACCATGTGATCATAACACACGTGTGTTCAATAAAAGCTCATTTAAGTCCGTGGACTTAATCAGACCCCTCAAAACACTTAGAAGTTTTAAAAGCACCACATTGAGCTAACTCAAGTAAAAAAATGTAACAATCCAAAAATGTCATCCAAATTTAACAGAACATACAGATGTGATGGAGAATAGTACATATTCCAAAGGAAGAAACTATTAGAAAGCTTCGATTTTACTCTATTATACATGGAGTCAATTCTTCAACCTGTGAGATCTAAGAGTTAACAAAACTGTGAAGCAATTTAACACCAATACAAAAAAATCTGATAAAAAATTAATTAGCAAAAACAACTCAGCTTCCCTCCTAAAAAGAAATGGTTAGATACAAAAACAACTTAATAAATGTTGTTATTTAAACCTGTGTATATTGTATGCTTCCCTTGTACTTACCTAATACAATCTTTCAAAAAAATGGTGTTACTTAAAAACAAGTCCTAAGAAACCTTTACCCCTTTAAATGCACTTTTATTTTACCCAAAGAAATTTGAAGAGCCCCTAATATTTAGTTTCACATGGATTTTTTAACTTTTAAATTACCATGGTATGCCCTTTCTCTTATAGACGTCCATAAAAAGATCTAATAATTTACCGTAACAATAAACCTTGGTGTTTATCATTACACATCATATCTTGAACACATCATATACATTTTATTTCTTTATCAATACCTTGCTATTTAAAATCATTTGACCACCAATTTTTTACAGTTACTTCTGCCCAGGCAGTGGGAATTCCTACATCACCACTCTATAGCGTAGGAATACAGCTGGCTGAAATAAGAAATCTCAACAAATTCCTAATTACAATAAATGCTGTGATGTGATGACAACCTGTCATATGTGTTCTTCTTCTACAGGGTTATATGCCCAGAACATTGCGAAAAAGAAGAAGACAAATTTGAAAAAGACAACATTAAGGACACAGATGGCTACAACAATGTAAGTTTAAGTTGCAGATAGATCATGTTGAAAAGTTACCATATATAAACAAATTAGTGCATTATTTATTTAAATTCATTTTTCTTATTTGTAAAAACTAGGAAATTCCAATATGCAAGGCAGCATTTAATTCCGGCATTCTTGACAATGATGATACCTCATTCATATTGCAAAGAAAACCAAGTGAAGAGAATTTCTTTGTAAGGTCATCTATCGAAGAAATACCTGAAGATGACCCCACAAAACCACTTGAAGGTAAATATTTTCATTGTACATGGGCAGTGTTGTTTTCCTGCTTTTTAAAACGAAATACATACAGGCATTCCCATGTATGCGTCAATAAATTAGAGTATGTTGCTACTATCATAGAGGTAATAGGTATCAGAAATATACCTTAACTGAACCTGTATGACAATGCAGAGTCATCTTTACTGAAGAACTCCTAAACCCTAAATAAAAAATACCTAATCAAAAATAAGAAAAAATACTACATAGGAATAATTGGTCCCTTAATGTGCCTGACCATATCTCTGTCAATGAATAGATCATGTAAGGTATCACAGTGCCAGCTACAAGCCAAATATAACCCAGTACAAGTACTGACATAGGGAAATTAACAGTTGCACAGACAATTATGTGGGTTATGAAAATCAAGGAGAACAGTGCTCCAATGCTGATTAATAATTTGCCATGTTGTCCACAGTGACCTTCTCAGCACCGGGCTCAGATTGTCATCTATATATCTATGACTTTATTCTAGGTCATTATGACTAAAAATGGCATATGTTTGACATAAGTGAATGTATGCACTTCTGTATTTTACTGAATACTATTTTTTCTTCCAGTTGAAGTTCAGTGTTCTACAACTGCAGATGAGATTCCTGAAAGAATTTCAAAGTATGTAAGACACCAGTATTTAAAAAAAAGTTGTTTGCTAATATCCAAAGCATTTCTATCTTTATAAAAATAGAAGCATGTTGTATAAGGGTATATAACACTGGGTAGGAGGATAGATGAATTATCTCCCGGTCTGCACATAGGGAGCTTAAAGAGGTTTTCTTAAAGGACTATGTAAGTTTCCATTGCTCTCCTTCAAAAACAACATATTGTCTGATTGTAAATTAAATTCCTAGGCTTTGTTAGTTTCTGAATTACTGACCTGAAACAGACCTGTGGTTCAGAAAAGTCAGAGGAAAGTGCTGATTTGACACTTTTTTAGGTCATTACTCATAAATTACTGAAAACAACCAATATGATGGCCAAGTAACTAGCATCTTTCTGTCATGAAATGATTTATTTAAAATAAAACTCCACTTTCATTAAGTGAATATAACATACATAATTGTTGCACCAGTCATTTTGCAATGCTATATTATTTTAATCTGTAGCCCTTTTGATTTCTAAAAGTAGCAAATAATTATTGCTTTCTTGCATAATGGCAAGAAACATTCCAAAGGAGCAACACTCTCATGCCTACAACAGAGGTATTCTAGAGATACTGATCTGGTTGTACATACGGGCAGCACCGTGGCTCTGGGGTTAGCACTCCAGAGCTAAGTCCCAGGTTCGAATCCCACCCAGGACACTATCTGCATGGAGTTTGCAGGTTCTCCTCGTGTCTGTGTGGGTTTCCTGTGGGAACTCCGGTTTCCTCCCACATCCCAAAAACGTGCAGTTAAGTTAATTGGCTTCCCCCTAAATTCACCTTAGACTACATTAATGACATATGACTATAGTGAGTTCTTTTGAGGGACAGTTAGTGACACGACTATGGACTTTGTACAGCGCTGCGTAATATGATGGCGCTATATGAATACTGTGTAATAATAAAAAATAACATACAAGTGGAACCCTTGTAACCCCACTTAACAACACTTTCAACCTTGTATTAACTCATTATTCCAGTTAAAACATGTGCATATTACTTTTAGGAATTATAAATTACTGTTCACTGATTTTAAAATATGTATTTGCTTTTAAACTCTCTTAATTTATCATTTTTTTTACAAACCACTGTAGGAAAATGGAACAAAGACTTGGGGTTAGGTATTTGTAAAGGAATTAGGATAATTTATGAATTACTTTAAGGTTCAACTTAAACCTCCAACAATAAATACATTAAAAGTTCCCCTTACAATTAATATAATTCATCAATTTACAATTCACGACACTGGATGATGCTCTGGGAATTCTGTTCCTGGATTTAGTTCAATTTAAAAATAATAATTTTGAAGGAAGAAATGTTAATTATTCTAGCAATAGAACTCTATAGCGTAATTGTTACAACTCCATCCGCAGATCATCTGCTCAGCATGCTGCAGCATCACCTGCATTCCCGTAGCCCTGAATTTTACACCATTCTCAGCATCCTCTGCACAAAATTGAGGCTGTGCACAGCTGAAGGGGATTCTGCAGTAGATGCTGCAGCCAATCTAGGGATTGTTCAGTCCTGCCATTGGCTCCTGGGCCTTTTAAACCTCTCCAGTTCCAGACTCAGATTGCTGGATCCTCAGTGCACTTCTTGCCTTTCTGCTAGCAAGTCGTTTGTTTTGATTCTCTGTGTTTGACCTCAAGTTACCTGACTTTGCTTTGTCCACTGCCTGTCCTGACCTCACCCTGTTACTTGACCTTGCCTTGCCTGCCGCCTGCCCTGACCTCAGCCTGTTACCTGACCTTCGCCTTGCCTGCCCTGATCTTGGCCTGTTACCTGAGCCAGTCCAGCTACCTGGACTCGCTGTTTTCCAGCCTCATCATCATTCCCAAGTGGAAGTATTCTGATCCGTGTCACCCCCTGGAGGGGAGAGCCTGGGGACTGCAACCTGGCAATCCCCTTGCAGCAAAGTAGTCCATGGCCACTAGGGTCACCGGCCCATCACTCCTTGCAGGGTGCACTGGTGCACTAGATTCTGCGCCTCAGGTAATCCCATGTCACCTGCCAGGGGTAGACAACCCATCACAGTAATATGTTCATACAGGAGACTCATAATAATGTGTTTTACAGGGTAATATGTCCAGAGGACTGCAAAATGGAAGGAAAGGAATTAAAGGTCACAGATGGATATAGCAATGTAAGTTGCAGACAAATCCTATTGAAAAGTGAGCAGATATAATAAATTAATTATTAAACAGTAACAGAATATCAATTATAATTCTAATAAGTAAAATTCTAATATTTTTACACTTATTTGTAAAAACTAGGAAATTCCTTTATGCGTGGCAGCGGGTGTTTCTGGTACTGTTCACAAAGGAGCTAAATCATTTATATTAGAAAGAAAACCGAAAAAAGATAAATTCTTTGTAAGATCATCTGTTGAAGAGATACCTGAAGATGAGCCCACAAAACCACTTGAAGGTGAATATTTTCATCCATTAGGTATAAAAAAGCTTTTCTGCTCTTCAGATTTAACTACACATGTCCATTCCCATGTATGTGATAATACAAATATAGCATTCGCCCTATAAAAGTGAGCATGTAGCCACTATCATATAAATAATAGGTACCATTAATATCTTAAAGCTGACCTGACCCAATCAAAATAAAAGAAAAAAACAATAAAGAACCAAATAATAAGTATATTCTTGAGAATGAGCTACTACAGTGTTATAGAGTGCATTTTAATCTTACACATAAGTAAGGACTTTCTCTTCACCCCTTTGTGATTGGCATTGACACCTAAGCAGCTAGTGCCCAATCACCAACACATATGAACGAGAGGGGATTGAGTGTGTGGCCATACCTTGAAATATCAAGTGGTCCCACTGACTGAACAGAATGAGGCAACAAAACAGGTTTACATTGTCAGTGACAACAAACCACTTATTCCTCAAGTGTCTTTAATTTTAAAAAGTGACAGAATATTATTTACACTTTGTTACACTACAAATGATTTTATAAAAATAAAAATGTAAAATTAAGTAACCACTGGTGAATAGTCTAACCTGGGCTGAACATTTATTATGTTACATACAAAAACATAACATACAAAAATTATTTTGCTAGAGAAACATCTATTAAGTCAGAATTAGGGTTGCAAGCCATGTTTAAGTCAGCAAATGCATACAAAATACTGACATTGGCAATGCTGTGTTGGAGAAACCAGGACATCACTTCTAATTAATAAGCCACCCCATTGTCCACTGGCCTTTTAGTAGTGGGCATTGGGTTCAGTTTAAGAAATGAATATTTTACCTTTTTTTAAAAATAATGTGTTTTTCTGGGTTGTTATGACCAAAATAGCACATTTACCTTTTTTTTATTTTTCACTTCTGTATTTACCTGATTACTATTTCTCTTCTCCAGTTGAAGTTCAGTGTGAAACAACTGCAGTGGAGATTCCTGAACAAGTTGTAAAGTATGTAAGACAGCTCTCTAAAAAATGTGTTAAATTTGTTGATATCCAAGACATTTCCATCACTATCTATCTATAAATATATATAATCTGATATATGTATTTATGTATTTATGTATGTGTGTATGTATGTTCCACCATCACTCTAACATTCATGGAGACATTTCAACCAAACTTGCCAAATATATGACTGAGGCTCATGTGAGTGCACCTGTCATCTTTGTACAGCGCTAAGCTATATGTCAGAGCTATATTTGGATGAAACGCATGGAGACATCTCAACCAAACTTGCTAAGTTCCATCATCACTGGGAAACGTATCAACAATTTCAACCAAATATGCTAGACATACAGTATGACTCAGAGACATGTGAGTGCAGCAGTCATCTTTGTGAGGAAGTGGGGGACATTAGAGTGTCAGCTCCTCTGTACAGAGACTGATAGGACTGGCTCAGTGATCTCTGTACAGCACTGCGGTATATGTCAGAGCTATATAAATGTATATTAGTAGTGTGTGACTGTGGGGGGACATTAGAGTGTCAGCTCCTCTGTATAGAGACTGATAGGACTAGCTCAGTGTTCTCTGTACAGAACTATGGCATATGTCAGAGCTATATAAATGTATAATAATAATAGTGTGAGACTGTGGGGGACATTAGAGGGTCAGCTTCTCAGTACAGAGACTGATGGGTCTAGCTCAGTGTTTCATTGTACATCACTATGGTATATGTTAGACCTATATATATATAATTGGATGTATGTATGTGTGTATGTTCCACTATCACTCGAAAACGCATGGAGACATTCCAACCAAACTTGCTAGACATATGGCTCAGACTCATGTAAATGCACCACTGATCTTTGTACAGCACTGTGGTATATGTCAAAGGTATGTATATATGTATGTATGTGTATATGTATTGCTCAGTGACAGTGTGCCTTTTGCCTATATTTTTACATCCTTTTTTTTTTTTACATGCCTTTGAGAAAACGTAAGGCAATTGGCCAAGTAGAATCAAAGACAAAAAAATGAAACAACACTATAGACAAGAAAATCACTATTGTTTATTTGATTCCTTTTCCTGCATAATATAAGATTGCAATAAATAAATACCCGGGCAACCCCTAGTTATCAGCTAGTATTAATAAAAACATGTTACATACCTGTATGTAACATTAGGGAGGCTATAGGGTTTGTATCTTGCAGTTTGTACATAAATGACTAAGATAATAAAGAACTTGGGAGGGATTTCTTAAAGTACACCTGTTATGAGAAATCTATGGAAGCCACCATCTTCTGAAAGTTTTGGTTGTCTGGCTTTATTAGTTTAAATTATTGACCAAAACAAACTCACAGACCAGGTAAGTCGGAGCAAAGACCTTTTTTGTACACTTGTTCCAGGTTGTCATTTAAAGTATTGAAGCTGGTAAGTCAGTATGACAGCCATGCAACAAACATTTTCAAAAGGAAAGGTCATCAATGACAGACTCCATCTAGCTCTCAGGACAGGTTTTCTTTAAAGGAAAGCTGCACTTCAATTAAGTGAATATAACATGCACCATTTATTTTGTATTTTATTGTTAGAAAAAAAAACATTTTTTTCATTTTTATCTGAGGCATCTTCAATTTGAATTCAAACATAACCTTCTTGCTTCATGTCTCATGCCTGGAGACATTCTTCATAGAGCTGTTCTGTAGGATTTCCCCATTCTTGCTTGTTGGATTGGTTTGCTGTGTTTCTCAGATATCTGATGATGACACATTTTAGACAGCTCTTACAAGTAGAGCTGCATTTTGGTGAGAAGGTCTCTGGAATTCATTTTTAAAGGGAAGAAAGCTAAATATGAAAGATCCTGATCTAAAACCTGGTAAACACAAGAAGATTCACTGCCAATTTTACACCCAACCAACTAAACTGAACATCATTTTTCATACGGTGATCGACTGGTCATCAGGTTCAAAATACTGCACACAGATGTACAATATTCCTAAATGATTATGTGCTGTATGAACTATGCTTTACCTTTGTACTAATATGTATTTGTATAGCACATAATAGTAGACACTAGCCAATAGGAACACACCTGCCGCTGCTTTTAAATAGAATTTTTCACACTGGATTTTGTTAGAAAAGAAAATAGGTTAAATGGATGGATCAACATTTGAGAAAGTTCTTATAAAATATAGTATTTAGATTGTAAGCTCTTCTGGGTAGAGTCCTCTCCTCCTCCTGTGTCACTGTCTGTATCTGTCTGTCATTTGCAACCCCTATTTAATGTTCAGCGCTGTATACAATTGTTGTCGCTATAAAATACTGTTTATTAATATTAAGAAAAAACAATAATAATAATTATATGCAATCTGGTGTAGTTTTTTCATACAAGTAATTAAAGAACCAATATATTTACAATATTTTTCTTGACAATTAGGAAGTATTGATACATAAAACATAAAACAGTATGCGGTTCTCTATTTAAGACAAACATATTCCACACCATAGGCCTCACACGTAGAGTGCTAGCAGCCTATGACCTGGTAAGCAGTACAGTAATGAGAACTGTTTGTTTAGGAAATGGCACTGTTGACAGGAGTAACTTACAGTAATAGGAAATGTGCTATAACTACAGATTGGGAAAAAAGTACCTAAGGTGAAAAATATAATATTTTGAAGGGGTTTTAAAAACATTTTCTACTCTTCTTCTATGCACATAGCCAAATCTCATTACACTGCCAGTGGTGTTGTTTTTATCTGAAGTAGGTAAAATATTATTATGTTTTACTGCATGATACCAGAGTAATATGTTTTCTTCTGCAGGGTGACATGTCCAGAGAACTGTGAAATAGAAGAAGGCAAAGTGCAGAGCACAGATGCATATAACAGTGTATGTTATAGATAAATCACATTTAAATAAATAAACAAGTATAGATAAATAAGTAAATTATTGATCAGAAAATGTAACTTCTATTTTTGTAATAAAAAAAACAGGAAACTCCTATATGCGTGGCAGCAATTCATTCTGGAATTCTTGGTAAAGGACATAAATCATTTATATTAGAAAAAAAAAAAAAAGAAAACAAATTTGTTGTAAGATCCTATACTGAGGGGGAAGAGGAAAAGAAACCTACAAAACTACCAGAAGGTAGGTTATTTAGTATATTTCCTTGTTAAAAAAATGTTTTCTCTTGTTTAAAACTGTACTAACAGATGTAATTTGTAGAGGTATAGCATTTTGCAAGTGTGTCTAGCCATTTGACCTACTGTACTCTGATATCTAACTTACCTGGTCAGACAATGCCCCCTCTTTTTCTCTGCACTAAAGCTCTATGTGAGGAAGCTTGTGATGAGGGCTGTGACCATTGCTAATCCATGCAGAAAGCAAATTTTAATGACACATTTCTTTGGCAGTTACAATTTATTAAGTATGCACAGCTCATTATACATTCAACAGAAGAGTGAGAACAAGTAATTTTTTATACAATGTCCCTTCTTTAATAAAAGCTGCCTGCTCACAATTGTTTTGTAAGTTTAGTTCCACTTTAAGTATCACTAAAGGCTTGTGTATAACAGTCTGAAAAGGTACCAAATTTAGTTACTATGTCATTCACAAGCTGCATATGGTTATCAAAAATCTTCCTTTAACCCATGACTAAGCCAAAGAGTGAAAGGTAACAGGTTATTGGTGTAGGTAACAAGTTTATTCTAGAGCAACAGTTAGATGTTAAATTATCCTTTCCTCAAATGTATATTAAACCTCAGTCATCTAGCAAAACTGCTGGGAGAATGACTAAGACTAAAAGGATATACTGAGGCAAATCTAAAAAAAGGGCTTATCATATACCTTATTTCAAATCAGCCACCAAACTGTATAAAAAAATAGCTATAGTTGTATTATTTTTTGTGTGTATTTGAGATATCAGTTAAGTTGACTATTAATTTTGATTTTGTTCCGTAGTTAATGCTTCATGTTCTACAACTGGAGAAATGCTTACAGAACCATTTACCAAGTATGTATATATGAAAATCTGACCATATTTTCAAATTATCATGAAAAAAGTATAATTTTCATTTACTTTTGCTTTCAAGTGTAACATGTCCACACGGATGCATAACCCAGAAAATCCCTGTTAAAGGAAATGGTGTATACACAGAGGTGACTACTTACTGATAACTTAGAAATGTAATATACCAAAAAAAAATAGCAGATTAGAGAACTAATAAAGATTACATTTTTCATATTTTAGGATTCATCTATATGTCGGGCTGCAATTCATGCAGGCGTGCTGACTAATGATGGAGGTCACTGTACAGTTCAGAAGACAAAAGGGCGCAAAACATATGATGATTCAATTAACTATGGAGTGAAATCAGTGATGTCCGGTCCTTGGCCTAAATCATTTGAATTCAATATACCACCATCCTCAAATTCTGAGTCATCAGAAGAATTTGAGCCCACATGGACTAAATCATTTGAATTCAATACATCACCATCCTCAAGTTCTGAGTCATTAGAAGAATTTGAACCTTTTGGGTCTGAATCATTTGAACTAAATTCATCATCATCATCATCATCCTCAAGTTCTGAGTCATCAGAAGAAATTGAACTATCTTGGCCAAAATCATTTGAATTTGATACATCACTATCCTCAAGTTCTGAATCATCAGAAGAATTTGAACTTTTTTGGCCTACATCATTTGAATCAAACACACTATCATCCTCAAGTTCTGAGTCATCAGAAGAATTTGACCCTTTTTTCACTTACAGCCCACAGGAAGGTAACCAATGGTGTATTTACAAAATGTATTCTTTCCTCACTAATTAGTATGTGGGGCACTGTTCATTGTACTGTAATGGCCCAGTAAATGAAAATAACATACATTTACCTAGTAATGTAGGGATTATTTTATGTTGACTCACTTTCCCTGGCTGTTGATTATTTAACATATTGGGCCTGATTTATTAAAGCTCTCCAAGACTGGAGAGGATACACTTTCATCAGTGAACCTGGGTGATCCAGCAAACTTGGAGTGGAAGTCAATAGCTATTTGTTAGCAAATATTTTCAATTCTGGACCAGATCCATTCCAGGCTTTTGGGATCACTCAGGTTCACTGATGAAAGTGTATCCTCTCTGGCCTTGGAGAGCTTCAATAAATCTGGCTCATTGATTCAACATATCAAAACTTATCATATGGGATAATGTAAGCTTTTCATTACTAAGAGTATAGGACATCGGCTAGTTCAGAGATGGCAGACCAGCAGCTGAAAAAGCAGGAACCAGGACATAAACTAAAGGATAAAGAAAGGAAGAGCGAGCAGAATGTAGTTGATCAAGAACAGAAGAATGGTTGTTAAAGGCATATACCATAAAAATCTATACTAGTTAGCTTTAAAACTACATTTCAGGAAAAAGGTGACAATTATTCAAGGCTACAGAGCTATGCTATTTATAGTATTTTTTGCACTTTCCATACCTCTTTTCCATCCTAAACTAGGTCTGTGGTAGAAGTAATGCTACAGTGCTTGCAAAACCTAACCTAATATTTGGAGTAGCATTTTCCAGCACTCCACTCTCAATAATCCCCAATACTAATATAAAGAGGATGATCTGTGAAAGCACAGTAGATATCTGCAGGATGAGATAAACAATAGGGAAGGCCAAACAGCATGGCATGAAGGAAAAAAGTTATGGTAACAACTGTTATGTAGAGAAATAAGATTCCCTCTGTATTATTCAGATAGCAAATAAATAAACTTGAGATTATACTAATTTCCTACATTAAAATAGCTTCAGCAATTTTAGGTGACAGAATATGTCTGGATTGATGTATTGCTGAATATACCATAAATGGAATGCGATTATAGAACATGGTGTATCTATTGTAAATAATTCTCAGTAATAAATATCAAATCACCATACAGTAGCACATTTTATTTTACCAGAAACAGTCAGGCCAAGGGATGAAGAGGATCAGTTCAATGGTACTACGAAAGCAATTAGGAAGCAAAAAATTAAAAGAAAACCCCGAATACGTACAACTAAACAAGCAGTGGGTGATGATCAAAGACCTGATGAAAAGTTTCTTACTAGAAGAAAAAAAACACGTAATCCAAATCAGCCTTCAGATAGCAAGCCTACTTATCCTAACAAAAAATCTAGTAATAGAAAGCGACCTGGATGGGACCAAAAACCAAATGAAGACACATCAACTGAAGAAGATGAACAGCCAATAGATTCAAGCAAACTAAATGATGGAACAAGGCCAACTGGTATACCGAAGGGTCCCAGACAACCACTGGATGATACAAACAAACAACCTAAAAGTAGGAAGCCAACAGGAAAAAAAATAACACCAGATGAGAAGGAGCTGCTAGTGGATCCAACTAAATCAAATAATGCAAAAAAAACATCTGATAAATACAAAACACCTGGTAGCAAACGACCCACTAAAGTAAACAAAAAAACAGGAACCAGACAGCCAACTGGAAAAGACCAAAGACCATCTGAAGATTCACCAAGTGATAAGGAGGAACAGCCAATAGATCCAAGCAAACAAAATGATGGGCGTAGACCACCTGGTGAACCCCAAACACCTGGTACCAAAGAGCATCAGCATCCAAACCAACCAGATAGACATGAACCAACTGATTCAAATAAACACACTGTAAGTAGGAAGCCAACTAAAAAGGATAAAAGACCAGAAGAAGACTTACCAAAAAAGGAGGAAGATCATCCACGGGATCCAAACAAACCAAATGATAGGCAAATGTCATCTAGCAAACCAAAAACACCTGGCACCAAAGATGGTGATCCAAACCATCCATCGGACGGACATAAACCAAATGACGAAAGCAAACAAGTTAGAACACCTGGAAGTGTGAAGCCAACTGGAAAAGACCAACGACCAGATGAACACTCACTAAATGATAATGAAGACAGGTCATTTGATCCAAAGGATGGGCAAAGGCCAGCGGATAAACCCCTAACACCTGGTGCCAATAAGCCACAAGATTCAAGTCACCCCTTGGATATAAACAAACCAACTGATCCAAACAAGCAGACTGGCAGTAGACAACCAACTGAAAAAGACCAAAGACCACACGAAAACTCACCAAGAGATAAAGAAGACCAACCACTGTATCCAAACCAACCAACTGATGACCAAAAGCCAACTGGTGCACTCCAACAACCTGGTACCAAGAAACCTCATAATCCAAACCAACCATCAGATGGACATAAACCAAATGATCAAAGAAAAGTACCTGGAAGTAGAAAGCCATCCGGAAAAGATCAAAAACAAGATAAAGAATCACAGAGAGACAAAGAAAACAGACCACTGGATCCAACCAAACCTAATAATGACCAAAGGCAACCTAGTACACTCCAACAACCTGGTACCATACAACCACAAGATCCAAATCAACCATCCGATGGACACAAACAAACTGATCCAAATAAACAAACTAGCAGTAGACAACCAACTACAAAGGATCAAAAACCAGATGAAGACTCACCAAGAGATGAAGAAAAAAAGCCACTGGATCCAAACAAACTAAATGATGACCAAAAGCCAACTGGTATAGTGCAACAACCTGATACCAAACAACCACGAGATCCAAGTCAACCAGTAAATGAACAAAATACAAAAGAACCAAACAAGCACACAGGTAATAGACAACCAAGGGGAACTGACAAAAAAACAGATGCTGATTTACCAAGAGATGAGGAAGACCGGCCACTGGATAGAAACAAACAAAAGGATGACCAAAGGCAAACTGGTACTTCTCAACAGCCTGATACCAAGGTACCTCGAGATCCAAAGCACCCATCAGATGGACACAAACCATCTGATCAAAGGAAACAACCTGGAAGTAGGAAACCTACTGGAAAAGACCAAAGACCAGAAATATGGTTACCAAGTGATGTAGACGACCGACCATTTGATCCAAACAATCCGAATAGTGGACAAAGGCCATCTGGTAAACCAAAAACACCTAGTTCCAAGGAGCCTCGTGATCCAAAAAAAACATCAGATGTAGGTACTCCAACTGATCCAAATAAGCAACTAGGAAGTAGGAAGCCAGATGGAAAAGACCAAACACCCAATGAAGACTCCCCGAGTGATAAAGACAAACAACAATTTGATCCAAACAATCCAAACAGTGGGCAAAGGCCATCTGGTAATCCAAAATCACCTGGTTCCATGCAGCCTCGTGATCCTAAAAATCTATCAGAAGGCACCTCGCCGAGTGAAATAGATGACCAAACAGATGATCCAAACAATCCAAATAGTGGAAAGAGACCATCTGGTAAACCGAAAACAACTGATTCCAAACAGCCTCATTATCCCAAAAAAACATCAGATGGCAGCGTCCCGAGTGACGAAGATGACCAACTATTTGATCCAAACAACCCAACTGTTGGGCGAAGGCCATCTGGTGAACCAAAAACACCTGGTTTAAAGGACCCTCGTGATCCAAAAGAAACATCAGATGTAGGTACTCCAACTGATCCAAATAAACAACCCGGAAGTAGGAACTCAGATAGAAAAGACCAAACACTATCAGATGACTTACTAAGTAAAGAAGACAAACAACCAAATGATCCAAACAATCCAAATAGTGGACGAAGGCCATCTGGTAAACCGAAAACATCTGGTTCCAAGCAGCCTCGTGATTCCAAAAAACCATCAGATGACAGCACGCCCAGTGACGAACATGACCAACCATTTGATCCAAACAATCCAATAAGTGGACGAAGGCCATCTGGTAAACCGAAAACACCTAGTTCCAAACAGCCTCAATATCCCAAAAAAACATCAGATGGCGGCTCACCAAGTGACGAAGACGAAAAACCATATGATCCAAACAATCCAAATAGTGGACGAAAGCCATCTGGTAAACCGAAAACACCTGGTTCCAAGCAGCCTCGTGATCCCAAAAAAACATCAGCTAGCAGCTCACCAAGTGATGAAGACGACAAACCATATGCTCCAAATAATCCAAATAGTGGGCGAAGGCCATCTGGTAGACCGCAAACACCTGATTTCAAAGAACTTCCTGATCCAAGAAAACCATCAGATGGCGGCCCACCAAGTGACGAACACAACAAACCATATGATCCAAATAATCCAAATGCTGGGCAAAGGCCATCTGGTAGACCGCAAACACCTGGTTTCAAGGAACCACGTGATCCCAAAAAACCATCAGATGGAAGCTCGCCGAGTGACGAAGATGACCAACCATTTGATCCAAACAATCCAATAAGTGGACGAAGGCCATCTGGTGAACCGAAAACACCTGGTTCCAAGCAGCCTCATGATCCCAAAAATCCATCAGAAGCCAGCTCGCCGATTGACGAAGACAAAAAACTATATGATCCAAACAATCCCAATGCTGGGAGAAGGCCATCTGGTAGACCGAAAACACCTGGTTTCAAAGAACCTCGTGATCCAAAAATACCATCAGATGGTGGCTCACCAAGTGACGAAGACGACAAACCATTTGATCCAAACAATCCAATAAGTGGACGAAGGCCATCTGGTAAACCGAAAACACCTGGTTCCAAGCAGCCTCGTGATCCCAATAAACCATCAGAAGGCAGCTTGCCAAGTGACGAGGACAACAAACCATTAGATCCAAACAATCCAAATGCTGAGCGAAGGCCATCTGATAGACCGCAAACACCTGGTTTCAAGGAACCTCGTCATCCGAAAAAACCTTCAGATGGAAGCTTGCGGAGTGACGAAGATGACCAACCATTTGATCCAAACAATCCAATAAGTGGACGAAGGCCATCTGGTAAACCAAAAACACCTGGTTCCAAGCAGCCTCGTGATCCCAATAAACCATCAGAAGGCAGCTCGCCGAGTGATGAAGTCAACAAACCATTTGATCCAAACAATCCAAATGCTGGGCAAAGGCCATCTGATAGACCGCAAACACCTGGTTTCAAGGAACCTCGTGATCCCAAAAAAACATCAGATGGAAGCTCGCCGAGTGAGGAAGATGACCAACCATTTGATCCAAACAATCCAATAAGTGGACGAAGGCCATCTGGTAAACCGAAAACACCTGGTTCCAAGCAGCCTCGTAATCCCAAAAAACCATCAGAAGGCAGCTGGACGAGTGAGGAAGACAACAAACCATTTGATCCAAACAATCCAAATGGTGGGCGAAGGCCATCTGCTAGACCGCAAACACCTGGTTTCATGGAACCTCGTGATCCCAAAAAACCATCAGATGGAAGCTAGCCAAGTGACGAAGATGACCAACCATTTGATGCAAACAATCCAATAAGTGGACGAAGGCCATCTGGTAAACCGAAAACACCTGGTTCCAAGCAGCCTCGAGATCCCAAAAAACCATCAGAAGGCAGCTCGCCCAGTGATAAAGTCAACAAACCATTTAATCCAAACAATCCAAATGCTGGGGAAAGGCCATCTGGTAGACCGCAAACACCGGGTTTCAAGGAACCTCGTGATCCCAAAAAACCATCAGATGGAAGCTCGCTGAGTGACGAAGAAGACCAACCATTTGATCCAAACAATCCAATAAGTGGACGAAGGCCATCTTATAAACCGAAAACACCTGGTTCCAAGCAGCCTCGTGATCCCAAAAATCCATCAGAAGGCAGCTCGCCAAGTGAGGAAGACAACAAACCAAATGATCATAACAATCCAAATGCTGGGCGAAGGCCATCTGATAGACTGCAAACACCTGGTTTCAAGGAACCTCGTGATCCGAAAAAACCATCAGATGGAAGCTCGCCGAGTGACGAAGATGACCAACCATTTGATCCAAACAATCCAATAAGTAGACGAAGGCCATCTGGTAAACCGAAAACACCTGGTTCCAAGCAGCCTCGTGATCC
>NC_092865.1:23268311-23330194 GCF_032062135.1 Pyxicephalus adspersus | reverse complement strand
AACCATTTGATCCAAACAATCCAAATGCTGGGCGAAGGCCATCTGGTAGACCACAAACACCTGGTTCCAAGCAGCCTCGTAATCCCAAAAAACCATCAGATGGAAGCTCGCCGAGTGACGAAGATGACCAACCATTTGATCCAAACAATCCGATAAGTGGACAAAGGCCATCTGGTAAACCGAAAACACCTGGTTCCAAGCAGCCTCGTGATCCCAATAAACCATTGAAAGGCAGCTCGCCGAGTGATGAAGTCAACAAACCATTTGATCCAAACAATCCAAATGCTGGGCAAAGGCCATCTGGTAGACCAAAAACACCTGGTTTCAAGGAATATCGTGATCCAAAAAAACCATTAGATGGCGGCGGCTCACCAAGTGACGAAGATGACCAACCATTTGATCCAAACAATCCAAATGCTGGGCGAAGGCCATTTGGTAGGCCGAAAACACCTGGTTTCAAGGAAACTCGTGATCCAAAAAAAACATTAGATGACGGCAGCTCTCCAAGTGACGAAGATGAACAACCATTTGATCCAAATAATCCAATAAGTGGACGAAAGCCATCTGGTAAACCGAAAACACCTGGTTCAAAGCAGCCTCGTGATCCCAAAAAACCATCAGAAGGCACCTCGCCGAGTAACGAAAACAAACCATATGATCCAAACAATCCAAATGCAGTGCCAAGGCCATCTGGTAGACCGAAAACACCTGGTTTCAAGGAACCTCATGACCCAAAAAAACCATCAGAAGGCAGCTCGCCAAGTGACGAGGACAACAAACCATTTGATCCAAACAACCCAAATGCTGAGCGAAGGCCACCTGGTAGACAGAAAACACCTGGTTTCAAGGAACCTCGTAACCCAAAAAAACAATTAGATGGCGGCGGCTCACCAAGTGACGAAGATGACAAACCATATGATCCTAACAATCCAAATGCTGGACGCAGGCCATCTGGTAAACCGAAAACACCTGGTTCCAAGCAGCCTCGTGATCCCAAAAATCCATCAGAAGGCGGTTCCCCGAGTGACGAAGACAGCAAACCATATGATCCAAACTATCCAAATACTGAGCGAAGGCCATCTGGTACACCGAAAACACCTGGTTTCAAGGAACCTCATGACCCAACAAAACCATTAGATGGCGGTGGCTCACCAAATGACCAAGACGACAAACCATATGATCCAAACAATCCAAATAGTGGACGAAGGCCATCTGGTAAACCGAAAACACCTGGTTCCAAGCAGACTCGTGATCCCAGAAAACCATCAAAAGGCAGCTCGCCGAGTGATGAAGTCAACAAACCATATGATCCTAACAATCCAAATGCTGGGCTAAGGCCATCTGGTAGACTGCAAACACCTGGTTTCAAGGAACCTCGTGATCCCAAAAAACCATCAGATGGAAGCTTGCCGAGTGACGAAGATGACCAACCATTTGATCCAACCAATCCCATAAGTGGACGAAGGCCATTTGGTAAACCGGAAACACCTGGTTCCAAGCAGCCTCGTGATCCCAAAAAACCTTCAGAAGGCAGCTCGCCGAGTGATGAAGTCAACAAACCATTTGATCCAAAGAATCCAAATGCTGGGCAAAGGCCATCTGGTATACCAAAAACACCTGGTTTCAAGGAACCTCGTGATCCAAAAAAACCATTAGATGGCGGCAGCTCACCAAGTGAGGAAGATGACCAACCATTTGATCCAAACAATCCAAATGCTGGGCGAAGACCACTTGGTAGACCGAAAACACCTGGTTTCAAGGAACCTGGCGATCCAAAAAAAACATTAGATGGCAGCGGCTCACCAAGTGACGAAGATTACCAACCATTTGATCCAAATAATCCAATAAGTGGACGAAAGCCATCTGGTAAACCAAAAACACCTGGTTTCAAGGAACCTCGTGATCCCAAAAAACCATCAGATGGCAGCTCGCCGAGTGACGAAGATGACCAACCATTTGATCCAAACAACCCAATAAGTGGACGAAGGCCATCTGGTAAACCGAAAACACCTGGTTCCAAGCAGCCTCGTGATCCCAAAAAACCATCAGAAGGCAGCTCGCCAAGTGACGAAGACAACAAACCATTTGATCCAAATGCTTGGCAAAGGCTATCTGGTAGACCAAAAACACCTGGTTTCAAGGAACCTCATGATCCAAAAAAACCATTAGATGGCGGCGGCTCACCAAGTGACGATGATGACCAACCATTTGATCCAAACAATCCAATAAGTAGACGAAGGCCATCTGGTAGACCGAAAACACCTGGTTTCAAGGAACCTCATGACCTAAAAAAAACATTAGATGGCGGCGGCTCGTCAAGTGACGAAGATGACAAACCATATGATCCAAACAATCCACGTAGTGGACGAAGGCCATCTGGTAAACCGAAAACACCTGGTTCCAAGAAGCCTCGTGATCCCAGAAAACCATCAGAAGGCAGCTCGCCAAGTGACAAAGACAACAAACCATATGATCCAAACAATCCAAATGCTGGGCAAAGGCCATCTGGTCGACCAAAAACACCTGGTTTCAAGGAACCTCGTGACCCAAAAAAACCATTAGATGGGGGCGGCTCACCAAGTCAGGGAGATGACAAACCATATGATCCAAACAATCCAAATAGTGAACGATGGCCATCTGGTAAACCAAAAACACCTGGTTCCAAGCAGCCTCGTGATCCCAAAAAAACATCAGAAGGCAGCTCACCGTTTGAGGAAGACAACAAACCATTTGATCCAAACAATCCAAATGCTGAGCGAAGGCCATCTGATAGACCAAAAATACCTGGTTTCAAGGAACCTCGTGATCCAAGAAAAACATCAGATGGAAGCTCGCCGAGTGATGAAGTCAACAAACCATTTGATCCAAACAATCCAAATGCTGGGCGAAGGCCATCTGGTAGACCGCAAACACCTGGTTTCAAGGAACCTCGTGATCCCAAAAATCCATCAGATGGAAGCTCACCGAGTGATGAAGATGACCAACCATTTGATCCAAACAATCCAATAAGTGGACAAAGGCCATCTGGTAAACGGAAAACACCTTGTTCCAATCAGCCTCCTAATCCCAAAAAATCATCAGATGGCCGCTCACCGAGTGATGAAGACAACAAACCATATGATCCAAACAATCCAAGTGCTGGGAGAAGGCCATCTGGTAGACCGAAAACACCTGGTTTCAAGGAACCTCTTGATCCAAAAAAACCATCAGAAGGCGGCACACCAAGTGACGAAGACGACAAACCATATGATCCAAACAATCCAAATAGTGGGCGAAGGCCATCTGATAGACCAAAAACACCTGGTTTCAAGGAGCCTCGTGATCCAAAAAAAACATCACATGTAGGTACTCCAACTGACCCAAATAAACGACCAGGAAGTAGAAGACCTATTGGAAAAGACCGAGGACCACATGATGATTCGCCGAGTGATGAAAACGACCAACCATTTGATCCAAACAATCCGAATAGTGGACGAAGGCCTTCTGGTAACCCTAAACCACAATCTGATGGCCACAAACCAAATGAGCCAACCAAAAAACCTGGTAGTAAGACACCCACTGGAAAAGATCAAACACCAGATGATGACTCATCAAGTGGCGAAGACATCCAACCATTTGACCCAAATAATGCAAATGTTGGGCAAAGGCAAACTGGTAATACAAAAACACCTGGTTCCAAGGATCCAAGCAAAAAACCTGGAAGTAGGAAACCAGCTAGAATAGATCAAGGACCAAATAAAGATTCCCCAAGTGATGAAGACCAGCAACAGGATCAGAACAATCCATATAGTGGAAGAAGACCATCTGGTAAACAGAAAACACCTGTTTCTAAGCAGCCTCATGATCCAAACCAACTATTTGATGAAAGCAAACCAACTGATCTAAACAAACAACCTGGAAGTAGGAAGCCAATTGATAAAGACCAAAGTCCAGATGAAGACTCATCAAGTGATGAAGATGAGCAGCCACTGTATCCAAGAAATCCAAATGATGGGCAATGGCCATATGTTAAACCAAAAAAACCCGCAAGCAAACAGCTACAAGATCCATGGCAACCTTCGGATGGACGCAAACCAAAAGATCCAAATAAAAAACCTAGTACATATCAGCCAACTGGAAAAGACAGATCACCCAAAAGTCCTGGTATTAGGCAGCCAATAGACAAAAACAAAGACAAAATGAGGACTCAATTGATGAAGAGAATCAACCAATTGATTCAAGCTAAACAACCTAAACAGCGAAGGCCAGCAAGTGAACCTGAAAGATCTGACACTGAGCCAACTGTAGATGATGATCAATCATCTGAAAATTTGTTGCCACCTACTACCAAATCTTCACATGATACACCTCAACGTTCAAATGGACGCAAACCATCTTATCCCAACAAGAAACGTGGTAAAAGACAGCCACCTAGAAATGTTCAAAGACCAAATGAGGATTTTCCAAGTAACGAAGACCAAAGACCTGGTACTAGACACCCCACCTCAAAAACAAAAGACCAAATTGGTGATATGTTGAAGATGATACGCCGCAAGATCCTAACCAATCAACTTAAGAAGCTAGGTCTAACTGGTGAACCCCAAAGTACCCGTACAAAACCTACTCTAGGAGATTATGAAAATTTTGTGCCTGTTGAACAATATCCAAATCAACCTGCAAATAGACACGAACCAACTAATTCAAAACAAATCCCTACTAGAAAGCCAAACAATATGCTTAAAGACCTGTTAAACCTTAGCCGATTGCTAAAGTTAATCAACCACTTGATCAATACCTGTCAAGCTAAGACACATAGTTTAGCTGATAAACCAGAAAATCTTAGTACTTCGCAACCTGTTGATGATCCAAAATCTGGTGAAAAGTTGCCAAGAAATGTTGGAATACAGCCACATGATGTAAGTCAACCTTCTGATGGACGCAAACCGAATGATCCACACAAAAATCCTGGTACTAGACAGCCAACTGAAAAGAACCAAAGCCCCAATGAAGATTCACCAAGTGCTCTGGAAGAGGGACCACTGGATCCAAGCAAACAAAACGAGGGGCGAAAGCCTACTGATAAACCCCAAACACCTGGTACCAAGCACACTTATGATCTAAACCAACAATTTGATGGACATAAATCAACTGATCCTAACACAAAACCTGGAAGTAAAAAGTCAACTGGTAAAGATCAAAGCAAGAATGAAGACCATCCACGAGATCCAAGTCAACCTTTAGATGGACACAAACCAACTGATGTAAGCGGCAAACATGGCACTAAACTCCCAGATGATGAAGACAAAAGACCAGATGAAGATTCACCAAGTGATGAAAAAGAGAGGCCACTGGATCTAAGCAAACAAACTGATGGACAAACACCAGCTGGTAAACCCCAAAGACCTGGTATTAGGCGACCTGATGAAAAGTTAGCACCTGGTGAAAATCAGCCATATTATCCGGATCATCACTCAAAGGGATACAAACCAACTGATTTAGGCCAAGCTGGTAAACCCCAAACACCTGGTACTAAAGGGCTTCGTGGTCCAAATCAACATTTAGATGAACACAAACAAACTGATCCAAGCAAACAAGATCAGCAACTTGATCCAAACAAACCAAATGATGGGCAAAAGCCACATGCTAATCCCCAAACACCTGGTACCAAGCACTCTCATGACCCAAACCATCAATCAGATGGACATAAACCAATTGATTCCAACACACAACCTGGAAGTAGGAAGCCCACTGGAAAATACCACAGAAAGAATGAAGATCCACCAAGTGATAATGAAGACCAGACACTTGATCCAAACAAACCAAATGATGGACAAAGGCCACCTGGTAAACCCCAAACACCTGGTAGCAAACAATCACAATATCCCAGTCATCCTTTAGATGGACACAAATCAACTGATGTAAGCAACAAACAAAGCGCTAAACTGCCAGCTGATGAAGACAAAAGACCAGATAAAAACTTACCAAATAATGAAACTGAGCAATCAGTGGAACCAAGGAAACAAATTGATGGGCAAAAACCAACTGGAAAATCCCAAAGACCTGGTATTAGGCAACCTGATGAAAAGTTAGCACCTGGTGGAAATCAGCCACATTATCCAGATCAGCCCTCAAATGGACACAAACCAACAGATTTAGGCAAAACTAGTAAACCCCAAACACTTGGTACTAAAGAGCCTCATGATCCAAATAAACCTTTGGATGGACAGCAGCCAACTGATCCACTGAATCCAAGCAAACAAAATGATGGGCAAACGCCACCCCAGGGACGCGGTATTAACCGACCTGATGAAAAGTTAGCACCTGGTGGAAATCAGCCATATCATCCAAATCATCCCTCAAATGGACACAAACTGACTGATTTAGGCCAAGCTGGTAAACCTCAAACAGCTGGTACTAAAGAGCCTCATGATCCAAAGCAACATTTGGATGAACACAAACCAACTGATCCAAGCAAACAACCTGGAAATAGGAAGCCAACTGGGAAGGACCACAAACCCGATAAAGATCTACCATATGATGTAGAAGAGAGGCCATTGGATCCAAGCAATCAATATGATGGGCAAAAGCCACATGGACAATCCCAAAGACCTGGTATTAAGCTACCTGAGGAAAAGCTAGCGCCTCTGGGAAAGCAGCCACATTATCCAGATCAGAACTCAGATGGACACAAACCAAATGATCTGAACAAAAAACATGGGGCTAAACAGCCAACTGGAAAAGACTATAGTCCAGCTGAAGACTCCCCAAATGATAAATCAGAGCAGCCACTGCATCCAAACAAGCAAACTGATGGAAAAACTCCAACCAGAAAACCCAAATTACCAGGCATTAAGCAAACAGATGAAAATTTGCGTCCTGGTGAAACTCAGGCAAATAATTCAAATCAGCCCTACAATGCAAACAAATTATCGTATCCAAACAAAAAACAGGGTATGACACAACCAACTGGAAAAGACCACACACACATAGATAAAGACCTACCAAGTGGTGAAAGGGACCAACAGCTTGATCCAAGTAGACCAATTGATGGGCGAACGCCAGCTGGTAAACCCCAAACACCTGGTAGCAAACATCCATATCAGTTAACCAGAAAAGACCAAAGACTAGATGAAAACTCACCAAGTGAAGAATTAGACTGGACTCTGAATCCAAAAAAACAAACAGATGGGAAAAGGCTAACTGAAAAACCCCAAAAATCTGGTACTAAGTAATCAGATGATTGATGATATTGATGATTGTTTTTACCTATAACTGTATGAGTTGTTTACATATCTTTGTAAGTTTAATGTTTATATATCTTAAGCTATAAGCTATATCTGTATATGGTTCTATACAGGACTTTACAACGTTCATAAAACCAATACCATTAGTGCTACGCTTTCACCATATTCACCGCCCTTCTTTAGGCATATTTTCAGATATAAATTTGATATCAAAGTGCATGTGTAATCAACATCTTTGCATTTTGTCTGTAATCACATTATTATCACATTGTGGTTTATGTACAAGATTTACCTAACGTTTATCCACAATTTACATCAAATTGGAATCAATAAGAAAATGTGTGAATCAACTTATACACATGATCCATACATTTATGTAATTTATATATTTATAAACAATTCACTTGTAAATTCGAAGTAAATTCTTTCAATAATGGCTTGAAAACATAGCATTTACAAATGTGATTGCTGTGCACTTTTGATTGGCCACTAGTTGGCAGAATGAGTCATTGTTTTATTAGGCATTAAAAGAAAAAAATGTAGCATTTGAACAACTGTCAGTGAACTTTCAGAGCAATTAGCACGTGCTCAGACTATATTACATTATGTACAAATATGAAGCAAGCTATGAAACAGCTTTTAAAAAATCCATCCCTGATCACTCTAGTAGAAATGGTCAAAACAGTTAGATTTTTTGACCATTTTCATTAACCATCTCTTCACTCTGTCTGCATGTAAAGCGATAAATTCTGAAAAAGCGCAACAAAATACATGTTAAAGATGTTTTGCAAAGTACCCAAGAATATCATTATTATTATTGTTTTTTATTAACAGAAAATACAGATGAAATAAGTCTGCCAGAAGGTAAGCTTTCAGTTAGAGAAGATGCTCAAATAAAATAAAATTATTGCCTTGTGAATATTTTTTTTTTTTTTAAATGTAAAAAAAAAATATCTAATCTGTTTGCATTCAAGCAGAGCTATAGTTCCGTTTGCAAGCTCTACTAATAGGCAGCTCTTTATTGCAGAGGTACCTCCTCTGCAATAAAGGATACTTACCTAGGTATCTCAACTGAATGAAAAGATAAATTGAAAGTCACAGACTTTTTTTTTTTCTGCTAAGCCTTTAGGCTGGTGCTGTCCAAATCCTGTTCTTGAATGTTACGTACAGGCTAGGATTTTCATAAAGACTCAGTAATTTTCTGCCTTTTTTTTTAACCATACCTCACTAAATGTACTGCTGCCTACGGTACTACTGCTGTAATGTGTTAATGCTGTCAACTGCTCTATTGATTCATTCAAGTGTGAATAATAATAATATTAATTATAAATCTGCTTTATGGCAAGTTGGCAAGGTGTCAGCAACAGTGACTTTCTTCGCTTGCTTGCATTTTGGAATGTGTGTCTTTAAAAGTGCACAGAGACATAAAAGGTTGGAGTTGTTTTACTAAAAAGGTGAAAATAGTCACTTAGCAAAACAAATGTTTATATTGGCTTTGTGACTAGTATAGTAAGGCAAAGTTATGTTTACTTTTGAATGTTTAGTAATGTCCAAGATAAACACTTAATGTCCAAGATAAAAACAATGTACACCATCAGATTAGTTTACATTAGGTTTAAATTATTTCTGTTTAGAGCATTGGTAGACCAGCAATCCTAACTTTGGTTGCAATTTACCAGCAACATGAACAGTAGAACGGATACCTACTTTTACAGTCACTTCCTTGCTGGATGAAACCCTGAATCCCTCTGACTGTTGGATCAATGGCTTGCTGGTCCAGTCAATGTCAATAAGCATTGTTTACAAAGGGGTGCTGAGAAGTTCCTGGCTGTGCCCAGAAAGAAGAGAGCCAGAGTTATCAACATATTCGCCCCTGAGACTGATGCACTTGGTACAGCTTAGTTGCAGCTTTCTAGACCGTTCAGATAAAAGTCATTTGGTTGGGCCACAAACCAGCTCTCTTTGACGTCAGAAATGTCCTCAAAACGTTGCCCCTTCAGGTGTTTCTTCAAATTTGAGAATAGATAATAGTCCAAAAGGGCCAGGTTAGGTAAGTGGGGGGATGATGGACCAATTGGAAACCCAGGGTGTTCAATTTGGCAGCCACAACATTGGACGTGTGTAGAGGCGCATTGTCCTTTGGTCATCTTTCCACGGCGTTTCGTCTTAATTGGCTTCTTCAGCTGGTCCAGGAGGTTAGCATAATACTTTCCCATGATACTAGAGCCCTGAGGTAGGTAGTCCACCAATAGAAAACCGTCTTTGTCCCAGAAAACGGACGCCATTACTTTTTTGACCGATTTCTGGGTTCAGAACTTTTTTGGCCACGGTGACCCGCTGTAGCGACATTCCTTTGACTGTTCCTTGGTTTTAGGATTAGGTTTTAACTCCAATGATGTAAAACTTGCCTGTGCCTCTGCCATCACAGGTTCTCACTAAAAGAAAAAACAGTTTTAAGAATCACAAAGACCTGATATTACATACCTGTTACATACTAAGATATTAGGCTGTCATATGCCCCCACACTCATTTTTCTATTACATCTGGAAGGGGGCAAAGCCAGGAACTTCTCGACACCCTCCCATATCTGCCCTCCTAGAGATCCTGGTACTGGTTTGTGGCCATTTGCATAGTCCTGTTAAGGAATGATCAGGGAGGGTGGCTTTATTGCTTGCTGACAGTATTGACATCAGTTAGCTCTGGATAAACTTATTTAAACATTACCCATTCAACCAATAAAACACCAACTCCAGAAAAAAGCATGTTGGGCAACTTTAGCTCTTTTGCACACAAATGTTATTTAGGATGTTCAGAATGCTGTGGGTTAAAAACAATGTCACATTGTAACATTGTACCATACATTTTTTGAAATGCCAAAGTAGAGCTCACTCCTTTCTAAAGAGAGATACCTAAAACTGCACATTGCGAGAACCTATTTTGGTATGCAATTAGAACTACCATACACACTAAACAACAGCTGTAGAATAATCCTATGCTGTAGTCTTCTATCCAAATTTATATCCACTGTTTTCATTGTCATTTTTATTTTTTATTCTCACAGTTGAAGCAACTTGTTTTACTACTGCAAATGATATACCTGATCCAGTTGCAATGTAAGTCTGATATTTAAAAGCGTGTTAACACAAAAACCTAAATATGGATATATGATGCTGCCTTTCTGACAATAATAATATTGTAATGCTAGAAAGAGATGTCATTACCTGTGTAGGGTTACTTTACTAGAGAAAAATGAAGGATTCTCTTAGAATACCCAAGTCATGTAAAAGGAACACATACCTCAATGATTTAAGCCCGATACACACATGGCAATTGTTATTATGACATTCTTACTATATAAAAAGCTTGTAAGCTCAACCTAAAGATTCTGATATGTACAGTAGAGCTTCACTTCTACGGTCACGGTATACCAAGACAGTGTGCTTGCAGTAAATATTTGGTGATTGTCACATTTACTGCGCTATGGATATGTTTCTAAATATTCTCTGAAACAGAATTTTATTTTTAGTACCAAGAAAGTTGTAATAGGTTTAACTATTAAAAATATTTTTAAAAATATACTTTATAATTAACATTTTGTGTATGATTTCCTAATAATATGAAAGCTGATGTTACAGCTTTGATTTGATTAGCAGCTTTTTCAGACTTTTTTATAGGTTAGTTGTAAAATACAGACATTCCTCATTTACCAACTTACCGTTTATCAATTGCCCATACTTACAAACAATTCTCCAACACTTATACTATGCTAGAACAATACAGTGTATGGCAACGTGGCATCTCAATCTTCTCAACTTTATACTCGGTACTGTGAACTTTTCCACATGCTCTGTCTTTGATTCAAGTCATGAAGGCTGTCTGTAATCCTGACACTGACAAGAGCTTCATGCTGGCAGCTCTGCAGACTGGCTTTTTACTGTGCTCCTCACTTAATGACCAATTCATGTAATGGTCAAATCATAGGAACAGATCTTGGTCATTAGGCTCCCCCCACCTATTGAGTACTGCTTCCTCCACCTCTTGGATCATAAGCTCTTCGGGGCAGGGTCCTCTCCTTCCTTATTACATTGTCTGCATCTGTCTGGTATTTGCCTATTTAATGTACAGTGCTGAAAAATATGTAGAGGCTATATAAATAATGCTTATAATTATCATTATTATTATTATTATTATTATTATTATTATTATTATTATTAATAATAATTAGGTGAGGAATATCTGTAGATAGATTTCAGATTACAAAGACTACTTAATGACTGATATATGCACCTATGATATTAAAGGGGTAAAGCAGAGTAAATATTCTAGTAATATTCTCTGAGTATTTACTTTTTAGGCACAATGCAAGTGCAGTGCACATATGACTTTTGTTTAGTTTACTTGGCATTTCTCTGTGTTTTCGCATAAGAGAGCCAACCCTACATTGTTTTCATTGTAAATATTGTATTACCTCACTTATATGGTATGTAAGTATTCATACTAAATATATTTTGAAGTTTAGCCATTCAAAACCCCAGTCTTTTCTTTTTGTTTTTGTTTTACAAATGACTGAATCACTAACAAATTCAGTTTTTTAAAATGACCAAACTCCAGTGTCTCAATGCTTATCATACTCCACAAGCTTGCAACAGGATATTTATGCACAAACATGCTTGTATTAGCACCTTGTACACATATACTCTTAGATTGTAAGCTCCTCTGGGCAGTGTCCTCTACTCCTGCGTCACTGTCTGTATCTGTCTGTCATTTGCAACCCCTATTTAATGTACATGCGCTGCGTAATATGTTGGCGCTATATAAATACTGTTTATTATTAATAATCCACAACGTCCTTTGCTAATGTGTGTGAATGCATGGGTTCAAGTGTATAATAACAAAAAACATTTGAGTTGGATTTCAATGGGTGGATTTTTAAGCCTCTGGAGATTTCCAGTGTAGGTTTCTCCGAAGCAAAGAGAAATCCTCCCTTCAGTGTATATACACTTTTCAATGTTTTTAACAGATTTAATGTAGATTTGTTAAAAACATTAATGTGTAAAATTCTATAAAAAACTATGGCACACTCACGCGATATCTGGTCAAAATAATAATTGAACAGTCTTTAAATGTGCATAGCTCTGTATAGGTTCAAGCATTCCAAATAAAATTTTATCAGATTTCTGCCGAAATTTAATTGATATTCATTGATGGGAACAGAC
Organism: Pyxicephalus adspersus; assembly: GCF_032062135.1. NCBI lineage: Eukaryota > Metazoa > Chordata > Amphibia > Anura > Pyxicephalidae > Pyxicephalus > Pyxicephalus adspersus. Next base: position 23,317,755 of record NC_092865.1, on the reverse strand, counting down.
AATTCAGGTAAGCAATCTATATCAGGGATAAGCAACTGTGAGGTATTGTAGGTAACATCGTAGGCATAGTAACCTTTAATACAAGTGTGCTTTAATATGCTTAAAGCACACTTTAATATGCTAGTCTTGTAGAACTATGAATAAGTTGCATTCTGAGAATTGTTTTGACTTTATTGCCTGTCTGTAAAATCTAAAAACCATATACCAGTTTATAAGAATAAACTGTAATTGTATTAAATCGATGATGTAATGATATATTTGTGTGTACTTTTTAGAATTCATTGTTCTGAAGGATGTCATAAAGTGAATGCTCATGTCTGGGGATCTAAACAATACACTGGGGTAAGATATACACATATATTATGAAACAATGCAATAGCACATTGCTTTTTTCCTTTTTTTAAATAATTTGTGTTTAATGGCAAAAACATACCTCTAAAAAAAATCTGTAGCATCTTGCTTTGCTCACATCTTGTGATATGGTGACAACACTTCCAGCTTCTGTCTGAATTCCCTGGTTCCACAAAATGCATCCTCTAAGTCAGGGGTCAGCAAACTTTTTTGGCTACTAGGCCATTTTAGAAGGTCAAGAAGGCACACTAGGCCGGACACCCTCTTGAGTCCCGAGCTGATGGCTCCACCCCCCACCAGGAAAGCCCCTGAAGGGAAATCCCTTACCTCCGCAATGCATACAGAGGAAAGGAAATGTCCCCCTACCCCGGCGGCGGATGTGTGAACGCCCGCCGCGGTAAACAGGAAAGGGAGGCATAACAAGGAGGCCTAAGAGCCACATGCGGCTCCAGAGCCGCGGGTTGCCGACCCCTGCTGGCCGGGATTTGGCCGGATGGACCAGGGGGGCGTTAGGCCGGAACAGACTACTGACTAGGCCGTATCTGGCCTAAAGGCCAGAGTATACCTACCCCTGCTCTAAATCAATGCTCTAATCTAAATCACTTAGTCTTATCTAAAGGGATGCAGAACTTCACTTCCAAGTGTACCATGAAAGAATGAATCCCTGGCATTCCTGCAGATGTGCATGTTGTTACCTATACAATGGCATGGATTTAATAAATCTTTCTTAGACTGTATCATAGTAGAACCTAAGTAATTGAATAGACTTGAATGGATGAAAATGAAAATATTTGCCTACTAATAGCAAATGATTCTTTAGAAATCCATTCCAGGTTTGCTGGTTCATCCAGGTTGCCCCAAGATAGTCCATCTTCTCCAGTCTTGGAGAGTTTGAATAAATCAGGTTCAATGATTATTAGCTGCGTTTAAACAAAAAGGGGTGTTAGGCAAAAAATCTTTCTTAATACCCTCACCTTTGGAGGTAGGGGATGTGTTGGTCAAAATGTATTTACTGTGCTTCTGGATAGCTAGGAAAACATGAGATAATCCTACCTGCTATACATTTTACATATAAAAAAGCAAGGTAAGCATTTTTTCAAGAGACTTAGGTTAGAAACATTTATTTACCAACATAGACATTGAGCCTTTTGTTCTAATTCAATACTAATATTTAAATTACTGTTTACTAATTTCCATCCATTTTTTATCAGCATTCATCAATATGTAAAGCTGCCTGTCACGATGGAATAATTGATGGAAATGGAGGATCAATGATAATGCAGAAAAAGCCAGGTAAAACGTTTTATGAAGGATCAACAAAGAATGAAATAACAACACGCCCTCACGGCCCATCCTTGGAATCATTCATTGTGACCGATTCTTTTGAATTGGAAATCGTTACGTATACTGAACTTTCTTACAACATTCCTCTAAAAGGTAGGCCACTCAGTACATAAGTGCTTGAATGTATGTTGTTATATAATCCATCATGATATTTAAGATGTGATTTTTTTGCAGACCCAGAACAAACTTGGGACTCTATACCAGGTATTTTTCCAACATTTTTAGTGTCTTAAATCTTTCAAATCTTCATAAAACACAGTGTATTAGATAATGTACCACTTTCAGTGTGGCAAAATATATTGAAAGCTGTAGGCCAAGTGTTTTCTACTCCAGTATAAACTGAGATTTTTGTTTTTTACCTGAAAATGTAATTAAAGAAAGAATCTTGGTTTATTCTTCAGCACTGTTTCTTTTGTTTCCTGAAGTGTTCTCTTGCTGTCTGAGTTTCTGACACCTGATATGAGGAGTCACATTTAGCAGTGGCCAATAATATTGCACAAAAAATAATATAAACTGTATCTAAACTCAACATTCTTACTTTACATAGAAGGGTAGACAACCCTTCTATATACAGTAAAAATGTTGGTCTTTTTTTTTTTTTGTGAAAGGGTGCAGCACTGCCCCTTTAAGTCTTGATCGCCGCAGTGATCAAGACATAATGGGATCGCAGAACCACCCGGGATACCTACGTCACACAGCTTGGAAGGCCCTGGCTGCTCCTTCGGAAGGTGCTTTTTTCCTCCTAGGGGAAAGAGATGCTGATCTCACACATGGGCAGTGAGATCGGCTCTTTTTTTTTCCCCCTTCACAGCGGCTTTGTCCCCCAATCTCCCACCTGAGCAGGTGTGAGATCTGGTGATATAGAAAGAATTGCGGAAGAGAGGACTGTAAGTGCCCTGCACTTTATCTGCGTCGGGATGAAGAGAAATCCCAGGACAAGGCGGGACTGGATCGTCGGGAATAAAGGTAAGTGTAATTTTTTTGTTTCTAGTTTAGTTGAGCTTTAGATGCAAGTAACCCTATATTATTCCAAATCAAAAGTACAAAATACTTTACCTCTAAAGAGGGAGGGGGGTTAACAGACTGAGCTCGTGCAATTTTATTTTTTTTTTTTCACAATCCAACTCAAACTTAACTTAAAGCAGATTTTCCAGTCAGAGTATGCTATGTAAGCTATTTCTTAACTGGTTCTAAAACGTACAGCTTGTCTGGTTACTGTTCTGATCCTTTGCCTTTAATACCTTTTTAAATCACTGAACCAGCTCAATGTTCAAGCAAATTGTAACACAACAGTTAGCTTTATGCTTATATTTGGTGTGGGGCTGAAACCACTGGAACCAAAAGATCAGCTTGACATCAAGGTGATTAGCATTCTGTAGTAGGTCTCAGCAATAAGTCCTTTTGGGTGCCTGTTCTTTTTTATGCTTATGATTCCATCCAACAGTCCCTACATTGTGTCCTGCAGTGACGCTGGGACTAGCAGATAGAACCACCTGCATGTTAGTGGGCATCCAGCACTCCTGGGGGTGTGTGTCTGATTCAGAAGCTAGCACAAAATTTTAAGCAAGCTAAATCAAGCAGCTAAATCAAAACAGCTTCTTTAATCCTTTAATGTTGGCCCTAAAATGACATTAAACTACAACCTATAGTGTGGGTAAGGTTTTGTCTGTTTTTTATGCCATATCTCTGTCTTGGAGAATTGTTCTTGTATTCTCTTCTATGCAGTACCATCGGACAGAACATAAGGTGAAAAACTGCACCCATGGGGATACAGACAACCATAAAATCCTTACAGATTGTTATCTTATGATGGTTATCATCTACTTATCATTTTGAATAAATCTTTTTGCTTATATTTTAGTTGAAGCTCACTGTGCAATGACTGCAAAGGAGTTACCTGCACCAACTACAATGTAAGTTTCTTTGCAAAGGTAAAAATATTATAATAGGTTTTATTGACATTGCAGTTCATTACAATATAAATTGGAATGTTACAGATAATGCATCTAATCAGTATGGTAAACCCTATTAATTAAATTATCTCATTTGCTTTATTTTTATCTGTTTTTATCTGTTAAATAACTGCAAAAAATAGCTGTTTTTCTTCCTGAAAAATCCAGTACTTTTCTGTGTATAAAGTCTGTAATGTTGTCTCAAGCAGCCCTGCCCAGTTCATCTCTGTAAGGCTTAGTCTACACGGACTGTTTCCCCAGCGTTTACCCTGAGGCTTTTAAAGCCCTTGTTTGAAAAGTGAATACAATGGGTTAATCTACACCTGGACATTTCCTTGAGGCACGATTATGACATTTATCTTAAACGTCGCTTGCAACGTTTAAAGGATTAAACCGCTGGGTAATGCTGGAAAATGCACAAAACGCGGCTAAACGCTTCCATTGATTTTATTGGGTTATTTTCCCATGGTTACCCATGTTTTCCCACGTTTTGGAGCACTTAATATGCAGATACCGTAAAATGGGTAAGTGTTGTATTCTTAGGACAGCAAATTGTTACTGGGGATCAACAGGTAAAAAAGGAAATAAAAGCTTAAAAAGTACAACATATGCAATACATTTTACTAGTTATAATAAATGAGTTACCTCTTCTATTTTTATTAATTTACTAATTTATTATATTTTACTAATTTATTTCCAGAGTTTGTTGTCCCCAAGGGTGCAATTCTCACAGCTACTTGGTTGAAGGATATCATCCCTTCTCTGATGTAAGTTTGACTTTATCTGTCCTTTTTGCCATCAAATATTGAAAGGAAATATATAAAAAGGAAAAAATAATGATTATTATTTTTTTCATATAAAGTGCTGACATCTTCCATATAACCAACTGCTTCTCAATCTAATTCAAGTCCCTTCCATCCTTTTATGTCAATAACATACTATAATGCCTGTTTGGAGGAAAGCTAATTAACTTATTTTAATAATAATTAATTACAATGGTTTCATGTTTTCATGAGTAATCACACAAGGTCAAATGCTTGTTTCTGCCTTTAAAGCAGGCCTATGCGTGGCCCCGCATTAGACTGTTTTATAGATGCAGGGAATTGTAGTGGCGGTGCTATTTCAGTGAAGAGGGAGTCCCAGCCACGCATAACATTAAGCCCCGCAATGGACTGTTTTCTTGACGCAGGGAATTGTAGTAGCGGTGCTATTTCATTTTTAAGTTTGGCCCACGACTTTGTCTAAGTTTTTAATTGTGGCCCACTGTGTATTTGAGTTTGACAACCCTGCTTTAAAGGATCCTGCATCAAATAGGTCTGTCCCCTCTAGTGTTGCAAAGCTAGTCTGAACTATAAAATTTACTGATGTATGCAAACTAATGTAAGATTTTGCCACCAACAGCATTCTCCAATGTGTGCAGCTGCTATCATTGCTGGGAAAATAAATCCAGAAGGGGGGTATGTTTTTGTACAGAGGAACCTAGAAGAGGAAACATTTGAGTTTCTTGACCTAAATGTTTTTGAGACAACCACACAAAGAGAAGCACCGCATGTTGACCAACAAACAGGTACATTTCTGTTTGATGCATTTTACATTTTTTTTTTATTCTGACATTTTAACATAAAAATTTAAAGAATTCAAACCACCAACAGGTAATTTACAGTATCCCTAACAATTTTATTGTGAAATATATTGTGGACATTTAAAACAGCCTTTAACAGCCATAAATTATAATTCAGTGGATTTGTAGAACTTGCAAATTGCCTCATTATAGTCAACCTACAATGTATAAACTAAAAAAACACAAAGATATGAAGTTTTTTTCAATCTTGACCTTGACAACCAAAATAACCAATATACTAACTACTATCATTTGGCAGGAAATGTTTGTTCCTCCTTCTCCTTCAGATGTCCCATTTCTGGTTTATTTCAACTACAATTCCACCTTTGTTAGAAATAAATTCTCATCTAGGTGATCAATGTATATTGCAAGGATTTTAACATTTTTGCAGATGTATTATTCTGTACTGAACAAAGAGCTGTTTGTTTCACCATGTCGATGTCACATGTCCGGATCACTAAATGTGAAAAAACATGTCTGTGTCTCTTTAAAAGTAATCCTTAAAGATCATTTTTAGAGGCATTCTTTGCAATGATGTAGAAAATTCCTCAAGGCTGGCACATTGCATTACAATTTTGGAACGGTTTTCCAAAACTACAAATTCCAGAAATATAATGGAACGGATATTCATTAATATTTAAAAGTGTCTTGGGTAGAAATTTTATATGCTATGCTCAACCTCATTATTATTTTATTTATTTTTTAAAGCCAGTATAAAGCAAATACAGTAGTGAAAGCATCTGGGAAAGCACAGAGTATTATTTAGATATTATTCTGATTATACCATTTTATTTTATTTTACAAACACAAATTAATACAAATAAAGAAATGTAACTAAACATCATTTGTAACACAAATCACAATCTATCTTGCTTTATATTGTTGGAATTCACTTTGAAATGTTCTACTAGCAGTACTATTTGATGCATCTTTAGCACAACAAACCATGCCAGATAACATTTTATAACTGCTATATATTGACACAACACACACAATAAATATAATTTGTCATTAAAGGTTCATAAAAATAATGCTATTTCAACAAATATAGGGTGATTGAGAAAATGACAGCAAAGATTGTTGATGTGGTTCATGTCTACTATGCCTTTAAAGGAACTCTGTCCCAAGGAATATAAAAGATGCTGATAAGTACAGACAAAGAATGGTGCATACTGCTCTAGCTCTTAGTGTTCTTGGATTTCCGATTTGCTGGGCATTCTAAAAAGTTTAATTGTACTAAGCAAATTGTGTTTTTGGCTTCTCTTCCCCTGCAACCCCAAAGTAACTTGTGTGGTTATAACCTCTGATCTTGTTAATTTGATACTAAGACTAGCTAGTAATGTGGAAGAGGAAGAAAGCTGATACAGGACCAGAGAGGCAGGAAATGTAAATTAAGCCCTGTTTATAAAGATTCTTTTTTTTATAAAAAACATATTCGTATTTTACAGGAGTGAACAGGAATATGATCCCTGGAGGAGGTAATATCTGTATTTTAGTTTCTCTTTTACAGAAATGGTAAAAAGGTATAAGCAGGATAATTAATAAAATTTGTTGTATGTTAACATGTATATTTGTTAATGTTAATGTATATTTGTATATTACAATAATAAAATAGAGTGTTATTAAAATATATTCTTTTAGGTTTCTACATACATCCAAAAGCACATATTATTTCAGTGTAAACAAATTTACAGTAATGAATCATATCTATTTTTTGGAATTGTTTAATGTATTCACTAAACCCAATTTAATGTTCAATTTGCATTTACTAAACATAGAAGTGAGGCCCCTTTAGTGCATTTTCCATAAACTCATCAACATGCATTAGATCACCTTGTTATGAAATATTTTAGTAATAGTATTGCTGTTGAGATTAGATTGCCGAATAAACCCAAATATTTTACAATTAGTTTATTTCCCATTGGTTTGGGGCTGTTAGGCACTTCTAAGGTAAACCAAGACAACATCTATTGTTGTCAGCATGCCTACAGCCTGCAGTCTTTTTATTGAATGTATAGGTACCTTAGCATTTCTCCCTTGCCCAAGCTTAGCAATCTTGGCTCAAACAGGTGGGGAGGAGTTAATGTTGGCCATGGTAGGCTATAGAAACACTGCCCACAGCTGATATTTTCCGAGGCACAATAAATTTTATATGGATATTAAAGTACACAGCCCCTGGCCGTGAAAAAAACACAATCGAATGGTTCCTTTGCCTGCTTTGTACAGTAGCAATCAGTTAGTATTTCCTATACCAACCAAGCATTTAGCAAGGTAAATATCAGTTCAGAATCATTGCCTTATCCAAAAGAAATTTCAAGAAGCACTGTTTTTTAAATTTAAAACGCATTTTGAAATGTCATGACCATAGGGCTTTCTTACTTTTACCAGGAATACCAGTGGATGCATCAGCACAACCAGGTAATATTTTACATTCATATTTCTTCACTGGTTGAACACATAGTAAAAGGTTCCAGACTGCTGCTCTGTCTGACAATACATTGTGCCCGGGTCCTCATTATTAATGGCCCTGCACTGTTCATGTATATTTTTTCATGGTATAGGTTTCTCTGTACTTGCAATTTAACCATTCTGGGTCCGTACACCTGGAACCCTTTTTGTCTGTTGTAATAAGTGCCAGGAACATACCCCCTTCACATTTATGGCCACTAGGGTATTTCAGTCTTTTTATTGGGATTTGTCAAGGCAGATGTTCACTATCCAAGACATGATAGAAGCAGTGAAAGTTTGTGAAACCATCCTTTTCTATTTACATATTCCATGTCCCATGGTTTAAGTGTGAATAATCAAATGACCAGGGTAAAGATGTTAAAACACATAATATATATGTATTCTAAATCTGTACAGTGTTTAGGCACCTGTGAGTAATGTAGGAGAACATTTTTTAATTAAAGGTTTATATTCGTCTTTTGCAGGAATAAATTTTCATGGTAATTATGGAGCTGGTAATATTTAATTCTATAATTTTGCTACATGTAAAACCACATGCTAACTTTCTAGGAGTTATACATTGAAGACACATATGTAGATTATTAAATACAAATAATACCTTTATTTTTATTTTAAATGTATTAAATGCATTTTTTAATTTAGTCAGTTTATGTGCATTTCCTTTGGTATAAGCCTCTTGCAATTCCCTAAAGAACATCCAGACAGGGAGAAGGGGCAGAAATGGAAACCCAGCAGATGTATTCCATGCAAATGTTCAGACAAATAACATGTGGGGGATTATACATTTATAATTATAATAATAATAAACAGGATTTATATAGCGCCAACATATTACACAGCGCTGTACATTAAATAGGGGTTGCAAATGACAGACAGATACAGACCGTGACACAGGAGGTGGAGAGGACCCTGCCCCGAAGAGCTTACAATCTAGGAGAGTGAAAATGAGAATGTTTCTAGGTGATACAAATATATTAATTACAACAAAAACCTTCCATGGAGATCTATAGGTTAAGAAACTCACAAGCAACTTGTGGAGTAACTATTATGACATTTTGTATAAGTCAGAATAGTAAGAAAAACATCAGAAAAGATTCCAAATATCAGAATCTACCTGCACATTGTTTTAAATTCATTATAAGATTACAACATTCTTGAAATATCTTGATCATACAAATTTCTTACTTTTACTAGGAATGCAAATTGATGCACAATCAGGTAATATATATTAATTGGTTGAACAAATACACTAATAAAGGGAGATTTGATTGCTGAGTGATGGAAATGTGGCTGTTCTAAGAAAAATAGGAGATGTAATAAAATGATAATGCAGAGAGGCCCTTTTAAACTCTGCTCCTAGCCTTGACATTATTTGTATGGCTATTAAGTCTGATATTATTAGTGTTATACTTCCCAGTCTAGTTGGGGTAACAGGGAAGCAGCATTAGCGGTTAGATTACAGGGGCAGGAAGTGTTGTTTCCGCCCTAGTTATGTGATAACTTATTCTTTAAACCTGTATTTTTGCATATTACAGGAATAGGCTGGAATATAAACTCTGGAGCAGGTAACAGCTTTGTTTTGTAATTATATTATTTTTTAATACAATTTAGGGGTTGTACATTTGTTTGTTTTTGTATTTTACAGGAAAAATATTGATGTAAACTCTGAAACTATGATGTCTAATATTTAATAGTGAAGAGATATTAAGACTAGCCAGTTCAGTAAAGTAGAAGAGAAGTGGCACATGGTCGTTAGCCTAGTGGTGTACAGGAAATGTAAATGTGACTGTGATTATTGGAGGACCTTGTAAATCCTCATGTTAGCACTTTACAGGACTTAACTGGAAAACAATCCTAAGAGAAGATAATGTTTTTTTTTTCTTTTCTACAGTTTGATTTAGGTTAATTTACTAAGTCATTTTAGCATGTTCACTTAGCAAAGTAAATTTTCACTTATAACTTATCACTCATATAACTTTTTTGACATTTCCTTGCATATGAATGGGTATTCTTTCTAAAGTAAATTTCTACCACATTCAGTGAGATAAATTACCTATCAAAGCAATAATCCATGTTAGGTGAACTGTCTAAATGTCTTTAGTAAATTAAACCAATTGATTTGTATTTTAGTAGTAGTTAGTCACATTCTAGACTTGTTCTCAAATGTTTTTTTTGTTTATGTTGAATACATAACCCAGCATATACAGTCACTAACACTATAACATTTTAATGATAATACCACTAGTTGTTTGTGCAAAACACAATGGTTGCCATCAAGTAAAGGACATGTGACTCATATGTCGAATTGTGCAAATCTGTGCAATGTATAAGCAACCGTGTGAAATGTTGTAAGAAACTTTTTTTTATAAAAGTTTTTTTGTCTTTTACAGGAATGGATTTTGATGCTAATTATGGAGCTGGTAATATTTAGTTATACGTTTTTTCTAAGTCTACCAAAAATTACACATTTTAAACCTCTGCTCTAAATTATTTATTTATAATTTTTTTTTTAAAGAACACTTTCTTACAATCTCCTAAACAACAGTACCCAGGCATGGATTTAAGGGAACAGCACTGGAATCAATATCAAATAATGTGTAATCCACACAAGTTTGCAAACATATAACATGCAGATAGGAGGGATAACCTTATCAGTCTCCTCTTTCACAATTCAGTTGTGTAATTGTTAACTGTAGGTGGTGTTATCCACTTGACTAACCTGTCACAAACAGCAGCCTCTATCTGTACATGTCATGATCATACTAATTTCTTATTTCTACCAGGAATACAAATGGATGTACCCTCACAACCAGGTAATGTTTTATTTGTTAAACATATGGACTAATAAAGCAATGTATAAATACTGACTAATGGAAATATGGCTGTTCTGAATAACATAGGAGCCTATGCATGAAGAAGTGATAACATCATTTTGCAAATTTGAAAGCCATTTTTAATATAATATTTATAAAAATGGCAATCAGATTTTCAGTGGGTTGATTACCATACTGTATTTCCCCTACTGTATTTCCCCTAAATTGACAATTAGGAGCTCCTTTGTCACTTGAATAAATTTACTGATCCCTATTTTTTCTACCCATGATGGCCACTTTAAAAAGTTATAAATGGCCCATCGAATTGTATTGATCCTACATGTACTAGTACTAGGGACTACAGGGGCAAGAAGTATAAATCCTGTCCTGGTTAAAAAATAACCTATTTTATAAAGCTGCATATTTTTATTTTGCAGGTATGAGCTGGGATTCTCCCTCTGGAGCAGGTAATAACTTTTTTTTTACAGATTGGTAAAATAAAACATTGGTGTAGGGGTGAAGCAGTACAGAGCTGTTGGCCTAGTGAGGCAGGAAATATAACTGTGGCCTCCAATATTAGACAATCTTTTTCAACGCTGCATTTTTGTACTTTTGTACAGGAATCAACTGGCAACAGAGGACTGGAGCAGGTAATATTTGTATTTATTTAGCCTATACAAGTATCATCTTAGTGGAGTGGAAGCAACATTACCTGGTTTATCTGGGTAACTTAATCACTTGAATCCAATTAACATGGGATGTGTAAAGACACTTGGCATTTACTTTGTCCAACTTGGTCTTTGGTTGTCCAAGACATGATGTGAAACCACCCTAACATGTTTAGATAGCCCCATTCCAAGGTGCCATATTGTAGGAGTCAGATAATAATTGTTCGAGCAAGATAGCCGAAAAGGTTAACTGTCAATTTGCCAGGGTAGAGCTGTTTATGTATATACATATATATAATACACGTGAGTCAGTACAATGTATAGGCAGCTGTATGTAATGTTTTAAAATAACTTTTAATTATTAAAGATGCATATAATTTGTATGTTAAAGGAATATATATTTTAGTTAATGGAATAATTATAATGCTAAACTCCAAGAAAATTTAGACACATAGGATTATATTTATAATTTATATTTATAATGTGTCCCCTTGTAAATTCGACTTAAATTTGTTCAATTATTTGCTTGAATACATAACGTTTACTATTGTGGCTTCTGTGCATTTTTGACGATTGGCCACTAGGTAGCAGAATGAGTCATTGTTTTACAATTCACAATAATCATTAATTATTATACCCCATAGTAATGCTGCTTTGTATTTATCTTTGAAAAGGGATCTATTTAAAAATAAAATACATTTTAATCAACATACATATATTTTACAACCTAATCCAATGTGCTATACATAAATTTTAAGTAAAAGTTAGATTAATGTTGGGTGAAAACATTTATTAATAGATCTCCTAAATGTATTTTTCAAAATACTTTTGATACAAAAATACATTTGCAGGGTAATGGTGAATATGACATTGTTTATGGGGATAAACAAAATTAGATAAGATACAAACAAGAAAAAAAATATAAGAATGATTTTTTTTAGCATACCTTGGAATCTATCTGTGCATTTTTATTAATTATTTATTGGATTTAAAAATATAGTAATATTGATATACATTTCTTACTTCAACCAGGAATGCAAATGGGTGCACCCCCACAATCAGGTAATATTTACCAACTAGTTTTTAATTTATTCAATGGTGAAATACTAATAAAATACTTTATTGAAGAACGTTAGCCTAAGTAACTGATAGAAATATGGTTGTTCTGAGAAAAAAAGGAGGTGTAAAAAGTTATACCAGACATAGCATTGATACTGATACAGATGGTTTGGGTTTACCTTATAGATTTTCAACTGGTAAAGCGTTGGATTTGTACGGTTCATTGCTCAAACACAGCTTTTACACATTGTTAACTAGACATTGGTAATCAGCACATTCCCACATATTGTCAATGGCTCCAAACAACCATCCTGCCTGCCAGTTCATTCGGTCCTGAACTGCTATCATTCAAATATTGTATTTGATCCCATTTCTTTTCATTTATTTCAAGTATACTGACACAGAGTGAGCGCTTTCACACTCTGAGTATTTCATTTGCATCCCATTTATGGCTGCCATGTCTGAGTTTATTAGAGCTACACTAAGATTTTCTACTCAAGTGTGTTAAGAGAGAAGCAGCTCTGAGCTAGACTAGAGGGGCAGGAAGTATAAATCCAGTTCTAGGTATAAAATCTGCATACTTTCATTTTACAGGAATCAACTGGGGTATGAATTCTGGAGCAGGTAATAACTTGGTTTTCTTTCATAATTAATTGACACTGCATATTGGATAGGCAGCTGTGTGGAATGTTCTAGAAGATGGTTTGTTTCAAAGTTGTGTATTGAATATGGGTGCAAACTCTGGAGCTGGTAACATTGCTTTTTTATCATTTTGTCTACTTTTAAATACACATATTCCAATATCCAAAATAATGATATTCATAAATATATCATATTCAATTGAAAAGGAATAGTTTTGTGTGTTCACTAATTACCCCAACTGAACTTTCACTTTAAATCACCTGAATACAGTCAGGGTGCATCAAACCAAAAGGGTACATACATTTATGTGTACATTTATATTTCATTTTTCTTCACAAAGCAATGAAAGACTAATAGAATAATGCATTCTGTTGGGAAGAACCCATTCTTTTCTCTTCAGAAATTCAATTAATCTTTATTTGAAAGTCCTGTTTTTAAGAGCTAATTTGAATTTGTAAAATGTTCTGTACCCTTGCATATAATGATTTGAGATTTGTGTGCTTAAATTCATTTAAATACATTTTTCTGCTGCTGTCAGCTTGTACTTTAAGTTCAGGTAGTCCCCGGGTTACATACGAGATGGGGACTGTATGTTTGTTCCTAAAATGAATTTGTATGTAAGTCTGAACAGGTACATTATTTTAATAAATTCATTTAGGACAGATGTTTGTCTCAACATATTATTAGCCAGCCTGGTGTCAGTTACTGTAAAAAATAATCACTGTGAGTTAATAACAAAGCAAAAAAAAACAAAAAACTTTATGGAGCCTAAACATTTATAAACTTCTGGAGCAAGCTGTGCTTTGATATGCAAAAAGAAACAACTGCAGAGTTTGTCTTGGTCATTAAAGAGTTACAAGCAGAAGAGCTCAGTCTCAGCTCATGCGAACTGCCCCCTCCCCCCTATCAAGCCTCTGTCCTGCACACAGCGAGCAGGGAAGCCCGTTCATATCTAGGAGATGTCCATATGTCGGATGTCCATAACTCAAGAACTACCAGTAAAGTTTGGAACCCTAATATGCTCATCCAAGTAGTAGCTGACATGCTCATCCAATGGTTTCTATACTTTCTATGTCACTAGCCAGAACTACTATATAGGTCAGGAGTACCTTGCTCTGGTGTTCTGCATATTTGTTCTTGGTCAGTGACTTAGAAATTATTAAAACCAAGGACAACAGAGACAGATGGGAAACTAGAAAGTATTCTTATCAGGAAGTCAGCAGTGGCATCCCACATGTTCCTCTCTTGACAGGTTTCCTTAAAGATAATTTGTTTGATCAAAATTGTATATTTGTGTTTCACAGGAACAAATTGGAATGGAAATCCAGGAACAGGTAATATATGAGGTTTCTTTTAGACAGAAATGATAAAATAAGCATTATAACATTCTGATCACATAAATGGGTTTGTTAATGCAATGTTTGCATTGGAACAGTTTTTTGTTCTCTTTCTTCCCGTATATAATGTATTGGGAAAAAAACACTTGATGTAAGTTAGAATGAGGAGACAGGCAAGTCAGATATAGGTAGAAGCAGCAGAATTAAAAAAAAAAAAAAAAACAGCTTTCCAAACTATTCTCAAAGTGCAAGCTGAGCTCAAATGAGCAGAATTTTTACTTCTTCACAAACCCCTAAGGAGTAACTCTGTTCTAAGTTATGTTTTTTTGCCCACCCCCCAAGCTAAAGCAACACACACTTGACCACAGATGCATACTTACCAGAAACAAAGGACTCCCAATCTGCAGTTTTCAGAATCTCCATTCAAAATCTTTCTTTATCCTATATGTGCAGCTGATCTCCTAAAACTTCACCCAAAGCATTTCTGTATCACATATTAAATAGATATTTTTACCTTGAGTTTTTATTTACTACTTTTAGTAGCTTATAAACAAAATGTATGTGGTTTAGGCAGATATTTTTTTTCAATTTGCCTTTTGAAGTATGCTAAAGAATCCTGTGAACTTTTAGGTATGGCATATGAGAATAACATAGTGTTCTTTATGTTTTTTTTTTTTTTTTTTTTTTTTTTACAGGAAACAACTGGGAAATGGAACGTCCACCATCTGGTAATTAACTTTTTCAACACTATACTCTCTAAACATATGTGTATTTAGCAGAGGTTGGACTAGGTCTAAGTCAAGTCCCAAGTCATTGACACCAAGTCCCAAGTCAAGTCTCAAGTCACTAAGAATTCTTCTAAGTCAAGTCCCAAGTTCAGTCACTTCAATTATCCACATTTGTCCCCATATAAAAACAGAGCACTGATCCTGTTCTTGAGCCCACAGCTTTCTCCTCTGACAGCTGAAGGGGGAAGGGAGGAGAGCAGGGAGGCTTCTGCTACACAGCCCCCCCCCCCCCTTCAGCTGCCAGAGGAGAAAATTTAGAATGCAAGAAAAGCTGGGAGGAAGACAGTGTTATGTTACAGAAGACTCACTCCCTTCCTCCCTTCCCTCTTCAGCTGTCAGCAGAGAAAGTAAGTCATGAGTCGAGTTGCAAGTCGCTGGGTAAAACCCCCAAGTCGAGTTGCAAGTCGTTCATTAGGCGACTTAGGTTGGACTTGAGTCCAAGTCGCACAACTGGAGTTCCAACCTCTGGTACTTAGTAATACAATCTAATGGTATACTAATAAAAGCAATATCTACATTTCCAACTATAACTTTTTTACCTTTCTGCATAACTTCATAATTATACAACATAGCAAATGGGATTTTTTAAGTCAGACACAAAAAAAAAATACAAAATATCAATTTATTTAAATATAACACTTTTGCAAAAAAGACAATTGCAAAGTGTCTTTATATAACAATTGTCGGTGGATCAGTAATTATTACCCACACTCAACGTTTCCTCACAATAACTTTATCAGTAGTATCAGGCAAAGCTATGGTAAAACAATATACATTCATAATACAATGAATTCATATATATAATCAGTAAATAGAACAGTGACATTATTAAACATATGTGAGTTTATTACTGCTACTATTGTATATATTTGTTTTTAGACCCTTACTAACAGCCAACAGTCTAAAAATTTTTGTATTAGGTAAAATAACTTAATGTTAGAAAAAATATAGCTTTGTTTATATTACATATATTATCTAACTGTTATTTATTAGTAAATACCATTTGGAAATGTACCTAATTGTTTCATTTGATTCTTCCAAATATTCACAACCCCAACAGGGATAAACCGGGGACATTCAGCAGGTAATGGCTTTGTAATCCTTGCAAACATTCTACAGATAAGTGTTAATGAAAAATAACCTAAAAATAATGGAAAATAACCTAATAAAAAAAAGGAATTTTTTACCATTAATGTCTGATTAGCATTTTGTAGAAAAAAAATGTTTCTTTCCCAACAGGAGGAAAAGGAGAACTGGGACATTCATCGGCAGGTAATGACTTTGTGAACAGTAAACACTAAAAATGTGTGTTACTTGATCAAGCAACATAATAGGTATGAATATTATATACGTAGCCTAAACCAAACCACCCATTACTGACCTCTGCTTCTGACAATGTTAGATGCTTGGCTGTTGTAATGATTGTTTTTGGCTAATACTTCAGAATCAGTGACTCTAGACAGACAGGCAAATAGGGACTCTTGTTTTATGACTTTGCTTATTTATAAACTTGTTATTGGTCCATATTTCTAGATCTGGATAATGATCTAGAAATTGTTGTACTCTTTTGTAAATATGAATAATTTAAAATATATCAGCTATAAAAATTATATAGTTAAGTAAAATAATCTTTCCAGAAGTTTTCCAGCATTTCTGCTAATATCAAGCTTTAGAGGATTGAAGAGAACACATAGTATTCTACTTCTTCTCATGAAGTGTATTTGTATCTAACACATTTTTTAACTTTGGTAGAGTAGATGATGGTTGAAGTGTGTGTCAAGCCACAGATATTGTTGTTTTCTGGGAGTTCTCAGTGCAGTTAGCAAAAGAGGAACTGAGGGAAAATGTGACGACACAAAAGGATTGGAAGGTTTTTCATCTATCACTGTCACATATTTTTTTTGTCACTTTACAAAAGACAGAGATTCAATAATTACTAAATCGAAGAAATAAAAATCAGACAATGCTTCTAACTCTTCTGAATCGTGACTTTATACACGTTAACCAGTTGTGTGCTTACAGAACTTTAATTTGAGAAGCGTTTTACTACCTCTGAACCCCCATGATATTGAAAGATATATTGGGGTTCTTTTTCAAATATTACATTTGGGCCCTAAAGTTAGTAATTTTTTTTTTTTTTTTTTTTTTTTTTTTTTTTTTTTACATTTTCATATTTTCCTTACAGGAAAAAACAGGGATAACTTGATTCAACAGGGATACATTTTGATTCAATTTTTCAATGTAAAATTCCATAACAATAGATCTCAAAAATAATAAATGTGTTTAGAAAAAAATGTTTAGATTCTTTGCAATATAAAGCAATGTATTATAGAGCAATTTTAAGCTCTCAATATTATTTTTTTACAACTTTTTAATTCTAATACCTCTCCAACCCCTCTAAATTATCTTTGGCAAACAAAAAAAAAATGGGGAAAAGAACTAAATGGTATTTTTTACTATGTCCTGAGTCTTCACTGTGGGTGTAGGTTACTGCTAATACAGCAAAGCAGATGTGTCAGATACATAAAAATATATATGTTTATTGTAAAATAACTTAATATTAGAAAAATATTGCTTTGTCTACATTACAATTAAAATATCAAACTGTAATTTGAGAGCAAATAACTTTTATAAATAGATTTTGTTGTTTTATTTTTTTCTTATTATTATTTACTATCCCAACAGGGAAAAACCGGGGACATCCAGGAGGTAATGACTTCTCATAAACAGTAAACATTCTACAAATGTGTGTTAATTAAAAAAAACATACCAATAATAAAATAAACTAATATTCAAAAAGAATGGCATTTTCTACCATTAACTTCTGATTAGCGTTGTTGTAAAAAAAATTTTTTTTTTTGTTTTAAATTCCAACAGGAGGAAAAGGAGAAATGGGACATTCACAAGCAGGTAATAATTTTGTAACCAGGAAACACTCTAAAATATGTGTTTCCAGTAAAATATCTTAACATTTTAAAAAAGACAGTTATGCAGTTATATTCTAGTCATCATATTGTATCATCATATAAAATAACAATTACACTTACTCTTTTGATTTGAATTGAGGGAAAACATTTTTCTTTATTTGTGTGGATATATTGGATAGGGTAGAGCTATTGGCAATAAAAAGATAGTAACTGTAAGTAAGGAGCTGACTTGTTCCTAAAGGCTAAACCTCCAGTTTTATATTTCAAAACCTATACATATGTTACATTGCACATTTTGGGACACACTCTCAGGATCACTCAGTTTACTCAGGATCATATTAGATAATGGGCACATTTTAAACTGTGATCAAACACCATATTAGATATAATTATTTAGATGTAGATTAGATGATTTATTTATGTAGATTAAAGCAAACCCCCATGTAAAAATGGATTCTGACATTACTGACCTTCAGTTAGATGCCTGGCTATTGTGATGATCTTTCTTGGGTATTTCTTTAGAATCAGGGACTCTGGACAGACAGGAAAAATGGAAACTCTTCTTTAATGACTTTGCTGATCTACAAACTTGTTTTGGGTCCATATTTCTGGATCTAGATAAGAATCTAGTAATCATTGTACTCAGAATTTTTTTGAATTTTGTGAATAAAAAAAATGTAAAATGTACCAGATATAAAATATAGTATATATATATATATATATATATATATATATATATATATATATAGTTTAATAATATTGATCTTTCCAGGATTTTTTCAGTACTAATATCAAGCTTTAGGAGGTTGTACATCCAAACACATTTGATCTGATTTATTAAGCTCTCCAAGGGTAGAGAGGATACCTTTTATCAGTGAAGCTGGCTGATCCAGCAAACCTGAAATGTATCTAGTCCAGGATTGAAAACATTTGCTAACAAATAGCAAATGACTTTTAGGAAATCCATTGTACATTTTCTGAATCACCTAGCTTTACTGATGAAAGTATATGCTCTCCAGTCTGGGATAGCTTTAATAAATCAGGGCCATTGTATTCTATGTCTTCTTCTCATAAAGTGTATTTGTAGCCAACACTTTTTTTAACTTTGGTAGAGTAGAGAATAGTTGAAGTGAATGTCAAGCCAAAAATATTTATCTTTTAGGTAAAATGTTTGTTTTTTTTGCAATTCAGAGCTCACTTAGATAGGGTAATTTCCTTTCCCAATGACAATAGTCAGGAAGTGAGGAAAATAACCAGTTGTGTGCCTTCAGAACTTTTGAAGCTTTTGAGCTACCATGATATTGAAAGATTTATTGAGGTTCTTTTTAAAATTTTACATTTGGGCCCTAAAGTTACTAGTTTTTCATTTGTTTTTTTTTTTTATTTTGTTTTTTCCATATCTCCTTTACAGGAACCCATAGCTCAGCAGGTAAATACTGTTTCAATGTAAAATTCCATAGCAATAGAGCTAAGAAAAAATGTGTTTAGATTAATCTGATGCAATGTATCAAACAGTAATGTCACTATACCTGAGTGTTGGCACATTCTCTGTAGCTTTCTATAAACAGAACTCATCTCCAGACCAATATTAAACCTCCTACCCCAAAACCTATCATGTACTTATTTTCTTTCCTACTTTGTAAAGGAAGATATATAAACATAAAGATGACATTCAGGTCCCTTGCCAGCAGAATATATTCTTTTTTCATCTTTTTATTTGTTATGCCTCTCCAACCCCCTCTAACTTATCATTGGCAAATAAAGGAGAAAAAAAACTAAATGGCATTTTTATTCATGGAAGTCATGGTCAGGCAACATTCCACCTCGGAGGCTTTACTATGGGCACAGGTGATTGCCAATACAGCACTGCTGATGTGCCATATACATAAAAAAATTTATGTACAAAGTAAAATAACTTAATGTTAGAAAACAAATATAGCTTTGTATAAATTACAATTAAAATCTAAAAGTAATTTGTTAGTAAATATTCTTTCTAAAAATGTATTTCACTATTTTATTCTTCCTAATTTTTACTATCCTTACAGGGAAAAACCGGGGACATTCAGCAGGTGATGACTTTTTTGATTCTCATAAACAGTAAACATTTTACAAACGTGTGTTAATTAAAAATAACCTAATATTATTAGAAAATAACCTAATATTAAAAAAAGGCATTTTCTACCAATAACTTCTGATTACCATTGTGTAGGGAAAAAAAAAGAAACATTTTCATTTTTTTTTATTCAAAATCCCAACAGGAGGAAAAGGAGAAATGGGACATTCATCAGCAGGTAACAACTTTGTGAACAGTAAACAGTCACAAAATATGTGTTTCCAGTAAAATACCTTAACATTTTGAAAAGGACAGCGTTAGATACCATTATATTCTAGTTATCATATTGTAAAAATAACTTAATGGTTAGTGCATGTTCAGACCTTCATTTTTTCAGGCTTTTGTAAGCCTTTTTACAGCTTGCAAACCCTTACAAAAGCCCTGTAAATATAGTTTATATGAAAGTAAAATGATTCTAATAACCTGGAACAGGATCAAATTAAATAACTGGCACATTTTAACCTGTGATCAAGCACCAGGTATGATTATTTTTATGTAGATTAAAGCACACCTACCATAAAAAAATGGATTCTATCATTACTGACTTCTGCTTCTAACAATGCCTGGCTGCTGTGATGATCCTTTTTGGTTAATACTTCAGAATCAGTGACTCTGGAAAGACAGTCAAATAGGGACACTTATTTTATTGTTCTGGGTCCATATTTCTAGGTCTAGATAATGATCTAGGAATTGTTGTACTCAGATTTTGTAAATACGAATAATTTAAAATATATCAGCTATAAAAACTATATAAAATTAAGTAAAATTAATCTTTCCAGGATTTTTCGAGCATTGCTGCTAATATCAAGCTTTAGAGGATTGAAGAGAACACATAGTGATCTACTTCTTCTTCTCATGAAGTATATTTGTACCTAACAAATTTTTTTAACTTTGGTTGAGTAGAGAATGGTTGAAGTGTATGTCAAGCCACAAATATTGTTGTTTTCTGGGAGTTCTCAGCGGAGTTAGCAGGAGAGGAACTGAGGGAAAATGTGACGACAAAAGGATCTGAGAGGAAATCTCTCATAGGTCCTCATTGGAAGGTTTTTATCTATCATTGCACACTTTTTTTTTTTGTCACTGTCTCCAATAAGTCAATTTAACGACCAAACCAACTATCCTTTTCATATACAGGTTCAATACTACTTTTGGCATTAGGATCTAGAAATTGTACTTAGATTTTGTAAATATGAATCATATAAAATGTATCAGCTATAAAAATGTTATAGTTTAGTAAAAAATTATGGCTGTTAGTTGCTGCTAATATCTGCTTCTTCTGGAAAAGTGTATTTTAGCCAACACATTTTTAACTATGGTAAAATAGAAATCAGACAATGGTTCTAACGCTTCTGAAGTGTGGCTTTACACACTTTAACCAGTTGGATGCTTACAGACCATTCTATAAAGAAGCTTTTTTACCATCTCTGAACTCCCATAGTATTAAAATATATATTGGGGTATTTTTTTCAAATTTTGCACCTTGGCCCTCAAGTTACTAGTTTTTCCTTTGTTTTTTTACATGTTCATATTTCCCTTACAGGAACAAAAAAACATAACTCAGCAGGTAAATATTGTTTTAACCGAATATCCCACAATAGATTAAAAAAATGTGTTGAATCGAAGTCTAATGCAATGTGTTAAAGAGTCATATTAGCAAACAATAACCCCAAACCCCTTACCTTTTTTCTTTCTTACCTTGTAAAGCAAGATATACAAACATAAATGTGCCAACCAGATTCCATGCCAACATATTAAAAAAAATTAGTTCACCTTTTTAATTTCAATGCCTCTCCAACCCCTTTGAAATAAAAAAAGAAAATAGCATTTTTACTGAAGCAAGTCAGGATCAGGTGATCTTTAAGTCCTAAATTTTCACCATGGGCCGCTGCTAATATATTACTGCAGACCTGGCAACACCAGCTGATCCACAACAAGTCACCCTGCATTGACATCACCTCTTCTGGAGCCTGAGAAGTTCCCTGCCACTGGAAATGCAATCTGAAGCTTCCACATCACACATGCAGTGTTGTGGACACCTGATGGAGCCAGCACTCAGGACTGGAGTGTTTTTTGTTTGTTTTTTTCATGCCAGCCATTAGTTAGAGTATTAGTTTACAATTTACAATCAGCTTTAAACAGCAAAAGGTGAAAAAAGATTACTTTCCAGTACTAATTACACATAAATAGAAATATAATTTAAAACATTTTAAAATGTTTCCTGCAGTGTTTCAAGGTGCTCTACAATTTTATTTAGTTTTACATGCCAATCTTAACAAAAAGTAATAGAATTTAGAAAGTGTAGACATCCATCTAATTGATTTATAATGTATTGATAATTTTACAGGAAGGAATGGGGCAGCAACCTCTCAGTCATTCGGTAAGTTTACAAATACATTTAAATTAGAACATTTTATTTCTGATGGTAAAATCTGAAAGATGAGAGCATTAGTAATTTAATAGACCTAATAGTTACAATGTCCATGTCCAAGTTTCTGTTTTTAGTTCTTCTAGGAAATGCCATCCAGGTCCCAATCGATTAAGTTAACCACTCTATTTGTACTGGTGATCAATGTCACTGATAAAAGGAAATTTGGGGAATTAGAAAATTTTAGACGTATTCAGAACAATAACTTTAGTCCTCTGAACAATAACTAAGGGGAAATAGGGGGCCTGTCTTGTTGACAACATTTTCTCACTTTGGGAGGTTTATTTGTAGCCCTTCTGAAACAGGAAGTAAAGGGAAATTTCCTTAATGGTACACATACAAAACAATAGTGTTGATGTTCAAATTTGGGTTGTCCCTATATTCGACTCGAATATGGCTGTTCGAATTGGGGTAGACGCAACCGGAAAAACACAGGATTCGACAGCAAAAATTCGGGAGGAAAAAAAAAAAAATTTTTTTTTTTCCTTAAATTATTTATTTCGTATGTGTTTTTTATTTTAAACTTGTTCTTTTTTTATTTTTTTACAGGTTATCCAACAATGACAATATAAATCATAATGTCATTGTGGGATTCCTGGACCGTGGGAACTTTGCGGTCACAGCTAATTGAAAGCAGGCGCCTTCAATTAGCTGTAACCGCAGGCAATAGGAGGGCAATAGAGGTTGAATGGAGATACTATCTCCATTCATTACCTCTACTGCTCTGTGATTGGCTGAGAAATAGGAAATCCTGATGAAAGCTCAAGGGTTTCCCTTTCCTCAGCCAATCAGGGAGCAGAGCAATCAGTGCAGCTTTACTATGCTGATAGCTCTGCTCCCCTGATTACTCCCGCAGCGCTAGAGGAGCTGTGACATGTATTCTGTATGTGTAATACATGTCACAGCTCCTCTAGCGCTGCAGGAGCGATCAAGGGAGCAGAGCTGTCAGCATAGTAAAGTTCTGTTGATTGCTCTGCTCCCTGATTGGCTGAGGAAAGGGAAATCCTGATGATGCTTGAGCTGTCATCAGGATTTTCTATTTCTCAGCCAATCACAGAGCACTAGGGATGAATGGGCACAAGTCTCCCCATTCATCTCTAGTGCTGAACGGCTGAGAAATATAAAACCTCAGCCAGAGCACTAGGGGTGTATGGAGAGGCTTGTCCTCATTTAACCCGGAGTGCCCTGCAATCCCTCACTGTCAGGAGGATTTCCAGGGCTTTGTTCATTGCAACCCTGGAAATCCTCCTGTCATTGGGATAACCTGTAAAAAAAATAAAAAATAAAAAAAAAAAATTACACAAACACACAATAATAAAATAATTTTAAATTAAAGCCTTGTCCTTTTTTTTACTTATATTTTAACCCTTTCAGAGAATGAGTAAGGGGATTTATGCACCCCTGTACTCATTCCCCAGGGTGGGCCAGTGGGGATCTGGGAGTCTACTTATTAAAGGGGGCTTCCAGATTCCAAAGTCCTGCTAAAAATGTTTATAAAAGCCCCCATTGTTTTCAATAGAAGCTTTCATAAAGGCTTACAAAACGCTTGAAAAAGCCTCCTTTGAGTTCAATGGAAGCGTTTTCCCGCGTTTATCCAGCGTTTTAATTTTTTAAATGTTGCAAGCAACGTTTAGGATAACGCTCAAAAACATGTCTGAAGGAAACGTCCTGGTGTAGATTAGCTCATGGGAATGCATGGGGACATCAAACATGGACTTTAAAAAGCCTCAGGTTAAACGCTGGGGAAACAGTCCGTGTAGACTAAAGCTGCATACACACGTCCAATAATTATCGTTAGAAATGACTGACGAACGACTGATGAACAACCGATTGGCCAAAAAAGTGACCAAGGACGCCGACGAACGAGAATTGTCCTTGGAAATGAACAACCGCCACGGTGGATCTGATTGGCCGACAATCTTTCACTATCTATTGTGTGTACAGTATCGTGTCGTTCAGTGATTGCGCATGTTTCTGCGGTACACTTTCTCCTTTACATGTCCCTCCCTGCATCGTTCAAACGATTGTATCTAGCGTGTGGACACGCTAGATTGTTCAAGTATAATCGTGCATAATCGTTGATCGGTCATAATCGTTCATTTTCTAACAACAATAATTATTGGAAGTGTGTACCTAGAGCCTAAAATTGATTTGGCAGGTGCTCTTTAATCTTCATGTGAAGTACAGGGGTATGTAATAGTGTTATGTATCTTTTTATGTATCCTTTTATAATGTATCTTTTTACATCTGTTTGGAGGCTGTAGAAGCTCTACACAGTGCTTAAAAAACACAAATTTTTCCTCCCATTGACTTTAACGGTGATCAAATTCAATGTTCGACCATCCAAATTTTTTTGCTATATTCGAGCGAATAGCTGCTGAATCGAATAGTGAGCTATTCGACCAACACTACAAAACAATAACCCAGAATTGGTTTTATTATTTACTCCTCTGTTTAAAACTAAGAACAAATATATGACTATACTTGTATTTTAAAGAACTATTACCCACAAAATTTGTTTTAAATCTAAGTTCTCTAGTGAGATAGTGAGGTATTTTGCTGCTTTTGTCCCATAAAAACATCTCATACAATATTATATTTTCCAAGGATATGTTGTGAGATCCTATTTATTTTTCTGACTATACTCTAAATATGCTCAGTTTACATTTAATTGTGTAGGAACTCCATTCTTTGTTGATAGGTCCCTCTTGAAAGTAAATACTCACATTGTCACAAGGATAGGAAGTAAGGGTAAATCTCTCTGGTGAATTCAGGGACTGCAATAAACACTAACCCTTCTTTTCTTATAGAAACATACAAAAAACTGTAGTGTACTTATTATGTGTGATCCAACGTGCATTTTTTTAATTAACTAATAATTTTATTTATGTAACAATACAGGCAATGCACAGACATCTAAAGGTAAATCTTATTTGCTCCCAAAGTTCTATATGATACTTTATGAATTGTATGGGTTTATGCATACTGATTATACTAAGGATTTTTTTTCCAAGATGCAAACTAAAATGAAGCTCATCTGCAAACCTAATCAGTGCTCAACCCAGAACTTCTTTGGAGCTGAGTTGGAAGAATATGTAGGTGGGCGATGGCCCCTGTATTGTGACCTATCTTTTCAGTAACCATCCAAAAACAGCCGGGTGGTTACTGAAAAATGCTGGGGGGTGCGTCCCAGCTAAAAGGGTCTGGGAAGAACACTGATAATAAACAGGGGATGGTTTACTAAATGTGTGCAGGCTAGTAGCAAAATAATGCGGAACTGAATGCAGTGATATTCACCAGTCCCTATTTCATGGCAGGGCTCCATCCTCTTCTTCCTTCTTGCAATCTTTGGCCATCTTGATTTGGCTGGGCTGGGATGACACGGCTGTCCCTTTCTACTATAAATCTCTACCTAAACACAAATTATGGAACATTATGGCTAAATTTACATGGAGCAGCTATCAGGAGTCCCTACAAAGCCTAGGACTAAGAGCTTACCCCCTGAATAAAAAAAAAGAGCTGTTAGGGTTAGCTAGAGTTAAGGGAGTGGGTGACCCCCTCATGTAAATTCAAGATTAATGTTACTATCTAAGGTAAAGCTGTGTAACCTGTGCAAACTATTCACACTAATTTCCCATTTGTGAAATAAATATAAAAAATAGGATTTTCAAAAGTACATGATTAGTTGATCAAGCGATAGAAGCAAAGGGTGCACTAGGCCAAGGCCCATTTTTAAGCATCCTTAGACTAAAAACACTGTGCAAGGAAAACTGATGCTGACCTTCCAACACTCTGTCCTTCTGGACAGGAATGTAAGTAATAAAACAAGCATCGAATATAGAAGAGGAATAGAAAATCAATTTTTTGCCTAGAGCTCAATTTTAAAGCATGAAATTGGTTTTTTTTTATCATTTAAACCTAATGATGGCTTGTTTTCATATTAGATTTCAAAGGTCATGGACATGCATCACAAGGTAATATTCTGCATAATATTAGTGATTGTTGCTGTTTCAGTGTCTTCCTTTGCTAATAATGTTTTATAGCCAGGCTGTTGATCAACATCCAAATGTGTGAGTTAGTTGAGTTTGCATGATTAATGCATTTGAACAGCTGTTTTCTTATATACAGTACATTTGACCAAAAGGGTACCATTTTAAATATTTCTTCATTTTTTTATGCAACGTTACAGGAAAAGCACAGCCATCGAAAGGTAAATTCATTATTTTTCTTTGCTCACAATGTTATATATTGCAATGTGAATGGGTTTTGCCAGTTGCTCCTAATGAAATACAATGAAAAAATTTAGCACATACAGTATATAGTATATCTTATATAGGCATAGAACATTTTTCCTCCAAATAGACCTGATCCTGATCCCACATCTGATTCCAGACCTGGGATGCCTTACATAAATGACTTTTAAATATGATCCTAATATAATTATTGTGCACATTATCAAGTCATAGCAAGCTTTGTTCTCATTCATTACACCTAATTAAAAATGATTAAATTAGTCAAGATGCAACGCCCCACTGGAAGTAAGGGTATATCACTTTAACACAAGTTTTAAACAATACCTATTCATAATAACTAAAACATTTTAGCACCGAGTCTACATTCATAAAACTTTTATATACCTAATCAGCAAAAATTGCACCTACAAAGCTATATATCCTTACAGATGATTTGCGTTAACATGAGATTTAGGTAGGGCTACCTCTCTTTCTAATTGTTTCATGTCTGTGTAATATATTCTGTTCATTCTTGTATTTCCCAAAACACACAGAATACATTTTAGTTTTGAAACAGGCATTTAATTAACTCCTATTTAGCTATTTCCTGCATCTGCCCTCTTTTCAGGCTCATTTGGATATGTATGGTGCTAACTATGTACCAGTAAGGTACAGCCCTTAGAAAGATGGTGTGTGCTGGCAAATCCTCAGGCTCAAAATAAGTTTTGTCTTTTTTCAAAATTATGTTTTGTTTTTATGCAATACGAGATACATAAAATTATTTATTTATTGTTTGTTAAATGTGTGGGATTAAATATTTAAAAAATGATGGCAAGATTGTTCGTGTCAGATGAACTACAAAAGCTAATAAGATATACCTAATAATAGGTAGGGGCCATGAGAAAATGTCTCACTACTAAAATGGTATGCAGTACCAAAAGATAGATCCTCTTGAATTGTGCTTTTTTTTTTGTTATATTTTAATCTAAACACATCCATTAATAAAAAAAAATGCATACCCTTATCATCCTGCTTTTATTTTACAGGACATTCTTCCCATCGGCGGGGTTAAAGAATCCACAATATGAAATCTGAACTGCTGTTTTAGGTGTTAATAGAATGTGCTTTCTATTTGGGACACTGTTGCTTGCTTTTTACATGGAATATCTCCTTGTAAATCTCTGTGACATGGGCCCTTAAATTCTGCCCTTGCTCAGAACTTTGCAAAGTGTGCTTTTGCAATGCCCTTGCTTGTGAAAATAAAAGCTAAATGATGATACAAAGATCTGTGTTTGTTTATAGCTGTTGCTAAAACTGGAACTTTAGAAGTCTTGTATTGTGAACAACACACAATAATTAGGGGTACTCATCTTAAGACTGCCTGAATGACTTATCTTTTTCACATAAAGTACATTTATTTTAATCCTATCATGGAGCTTTTCAAGAAACCAGTAAAAAACAAAAGATTAAAGTTTTCAATCACATATTAAAATTCACATGCCACAATACTAAAAATTACAGTTTTTGGCAGTTCTTTGTAAGAATAGAAGATCTGAAGAGGGTTAAGTTTAAATACAATAATATGAGGTCCGAGCCAGAAGTTCCTAGGATTTGTTTATTGTAAATTGTACACCTACATATTAAATTACCTGACTTAATTTCCTTCAAAGGAGTCCCCTGCTGCATTGATGCACCAGTCCCTAAAAAATTGTAATGCATGAAAGCACCTATGAAAGTCATTTTCTGTCATCTCCTTCAGTATATTCTGTGTTACCCTCCTAATTTAACCTACCTACAATCTTTTTCCCTTAAATTATTTTTCATTGAGTAACAGGACTGCTGTTTTATATCCACTTGAACCACTCATGGGTTTGAGTGTTACCCATAAGTTTGTCCCCAAATGTTTTTTTTAACATTTGGTGGGTTGCTGCTGCCCTTTTTCTCAGTTTGAAACACAATTTTACATGACAACATCAATAGCAAAACAGCTTGAACATAACTTCAAAACAATGCACAATTTAAAAAAAAAACACATTTTTCCACAGCAACAATAACTAGTTCGCTAGTGATATTGGAGGTAACATATAGCGGCGTCACTGCATAGTATGCACCATTAAAGCAGGTCAGTATCTTTCTGGAAACTTTTGTCTCGCACCTCATATAAACAATGCAAGATTATTTGGATAAGAGGTCTGTTCAATCTGGGAAAACTGCTAAGGGACTGTTTATTTTACATTGCAATATAAATCACAAGTTAGTGAATATGGTTCCATTCATTCTAAATGGCAGTATGACTGTTTGTCACTGTGGGCCCCTTATGTCAGTAAATGTAGGTCTGTTACCATGGGAATAAAACTGGTATCTGTCACTGGAGGTATATGGCAGGCGTCTCCCACTGGGGCTACAGTATGTCACTGGCATCTGTAAATGTTTTCTGTAACAGGGTTTGTCAATAGGGTCCATAAATGTCAGTATGTTGCTGGGCGTTTGCCACCTTATTATAGGCAATAGTTTAGCTTCTCATTTTACTGCAAGTCACAGGTTTAGTCTGTGTGCTTATTGTAGGCCCCTGTTTAGGTTTTGGTTGTTTTTGTAAGCCACAGTTTAGTTTGATCCTTTTTTTGTAGGCCCTAGTTGAATTTGTAGGAAAATACAATAGTATTGGCCCTACCAAGTAATGACATGCATTAAAATATGATGTTCACCCATAAAAGCAACAGCGAAAGTGAGCAATGTGCAGATGGATCCAGCAGAAGCCTTTTGGGGGATGACCCCAAGATAAAATGATGGGGCAAATCAAAGGTAAAGAGACATATATAAAAATAGATTAGATTGGAATGCTTACTTTTGTGAGGTCTGAGAAGTTCCAAGGGTATGACGGAGTTCAGGGAGCTTATACAGAATTACTATTAGGGATGAAAAAATTTAGTAAGAGTAAAAGGAAATTAATGATAATGATAATTCTTTAACGAATGTATCTGAATACTTACTCTGGTATGGTAGGTAGTGAAATTCCAGTGGGGAAGCCTATTCCAGGAAGCCTGGGAGGGAATAATACTCGGCTGCGTATGCTTCAAGCTGCGCATGCTTCAAGCTGCACATTCACATTTGAAGATGGGGAAGACCCAGAAGGATTACGCCTTGCTTCTCCCTTGGCCCTCTTCTGATCTATCCATTGGCTTAATTTTCCCAGTGTGACGGGATGCAGCAAAATTCTGAGCCATCAGTGGGGAAAACCCTGGGCAACGAAAGCTATTGTTGCCCAAACCTTCTAGTTCTGCAGGCCCCAGTTTGGGCAACAATAGTTTTCACTATCCAGGGTTCTCCCCACTGACGAGCTCGGACTGTTGGGTTTGCCTAGTAAAAGGGATTCAGCTACTGTCATTTCTGGTATCAAAGGTACATCTTGTCTTGGCAGGGCAGGGTTGCTGGTCCCTTCCAGGGCTTTAATAGGTTCACTTGATATACCTGTTCAGGTTTTCTTTTCGCCGGCTAGTGTACCTTGTAATTTACATCCCCACTTTAGTCCATCACCTCTAAGGGGCCCTGTCACCTGCCTAGAAACTTACTATCAACTGTTTGGATGAACATCAGTACTCCAACACCTAGGGAAGAAAGTACATACACAAGCCCCACAGTTGTAAATCTGCTGCTGAGCCTGAGTCAAGTGTCCTTTAATATTGGCATTACTTGGCAATGTCTAATGTCCTTGGCAATGTTTGGGGACTACCAACTGTTCAATGACCTGGTCTCCTTTTTTGCATACATGATACAACAACTCACTACTTACAGCCATGTAGAGAAAAGTTAACTGGTCTCCCTCCTTAACAGGATTCCCATCAAAACCCATTACATTTTTACGTGCTTTGAGCACAGTAGGGTCTTTCAATTGCTAGCTACCAAAGTTGTTCCTACACACATTTAAGCTATAAACTCTTCAAGAGTGTCGCCATCAGCTGGAGGCATGTTTTCCACAGATGAGTGAAGCGTATTCTTAAATTCCTCCAGCTCTCCCGACTGAGGTACCACCCCAACAACATAACATAGGTTACCAAATACAATGTCAAAATCAACAATGGCTGTGTGGTATTCACAAGTGTCACCATGGACACAGACCACAGCAATTTGTTAGGCTGTAACTTGACAGGTGTAATCACATCAGTTTTCACCAAAGTCACCAGTTTACCTGAATATAACAACACAGTAACCCTCTTACCATTTAGGGACAGGGTGTTCATTTGTTTTTCAACTGACACAGCTGAACATGCAAGAGTAGTAAACAGTGACTGACATCTTTCCCTGGAAGAAACATTGCATTGCATGTGCTCATCAACAAGTAGGCAGTTTGCAGCCTCATGGACGATTTTAATGGCAGCTAAAACATTTACATTTTTCATAATTCATGTTGCTAAGAGGAGCAGACCTTCCTGGCCAGGATCGCCAGTCCCTAAGCCTTGCACCCAAAGTCTCTCCCAGAGTCTTATTTTCAGACTACTACTCTTGGAAATTTAAGTAGAGAAAGAAGAAAAGAAAGAAGAAAACTGGGCCCACAAATGAATCTGAAGAAAAACTGGTGAATTTAAAACACAGTTAGTGAGGCAAACAGGTACAAACAAGTCAATAACCCATACCCGTTAAACAATGCACAGCGTATGGGTAACTTAGTGCGTATACATACATATACTCTAGCGATACAATAGATTTAGGCGAAAATGATGCTTAAGCTGTGTTGAATCCAACGCGTTTCGCCACAAATGGGCTTCCTCAGGGATATGATAATAAGCAAGCTTAACGGTCTATATGTGTACATAGGGATTGAAAAGGTAAAAAAGTAATAATCCAATGATAATAATGTTAAGAACCGATGATTGATTCATACAATAACACAAAGAACATCAAATAGGGTAACACAAAACAAAATTGATTGAAAAGTGATCTGTATCAGCTTTTGACAGAAGAAAAAGGGGGGGGGGGGGTTGTTGGGTATAAATGTATAAAAAAAAGGTAAATAATCTTTAAAGAAAGGGTTTGAAACTGACACTGTCATTCAGCCCAGGCGGTTGATTGGCCCTTAACTTAATTATCCATTTGGTTTCACACTGTAATAATTTTTCATCTTGGTCCCCACCTCTCTGATTACTGGGCAGGTGTTCAAGGCCAGAGAACTGTAGGACCTGTGTATTATATAGATGATGTGTGCCAACATGGTGGCATACTGGTGTAGTGATTCTGCCTACCTCGATTGAGGGTATATGCTCATATATTCTTTGTTTGAAAGGTTGCTTAGTCTTCCCTATATAAAAAATAAGCCGCAAATTCAGGTAAACATGGAAATCACACCTGCTGTC
The DNA here is from genome assembly GCF_032062135.1 of Pyxicephalus adspersus. Classification (NCBI taxonomy): domain Eukaryota; kingdom Metazoa; phylum Chordata; class Amphibia; order Anura; family Pyxicephalidae; genus Pyxicephalus; species Pyxicephalus adspersus. The sequence goes on along the minus strand of NC_092865.1, from coordinate 23,285,666 downwards.
TTGCAATTGATACAGTGATTTGGCCTATGGATCGTGCCATCAGGTAAAGTAGTTACTGAGGATTCTTTAATCCAAGCACATTGCATACGCTTGCAGTAGCCACATCTGAAAGTGCCATGTACTATGTCTTGTTTTCGATCACTATCATCACCGTGATAGTGACTAGAAACAAGATGATCCTTGATCGATCTAGATTTCTTATATGTGATGAGTGGTTTCTCACCTATAAATTTGTTGACCTAGTCCTTAGACTACAGCTATAATCCAACTCCAGGGGAGAATATAGTCTCCAGCGGTCAGTCCTGCTGGATGTAGTCATGGCAACCAAATCCTCTGCAACCTTTCCACAAGTTCATCATCAGTTTTATGGTCCCGTGGCTCACCCATGTTGTGTCCAGTATTCAAAAACGCAGGGTAACCTAAATCAGGTTTATTTACAGGATTCTCCAACTTTATACATAGCAGTGTCTGTAGTACATCTTCAGAGTAGAGCAGGACAGGAACCAACAACACGAATATAGATTGTCTTAAGGAGTAAACAACTAGAACAGTGACATCTAGAGGCCATATTGATGAACAGCACATTTCCCCTCTTTTAAAAACCATTTTTTTTTTTAAATATGTAACAAGAATGTGAAACTAGAACACAAAACAGTACTACGCAAGTGAACTACATCACATAGTCCTTTGTCCACACAGGTGGTCTTCTGACTCTTTGAGCATGTCTGGACAGCTCTGGTACCTGATGATCTCCACTTTGATCATTATCAGTAGTAACATGAAAATATCCTTCATCATATGAAGCATCTGAAAAGTCCTGCCTAACAGGTGCAAGACGACTGGCATTCCATATACCTCTATCAGACAGTTCATAGGTGTAAGGTCCTCGTTGCCTTGTCACTCCAAGCGGATTAGAGAATTTGGATTGTCCGTTTCAGTACTCCAGGTTTCTTAACTCTAACTAGAGATCCAGGCTGAAAGTGAACTTCTCTAGCACTGCGTTTCAGATTAGTATATCTCTTACTTTTATCTTGCTGCACTTTAACAGTCTCAGCAACTGATGATCTCAGAGGCACTGGACGTTGAGGAAGTTGTATGTCAGCAACATGAAGTTTAGTGCTCATATGTCTGCCATGTAGCAGTTCAGCTGGCGATGCTTTGGTAGTTACGTGTGCACTTGCTCTGTAAACATGTAACAACTCTGCAGCATGGTGGTTTAGGCGTTAGCACCCCAGCCTTTGCAGCAGTAGGTCCCAGGTTCAAATCCCAACCAGGGCACTATCTTCATGGAGTTTGCAGGTTCTCCCCATGTTTGGGTGGGTTTCGTATCACATCCCAAAAAACAGGCAGTTAGGTTAGTTAGCTTCCCCGAAAAATTGACCTTAGAAGACATATGACTATGGTAGGGACATTAGATTGTGAGCTCCTTTGAGGGACAGTTAGTGACCCAGCTATGGACTTAGTACAGCACTGAATATGATGGTGCTATATAAATACTGTGTAATAATTAGAACTCTGTAGTAAAGACTTTCTAAGATTTGCAGTCTGAAGAGATTTTTTAAGGCATCTATTGAATCTCTCAATCTCTCCATTTGCTTGGGGGTAATAGACAGAAGCTTTCCTATGCACAAATTTTCTCTCTTGCAGGAAAGATGCAAAATCAGATGATACAAATTGGGGCCCATTGTCTGACACCAGTTCCTTTGGGTTACCTTCCCCGCTGAAGACTGTGGAGAGAAAAGTAATGACAGTAGCAGAGGTGACAGTTGAAACAAAGGCAATTTCTGGCCATTTACTGTGGTAATCCATCAATGTTATATCAAATCGACAGTCCACAGGTGCCGCTGAAAATGGACCCACAATATCAATAGCAAGCTTTTCCCAAGCAGAATCAGTGAATGGCACTGGCTGAAGCGGTGGTGTATGGGTTACAGCAGATTTGTCATGACTGACAAGTAACACAATTGCAGTTAGTACTTGGGCATCCAAGCCTGGCCACCAGTACAATTCACGTAGTCGTTACGTTTTGCGTACAATTCCTTGGTAACTCTTATGAGCAAGTCATATAAGGCGCTGTCTCAAAGACTCTTGAACCAGCAACTGATGGGATCCACGGACAACATAATAATCAACTAAAGGCAATTCATATCTAATCCTATAGTAAAGTTATAGGACAGAGCTCAGTTTACTTGCTGAATTTGGTCATTTGTTCTGTAGAATATCTCTTACTTGTATTTGTACGGGGCATGAAACACAAGCTTGTTTGAACTCAGATCCCCGAACTGCATCAATATCAGTGAGTGCCACAACTTCAACATCCTCATCCTGTACACTAGGAGCTGCAGGTAAGGGCAACCGTGACAAACAAGCAGCTGCAACATTTTGTTTTCACATCAGTCTTTGAAAACAACTAGATGCAAAAGCTAGGCCATAAGGTACACGTTTGAAACCGAACAAACCTTCATGAGTAATAAATGCAGTGAGATCTCTACTTTCCTCATCCAGCAAAACTTGATGATATACACATTGAAGATCCAAAGTAGAAAAGAAGTTAGCTCCTCTGAGTTCTGAAAATACTTCCTCAATATGTGGCAAGGGGTGATTATCATTAATAACAGCTTTATTTGGTTCACGAAGGTCAACTCACAGTCTTATACCTCCTGTTTTCTTTATGGTCACCAAAATAGGAGAAACCCATTCTGATCCATCAATTTTATCAATCACGTCTTGCTCTAGTAGTTTTTTTAATTCTTGGTAAACGACTTCTCTGACAGAGAAAGGTAAATGCCTTAACTTTTGATGCACTGGTTGGACATCTGGGCACACTTTAATTTTGTGTACAAAGTTCTTTGCACAGCCCAACGTATACGTGATGAAACACTAGACACTGGTTGCAGGTTAGAATATGAAGCTGTTGTGATAAGGTCATCCACTAATTGAAGTTTTCATGCAGCGAAAAGATCTCTGCCCAGTATAGCTGAGCCTTTCTTTACAATGAAGAATTCAGCTTGCACACTAGTTGATTGAAATGTAACAGTCACTGAAAGGCTACCAAGAACAGGAATAGGGTTTCTTAGATAACTCTCCAGCTTCAAAGTAGGCAGAGTAAGTGATGTATTTGTAAAGTACCGGAAGTAGATATCCTCAGGTAGTATAGAAACCGCAGAACCTGTATCAAGCATCGGGGTAATAGAATGGCTCTGATTAGTAGTCACACTTAAGACAGTAATTTTTGGGGAAGCAACTTCCTGAATCTGTCTAGCAGTAGAATTAGGGCAGATTTTTGCAAAGTGTCGGATTTTTTTACATTTGTGGCATTGTGCGTCCTTTCAGGGCATGCAGCATAGTTAGCCATGTGCTGTGCGGAACCACACCTGACGCAGTACTTGTTGTGTGTATGTACAGCTCTGCACTGCAGTTCAGGCGAATTTCTTGTCACACCCTTGTATTGAGCCTGAATGTATGTCTCAGGAGAAGCAGATTCTGAATTCACAGCCTGTACAGTACCAGTAGTCCCCTGGCTGAGGATTTTTGCCTCTGCCACAGTAGTTTCACTTTGACATGAAATTGTAATAGTTTTTGCAAGGGTTAAATCATGTTCCAAAAGTAATCTCTTTCTTAAAGAGCCACAACCCAGCTTCCTAATTTGATCCAATAACAGGAAGTTTGTGACAGGGTAACACAGCATAACCAGTTACACTAGACTGAGGATCTCATCGAATACTGTAATAAAATACTATAGGGTACAAATAGAATGCTACAGGACACAACATGGACTTTTTAAAAATAATTTTTAAATATAATTATTTATTATTTAGGAATTGAGGTTTAATTGACCTTTAAACTTTAATGATGTTCCCACGAAAAGAGCCCCCAAAAAAGCCCTAAGACCTTTTTATGTACATTGCTGTGAAAACAATTCTACAACATTCTATGTAATTCTACCAGTTTTCTTGCATATTGCATTAGCAGTTTCATACAGCATGTTTATACCTGAAGCCTTTGCATACAATGTGCAATCTTCTGAAAAGAAAAAAAAAAATATACATTTAAGTAAGCATTAAAAGGTATTATTATGGTGGTAAAAGAGGGAAAAATAATTACACTGATTAGACAGCTAGAATTCCATTCCAGTAAATCTGTATCAGCTACAATGGTTCCCACTTCTCTCCTATTACTTCCCCCTTAAAACTGTTAAGAAATGAAACTTGAACTAAACTATTTAATAACCAAAACTACTTAAATAAATCTTGATGCAGTGTCAATAAGAAATCTAAGAAAAAGGAGTCTCCAAATACATGCAGCAAAATTTAAAGTCAACTGATGAATATTTATAATATTAAATTACCAGTGTTGCACAGCAGGATGGTGGACCCTCTGTGTCACCAGCTCAGTTGGTAGAGAGGTGCACAGGGTGCAGAGTCTAAGCAGCTGCCCGGTGGTCACCAGAGCCTCTAGAGGTGGGGGTGTGGCACTGCAGGCAACTACCAGGTTCCGGCCCCTGTGCACGCCGAGGCAGGTGACTGCTGACAGGCAAAAACAGGACGGGTACCAGAGCGAGGAGTAGGGAGTAGTCGAGGTCAAGCCAGTAGTCAGGGCAGGCAGCGATCAGGAGTAGTCAAGGTCAAGCCGAGGTCGGTACACAAAGAATCAGAAGCAAGAGAATTAGCAAACAGGAACCTGGAAGCAGAGCCAAAGGAACTTCTTGTCCAGGCAACTTCCTATTGCCCTTCACTTCCTTTTAAGGGCAGGTCATGTGATGAATGGAGCCATGTGACCTGCTGCATCCTTTCCTACCACCAGAGGGGGTACTGGAGGCTAAAGGTTGGTGGTGTTCACATCTCCACCAGCAGGTGGAGCGCGTCTGCGAAACACTCTAGTACTCTGAGGTAGTGGAGCAGCTGACTGGGAGTCACATGACCTGGACCAGTAAGTGAGCTGCAGAGATGATGCCTTACCAGAGGTGGTGCTGGCAGCAGGGGAGTGAAAGGTGGCACTAAAGAAGGCACAGATCCCCTGGACCTGCAGGGATCTGTGACATTAACATCCTGAATATTGAACCTAGCAGACATTTTTAATTTTTTAATTTTTATTTTTAAAATAACATTTTAAAACAACATGGTTTTATTAAAAAAAACACCCATTAAAAAAAATAAATACACTCATTTGGTATTTGTGGGAATGTAACAAGTTGAGATCAGTAACATATGCTCAGAGGAACAAAATACAGTATGTTAACTGCCCTCTTCATAAATAATCAGCAAAAAAGTAGATATTCACATATTTTTTCAGTCTGTTCAGGTTATAAACAAAGGTAGCAGTGGCAATACTTTAATTTACAGAAGCCACCCCTTGTGTTGGGCTACATTGTTTTCAATATAAAGTAAGATAAGGTCTCTCAATCTGATGAATGCACCACCTTCACCATTTGTGCTGATATCAAGGAGATATCCCAAACACATGTTTATACATAGCAGCAATGTAATCTGCACAAATAAAAAAACATCTTTAATCATCATGCAATGATCATCATAATTTTTGCAAAAATAGCCGCAGTTTATTAATTGGTGTTATATATGTAATTCCAAAAGGAGTTACACAATAGGCCTAAAACATTTAAGCCCTCCAAGATTGGAGATGATATGCTCTCACAGGAAGACCTGGATGATCCAACAAACCTGGAATGGATTTCTTAAAAAACATTTGCTATTAGTTGGCTATTTTGCTTCTAGACCTGATTACAGGTTTGCTGGATCATCCACGTTCTCCCATGATAGTTTATTCTTTTCAGTCTTGGGAGTTGCTGAACATTATTGGATTTTCTCCAGAGCACAGAGTACACAGTGGAAATGTTTTAATTTAGCCACATCCGTGACCGGATGAACCAATGTTATCAATCATTGTTCAATGATCATAAATGTATTTTGAGCACCACATGTAATAAAAGTTCTCAATAATTTCAGCAGCATCATTTTCCCAATGTGTCTCACATTGAAGGATATTTTGGAAAGTTTAATTCATAAAGAGAGATGCATCAGCAGGCTGTCTCTGCTCTGTCCTGGCACTTCTGCCTCTGTCAGTCATTTACCTGCAAAGACCACGGATCCCCACAAAGCGAAGACGGTACCTCCATGTGGCACAGGATAGACTTCTTAGATTGATGTGTTGCTCTCTTAGAATATTGCTTTTTATTCTCTTCATAAATTCACGGATAATAAGTTACTCAGGTTACCTCAGTGTTTTGTTCTTCATGAATGTATTCTGATAGATATAGGGGAAGTGATGGGTCTCTTAGACTCGTACAGTGAACAGTCACTTTCCCTATAAGCTGTTCTTCCTCCTCACATTTGGGTACATAGGAGTTAATATTTAGTTTTCATATAAATTAGTGTAATCTCCTTATCTTTCTTTTTTTCTTTCTTGTCTTCAACTGTTCTTTTCCCACTTATGGTTTCCCTTTTCTAAAGTGAATCCATTGCACAACTGAGGATCCTTTTCGCAGGTATGGTGAGGCTTTCTGATGCTACTACTAGAGAGCCACCTAAGAGTTAATCTTTTTTTACAAGTTAAATACAAAAACATGAAATACTAAATACATGTATTGTGGATGCACAAGTGGATTTGTGTAAACTGGTCTGTGCCCTTGAGATCATCTTGTGTCCTCCTTCCCACACTTGTTGAGGATGGAGTGACTTGATAGGAAGAAAGTTATACCTCGATGGGTCATAGGAAAGAAAGCAGCTGGTAATATACAAAATATAATCTCATACTACCAATTGCAAGTTTTTTCACATATTAATATACCAATGAGATACCAATGGCCAAAATGAGCTAGCAATGGTCGTTTAACATGTTGATTGGTTAAGATCAGTGTATAATTGTTAACTCCAGATGTCATAGACTTGAAAGCTCATTCTGACATTTTCTGGATATGCATAAAAAAATGCCAGCTTCTCCCTGCCTGACTCTTCCCAGTTACATGATATGGAAATAGGCACTCTCTGGGGTAAACTGACTTGTCTGATTTTACTGATGGAACAGTTGCTGTTTGGGACACACAAAAAGTACTAACTTTTAATTATTAGTGCTAAAAGTACTAACTTTTTGATTATTAGTACTTACTTTTAATATACAAGTATTGCCTAAGTGTTATGTATCATTCTTTAACCCATCCTGACACTTGCAGTCCTACAAATACTTTCATCTTGTTACAATTCCCTCCTAAAGCACCATTGCAGCTCCATCAACTGTGTTCTTTCTTAAAGTATAAATATTTTTCTTTTATTTTCTATCGGACCTTAACAGACATCAGGAATAGAAGGCATTCCTTCAGGTGACCTATTTCTTCCGAGACCAGATCCCTAATCCCCAAAACAGAAGATATCATAGTTGAACAGCTGACTCCAAGTCCAGGAGTGTGAGTTGTCTCCTCTTTAACTATGTTTCCTTACAGCTGGGTGACGTGCTGTAGGGTTGATGGTAGAATTGTATTTCTTAATGACCAATGGTCATTGGATGACTTTCTAACACCATTGAGGGTTTGTCAAGATGTATTTCAACATTTAGACCCTCCCCACCCTCCTTGTTCTCATTAAAACGTCTTAAAAGATGCCCCTTTATTCAGCAACTAATCAACAAATCCTAACATCTTGGAATGACTTTTTACCCCCAACCTCACTAATCTTACTCCAGAAATTACCACTTTGAGTGCATCACGCCGACTTCTCCAGGGTTTCTTGATTAAAAGCATTTACAACTGAAAACTTTACTTTTTCCAATGCTACTCTGATGATTTTGCATGTTGTCCTGGCATATAAATCACCTAAATTATGCCACTGGAGGCTTAAAGAATCCTTACTGCAGGATGCTTCTGTTACAGCAGAGCATCTGCTGTAACAGAACCAATAAACTATCTTACACTTTTATTTTAATGTAGTCCAATGTCATAACTAAGACATTATTTTCTGTTTTTCTTAATATGAATAAAATACTCTAAAAAGCTACTGGTCCACATGCTTTAAAACATTTTTTGATTACATGTGCTACATTTAAATGTCATCAGAATTGCCATTGAAGATATGTAATTGACAACTGTACAAAATTATGGCTTCCTAATAATACCTATCTTTTAATATAGTTTATTTTAGATTAGCAACTAAAGTACCATAACAGGATGTTTTGTTTTTTTTTATTAACTGAACACACATAGGAGTTTCCCATTCATCTGGTAGGATAGGCTGCACTATGTTGAAAAGCAGCTGTAGCCTTTAAGTGAGTCAACTGCTGATAGCACGACACCACACACACCTGTCCTACAGTTCACACTGTACAATAAATAAAAAAGCCTAATGCTAAAGTGAATATAAAAAAATGCTCGGGTGTTTTTGCTTTTTATATTTATTAGTATTTTTTTTTTACTTCTGTAAGATGCTGAACAGCAGGGCCTAGTGCTAAGACAGGTTATTCTAGCTGAAATGCATTAACAATGGCAGCCCTTTCATAAAAGAAGAAGGATACTGGCAGTAGCTCCGGTGGCTGTGGAAGAGGGGAAGGTTGTCAGTGCTGTACCAAGGCATTTCTTATGCTGATCATATGATTACTTTAAAGGAATCCTATCACCAAAATTGTTACTTTATATAAAAGGCTATTTAAGTGTTAAATATAAAATAAAAAGGGTAGATAAAAAGTAACATTAGATTTTTTTTTTACATTTACAGGAAGATACATTACCTGATGATGTGACCACACAGTGCAAGATCGGGTGACGTAGGCAGAAGAGAGAAGAAGACAGAAGAAAATGGTGGTGTTCAGAGCTTCCTTTGGGCCAGGAGGAAGAAAGAATCCAGGACAGCATGGGACTGAATCAAGGCCAGCTGTGGAGGAATCGGGGGCTCTCTGAAAGTAAAGGTCATTTTTTTATTATTTATTTTATACTAATAAAAGTTCTGCTTTAAAAGCTAAAAGATCTATCTTAATGACAATGCACAATGTTTATCATCTGAACGATAATGGATACATTTATACAAACATGCAACAAATCATCCTAAACAATAAATACATCATCAAGTGCCTGTTGTATTATGTAATTAGACCCATAGACATTACTGTGGGGACAGATGTGTTTGCACAAAGCAAATGTGCCGCCACGAATAGTCCCACAGAGACCAGAAAGAAATACCTCCCAACAACTTTATACATAGTTTTTTAATTAAGAATGTACAATGAAAAACATTTTAAGGATGTTACTAAACGACTGTAGATTAAAGGACCCTGATAACTTTATGAAATGCATACTGTGCTAAATCAAATGTATAATTGATCAGAAATCCAGAATATGTGTTTAAATTTTGACAAGCTAAAATGTGTTTTCAGTGCATTTTGTCCTGGTTCACCTGCTTGTGAAATCCCATTAGACGGTAGGTCAACAATACAAGAACTCAGGTGGACAGGGGCAATGTGTTGCCAGTGTCACCTTATAAAAGCAAGTGGTTAAACATGGACCTTTATGGCAGGAATGAAAAGAACTAAAAATGACATCAACATGTTAAGTTATATATCGAGTAGCAATAAATGCTTCAGTTTTGTTGGGTCACTAAAATAAAGTCCACCATAAAAATATTCTCCTTTAATTTCTTTCTTAGTTTGTGGCCCAGCACTTAAACAGTATTAACACTTGTGGCCAACTATAAGAAATTAGTTTGTGTAGCTGGCCACAAGCTCTATTAAATATTTGTTCCCGACAAGGGCAGCCATATGATGTTTCTGTGAGGTGCTCAGTGCTAGCTTCTTAACTGCAATATCAGGGAAGCCACACCGATCACCTTACAGAAATGTCACTACCTTTGTTAATGTTGTTCTAGTGTCCTATTGATGGAGATGCACAGTCTCTGCTGCCTGAGAGTTTGATTTGACAGTAAAAAGGAGAGGAGGAATGGCTAGATAGTGGCCTGGGAGATCTAGAAGTATGCCCTGTGTGTACAAGCAGCAAAAGTGTCCATAATTGGGCTCCATGGGAGCCTGCATGTAGATGCAATGCCATGTATACTAATAATCCACCCATACATATTTTTTTTTTCGACAGATGTTTGAATAATGTTGAGAATTTACTGGCAAATTTTGCCACAGTCGATTGACACAGAATTGTCAATATTGATAAAAAAATGACCAGAGGGTTATTGTAACTTTTTATTTAGATATGTTGCATTGAATGATCAAATGGTCAATGAAATAATCATACAGTATTGTGAAATTTTCCAAAAACCCTTCTTTGCCCTAAGGAGTGTTTCTACCTCGTAAAATATTTAACCAAAAATATTTAACCAATATTCTTGGAATTATTTTAAGCATGGTTACATTGGAAATAAACATTTGACTTCTAAAATATTCTGTTCTAAAATATTCAGATGATTGCCAGTATTCACAGCACACCTTCCCTCACTCCCTCAGCAGCATGGACATCTTCACCATTCCATTTCCAGGCTTTTGATCTTAGGTCATCTTAATTGGTCAGATAGGAAGGCCCTAACTTCTGTACAAGCACATGGGAGTTCATTTATTTCAACACAAAGGTATGCCAACAATGTACACTGACCTGCACATCATTCTACATAAGATAATGACTAGGCAAGTGGGTTTTTGTTTTATTGCCAAACAGACATAGCATGTCTTTTGATTTTTTTTTTCTTTTTAATGAGTTCTTCTGCTTATACATGATAATATATACAGGTATCATCACAAATTAGTTGCACTAACCAAGATGACTCAGAAGTAGAATCCAGTTTTCAGGTTTAGCACATACATAGGGAGTTTGCCACGGCTGATCCAGAAGAAGGCAAAAAACACTAATAAAGTATTTGCTCCATATTTGTTTCTATTTACTTGAATATTATGTTATCAGAGATAGTTTACACAAAAAAGTGTAAAAGTTTATTTTTGGACCTTTGAAATTTGTTGTGTCCAATGCCAATAAAACACACAATGGAGGTATCAATAAACCACACCAAGAAAAGAGGGCACATAGACTTATTTTCTGATATAGATTTCTGTGATCATATATTTATTGCTTTAAACATTAATGAATGGATTTGAGTCCAAACCTATTCATAGTACTGAGCCATGCTAGAGATGTACTAAATATGGGGGTATGTGTCTATGGGTGTTCTTTTAAAATGATATGTTTGATACCGAATTGCAAATATATTTGTGTCTGATTAACTCTTGAAATGCAACTGAATATGTTTAAATTGTAACAGCTTTCACAAGAAAAGGATTACCCACTTTGCTTCCTGTTCAAATGCTCAATAAAACAAAGCACAGCATAAAGAAGGTCAAGTGAATTCCCAGAATTGCACTGTTCAATGAAAGACATGGGATCTGGGTTATTTACATTTGGGATACATTTCAAAGGCACATCAAATACAGGAAACCAACACCCATAGACATTTACCATGCTCGGAATGAAGTTCAGCACACTACTACATGTACCATACATGTTATCCCAAAAGCAGTCCCAGTCAACTTTCAAATAGTGCCCTGTAAATGGTTAATGTAATATATATATTATATACATTTGTTATATATATATACCTTCCAATATTGATCAAACATCTGTACAATGAGAATTGTCAAACGGCAGAAATACTGGCAAGGAACCAGAGCATATCTAGATGTAATTATCATTTATTTCCTAAATAAACATTTTTACATGACACATAACAACAAACAATTGAAAAGAAATTCGGAGGAAATTGTAGATGTTGATTCTACTAAGAAGATGACAAATAAGTTACATATTAAAGTAAATGGAACAAAATGCACGTTCCAGGCCCAGGTGGAGTCCTTTTGCTGTTAGATCCATTTTTAAAAATTTTTTTATTTTTTTTTTGCACATTAAAAAGCTCATATTGCTCAAGAAAACACACCAAATATTCCAAAATATTATATTATTTCTGAAAGCAAAGAAACCACAGAACAAAGTGATGGCAGTTTTGTATGGTATATATTGGTGAAACTATATCAAACCTATGCTTTCTGTAAAAAAAAAACTGTAAATAGATACCAAATGTGTCAGAATTTAGACGCACGTGCGGTCACAAAACATTGACAAAGTACAAAACTCAACATTTTCCACCGGAAAAGTTTTCAAAACCTTTAGAGCACATCAGTTTGGACCTGACTATAAATAATGATCTAAGATGTATTATTATTTATGTGGGGGGAGGACGTTTTGTTGGTTATTTTTTTCATAATTTATTAAGACTTGACAATGAGCTAAGAAGCTTATTGACAGGTCCTTTTCACATATTCATCAAGGGCCTATATTATATTATATATTTCTGTTTATTGCACAGCCTGAAGCCAGGTCTGCAAATGTAAACCAACTTTAGCTGTGCTAGCAGTGCAGTGTTTTTACATCCTAATTAGAGATGAGCGAGAATGCCTTTGACATTATTGTGAAAATTTCCTTGAACTTCCGATGGGTCCACGAAATTTCGGCGAACCAATTTTGCTGATCTATCAGAAGATCGAGAAAATCATTACAGGAGGAGTACCTCAACCCCTCATTTAACCTCTAGTGCCCGGGAAGGCAGGAGGAGTACCACAGCTGTATTCATAAATGCAGCTGTGGGAATCCTCCTTTGCGCCATCCCCGGGCACTAGAGGTTAAATGAGGGCTTGCTCTCATTTAACCTCTAGTGCCCGGGGATTGCGCACAGGAGGATTCTCATGGCTGCATTTATGAATACAGCCGCAGTACTCCTCCTGTCAGTGTGAGTCCCGCGGCTGTGCTCATCAATGAATGTAGTGGTGGTAACCATCACAGGATAATTCCCATGGCTGTATTCATTCATGATGAGCACAGCCGCAGGACATCTGTGTTCTTGGAAAGAGTATCTCTATCCAAGAACACATACTACAGGGCTGCAAGAGCAATCAGGGGAGCAGAGCTATGAGCTCTGCTCCCCTGATTGCTCTTGAAGGTCCCAAAAAATTCTATCCTGATGTCCCAATTTACACAGGCCCCTCTCACTTACATTTTCTGTAAGCAAGAACTACCCAATTTGCCGCTAGATCGAATTTTAAAATTTCAATAATTTAATATTTCAATAATTTAAATAATAGCCCTAACCATAAAGAACAGCATAGTAGTACCAAACTGGCCTCCCCTTGTCTTAAGAACTCTTTGTTAAACCACCATTGGAGTTGCACTATACTGAAGTCAGAGGAGAGTTTGGTTGGAGAGATGGTTTAACACCATACCACACCACCAGACAATAGCACAGCATTCAGCATTCATACAATATTGTAGGCTGTAAGTTGGGTGGTACCTACATAAGCACCTTAATGGGAACAGGTTTACACTATTGGGCTTTTTCTGTCTGGGGCCTGGGGTCAGGAGTCATGCAAAGACTAAGAGAGGCTACCTGTGTGGCTTGGTAGTACCAGTAAAGGATCAGTCTCCAAAAAGCAGTGTTATTCTATTAATTCTATTTTCTTTTTCTCCAAATAAAATGGAGCACTTTGGTTCAAAGGTTGGTTATAATAGATTAGGGATACATATGGGAAGCATTTGAAAGAGTTAAAGTATTTTGGGTAGCACAATTATTTGGATAGATGCTATTGGTTTGAAACAGAATGGTGGAAGTAAGGACCATGAGCAAAACTCGCCCAGAAAATAGGTTGAAATGAGGGAGTAGGTTGAATGCACAGATGCGGCATAGAAATTTGTCCACAGCTAAAGGTATAGTTCTGTTTTTAATATTTGAAAACGTAATATTTATTCTAAGAAACTTGCTTTTTTCATGGTTAGACTGGCAAATGTGTGCATGAGTTTGAATAGGTTGGAAAAAAAAAAAAAATTAAGGGGGAGGTGATGTACATTAGTATATTGTTCATGTGTAGAGACTGCACTTATGTTTGATTGGCCCACATTGAATGTCCTTGATAGCTGGGTGTCTGTGAGGTGTTCTCAGGTTTGTTGATTGATAAAAGATCATCACAGTCCAGTAAGAGCTCTTTTATAAATGCACACATCATTACTTGAAGGTCCTTAATAAATTCAGGAAGACCTTGAATGAAAAACGTATAGCTCTGGGACTTTTTCCCAAGGTCCTTCCATTTTACTGTGCAAGAGGTCAAGCTGGCTTTCCAAGAATGCAAAAGTGGAGGCATTGAACCGAGTCATCCAGTGTTTGCTCAGTACAGTCTAAATACTGACCCGGACCTTGAATTCTAGCTTCAGGTCCTTTGTGATCTTGTTAGTCACTTTATCAAGTTCCCTTTGTAATAAATCTGCAAAGTGGGCTGTCAATACAGAGTCTCCAGTGTAGGGAATAGGGTGCAATTGACTAAGAGGCTTCAGGAGAGCTTGGGGGGCTAGCAGAGCCCAGCACTGAATCCCTATAGTCGTCTGCTTCTTTACCAGGGAGTCAATATTATGAGAGGAAGCAGGTGAAGCAGCTCTAACCAGATCTCCTGGAGCAGAGGTTGGGGAAGCACATTTCCCAGCCATAATAGGTGTGGGGAGAGCAGGCTTACCATGAGAAACTGTCCCTACAATGAAAAGGTGTACTGGATCAGCAGAGCTTGTCTGAGCTCCTGTATCTACATGGATTCTCTCTGATGTGGACAGGAAAGATCCCTGCAAAGGATGTGATGCAGCCACCACCACCATCTTGAAAAGGTCAAGCAGCCCTTTCTCACATCTTGCTGGAGGATTGGCTGGGTAGAGCCTGGGGAAAGCAAGAGCCAGTCCTGAGCCGTAGAAACATACAGGATGTGCTTTATTGCAAGTAGTTGTAATTGTAGTTTAAGAGTTGGTGGGGTGCAGAATGGCCTAACGGTCCACTCAAACATGTGCACTCTTCTTGCTTCAAACTTTTCTAATGGTTTAAAACAAGGTTGGGATGCCAGCCACTAGTATTTAAAACCTCAGTAAAAGATTTTAGAATCACTCCCTGACTTGTTTTATTTTTCAACCAGACACTCAATTTGCTTTTCCCTAAATTTGATGGGAAGTAAGGGAAAATTCCCAGGGTGAACACAAATTGTTCAGATTTCCATGTAGATGAATCAGGGATGTAAACTATGCATAACTCAACATTTAGCATTTATCACAAAGGCTACTAAAGTGTATGAGATATGGAAGCACAGGCATATAAAAAAAAGCCTCTATCTGGCAATCGTAGTTAATCTATGATCAATGTTAAACTCCCTTAATTTGTATACAACAACTAAAAATTGGAGTAAAAGTTTTTGGTATTAATCTGCATGTGATTCTGATGATAAATATAATAAAGTTTGTCCTTCATGTAAATGTTTATAGGTTATTTGATCCTGTTATCAATGTTATTGAAACTATGGCTACTAATTATACAAGGTGCAGACAGGGAAATCCTGTAGGGTGTACATTTAATGGTGTCAGTTTACTGACAGTATAAAAACATACCAGGAGGCTAAACGTTTAGATTTCTTCCAGTATCCTGAATCAAACATCATGAGGACCAGAATCCTGCTAATGCTCAGTATCTTGAGTGTCTTCAATGAAGGTAAATTTTATTGGTTTTCTTATATGAATATATATACACACATACATTTTGAAATGAAGTGTTCATGATACATTCCCTGGTACTGGAAAGTTGAGTTGCCTCCTGCTTGTCCTCCCCAACCTCTCTGTAGACACCATTTAGGATGACACGGGAACTTGTTTATGCCTAATGTCACTGAAAATGATTACTAGGGGTCATTTTTATTGACAAATATTATGTCTGTACTACGCTTCAGCTTTTGCTAGAGGATAACACTTTTTTTTCCTTCTAATTGCCTCTACGTCAATGGAGAATGTATCTAACTAGATTTTATATATATATTTTTTTATTTCCATGCCCCCTCTACATTGAAAGCAGCAGACTGATGGGTTTTGCTATCTGACCCTCTGCTTTCTGCTCATATCAGCATACCCACTGCAATACCTTTTATACCTTTATTTTATATTTGTGGGGTTCAGCTTTAAACATCTCAGTTTACCAAAGGTATATAGGTTCTGTGCACGTGTCTGCCCTAATGCCCTTTATAGATTCTTATTAGCCTTATGTCTCATAGAGCACAAAAGGAGCTCATCACATCCACATTAATTACTGGGTACTTAAACTAGCTGCAAAAGATCTTGCAACCAATTTCATTTGTACAGTGGTAACAGGACTTCTGTTCATGTAAATATGTATTTTTTTAGGCGGTGGCTGCCATGTGGAATGTATGCACTATTTGGAACTGTTATAACAAACCACACTTACTGGGTGAGACCCCTTGCTACTTTCAGGGAGTAGTGTCAGGACTTTCAGGACTGTGGATTGGGCACACCGATATCTCTGGGCTGGAGAGTGCCATTTATTTTATCAAGGCAACATGAATTATGTACAGTGCAGAACTGAACATTTTTTCTCTCAGATGACTACAAGTCCCAGCATTGTACTGCTCTTTTAAGTAAGATTCCATCATTAGGGTGCTTTAGGCCAGGCTTGTCTACAGCGACACTGTACATCTTCCTTCATTCAGTAAATGTAATTTAGTGCAAATGCCACATATAACTCATGTGTGCAGCACAAGTAGGTCCAAAAGAGCTACAGACAAAAATAAAAAGTTGAATGGGCTTCTAACCCTCCCCAGCCTAATGAAAAAAGATGATGAGACCACTCAGTGCAGTAAAAACAGAGACAACTTTGGGCATATTCCAGATAACAATGCCAGAGTTTATTTGTCTCAGATTGTGAAAGACATTTGGTACCACAGATTCCAGACCTGAACTCCACTGAGAATCTTTAGAATGTGGTAGATACAAAAGACTTTACATGGTGGTCCAACTCTTCTATCATCAATACAAGATCCTGACAAAAAATAATACAACTCTGGATAGAGGTAAATGTTGTGACCCTGCATAGGTTTATTGAAACTATATCATGGCGAATATGTGCCATAATCAAATCTAAAGATGGACAAACTAAATAGAAGAGTATGTTACTTTGTTTAGCCAATGTAGTTGCCGTTGTATTCATTGTTTATCTACTTCATGCATAAATACACTTGAGCATCTTGAATCACAAGATCAAATTCATATAGTTTAATAAAATAGGTAATAAGGTAAAATATTTTAAAAAATTCAATTTACCAATTTGATATTTATTACTAAATAAAAATAATGACTGAATTTATACCATACAAATATGTATGTATATAAAACTTTGTCTTCAAAGTGTGATGAGATAATTAGTTTAACTTTACATTTTTTTATTTCAGAAAAAGTGTCTTCTTTTACGTTTTCTAATCCTAATGAAAGAATACCTTCAGGACCAGCAGGTA